>NC_079191.1:224850486-225223819 GCF_029499605.1 Hyla sarda
TTGTACATCCTGGCAAAACATTAACCTTTCTAATATAATCCATAATCATTTTTTATTATATTTTTATGGAAATCATGGCATATAAAATCATGGCTTTGTCCAAGCTGAAGCACAGACATGGACAAATAGTATGATATGTCTAATAGGACAGGAGAGAGCACAGAGGAGTACCATCAGACAGGAGAGAGCACAGAGGAGTACCATCAGACAGGAGAGAGCACAGAGGAGTACCATCAGACAGGAGAGAGCACAGAGGGGTACCTTCAGATAGGAGAGAGCACAGAGGAGTACCATCAGACAAGAGAGAGCACAGATGAGTCATATCAGACAGGAGAGAGCACAGAGGAGTGCTATCATACAGGAGAGAGCACAGAGGAGTGCTATCAGACAGGAGAGAGCACAGATGAGTCCTATCAGACAGGAGAGAGCACAGAGGAGTGCTATCAGACAGGAGAGAAAAGAAGAAAGAGATGGGGGGGCTCAACCTAATAATATAGGGCGCTACTCAGTGATAACAAAAGACACTCCAAGTAGTAGACAAAGACCTCACTGAATTATAGTAGCACACCAAAGACTGATCAATTATCAATTTTATTAGCACAAATGAAGTAGCAAAAACACAGACAAATTGCACACACAATAATTCATCAGTAAATGACAAACCACATTAAAACCATTTAAAATCTGGTTAACTAAAACCAGTGCACAACTAGGGGGAGGGGCCATGAACCCCCTCACCTAACCTGATACCCGTCCTCAATTATTGTAGATACTACCAGCATAGACCCGGTCTGAATGTGCAGTAAATCGGTCTTATAATGATACATACAGCAAAAGACCCTGCACAATAAACATTATGATACTGAACGTCTATGTAAAAGACAATCTATAAAGTGCAGGTACTCACACAATATTAAGATGCCTACCAATAAAATGATAAGATATGTGGTGAATCACAACCAAAGAATAGATTATTCTAGAGGCAAATGACTAATACTTGAACATCCTAAAATACCATATTACTAGCGAACGTCCCAGACCGGAGTCATTTAATGCATGATGCAAAGGTAAAGGAGAACGGGGTCACCGAGAACCCCACGCGTTCCGTTGCCCAAGAAGTGGCAACTTCCTCAGGGGAAACAGACAGGAGAGAACACAGAGGAGTGCTATCAGACAGGAGAGAGCACAGAGGAGTGCTATCATACATGAAAGAGCACAGGAGTGCCATCAGACAGGATAGAGTACAGAGGAGTCTTATCAGACAGGAGAGAACCCAGAGGAGTCCTATCAGACAGGAGAGAGCACAGAGGAGTACTATCAGACAGGAGAGAGCACAGAGGTGTACCATCAGACAGGAGAGAGCACAGAGGAGTACTATCAGACAGGAGAGAGCACAAAGGAGTGCTATCAGACAGGAGAGAGCACAGAGGAGTCCTATTAGACAGGAGAGAGCACAGAGGAGTACTGTCAGATAGGAGAGAGCACAGAAGAGTACTATCAGACAGGAAAGAGCACAGAGGAGTACTATCAGATAGGAGAGAGCACAGAAGAATACCATCAGACAAGAGAGAGCACAGAGGAGTCGTAGCCGATCTCACTTACTGGACTGTGTCAATGCCTGTGCTTCAGCTTGGACAAAGCCATGATTTTATAAGCCATGATTTCTATAAAAAGTCCATCATAGAGGAAAAAAGACGAAAGGCAACTCACCGCCATGTGAAGAAACTTTTATTCACTTCATGTGCAGATAAAACCGCGCGGCATCAGGCTGCTGTTCGCACGGACGCCAGTGTGCTCTGTTTCGCGCAAAACAATTGTTACCCGGTAGAGCATACTGGCGTCCGTGTGAACAGCAGCCTGGTGCCGCATGGTTTTATCTGCACATGAAGTGAATAAAAGTTTCTTCACATCGCGGTGAGTTGCCTTTCGTCTTTTTTCTTCTATGTTGGACTGTTATACTATACTCTTGAAAAGAGCACCACCGCAGAAGACATCTAGTTCCCCAATAAGCAATTGTCAGAATTGCACATCCCCTTACACAGATAGTGCCGGACAGCTTTTTTCTATTTCTATAAAAAGGAAATAACATTTTCTTGTGAAGTATATTAGAAAGGCTAATGTTTTGCCAAGAAGAACAACATGTAAAAAGTTTTTGTATCTGACAAAGCCCATTAAAAACACCAGCCCAACACAGTGCCAAGCCCTACCCGATCAGTACAATTCCTCTAAAACAAAGTCAAGGGCATAGCAGAGATACTTATGTGATGTGATTGGCTAGAGAAGTCATGTGTGTATACTATAGGCCAGGGGTGTCAAAATCATATTCATCGGGGGCCGCATCAGCAGTTTGGTCACCCTCAAAGGGCCGGTTTTATCTGTAGGACCCCTCCCCCCCCCCACATACAGTATATGCCGGCGTATAAGACAACTGGGTGTATAAGACGACCCCCAACTTTTACAGTTAAAATGTAGAGTTTGGGATATACTCGCCATATAAGACTACCCCTCCTACCGCAATGTACAGTACCTTGTAGTTCCCCCCACATTAGGTAGGCAGCATGTTCCCCCACATTAGTAGGCAGCATGTTCCCCCACATTAGGTTGGCAGTATAGTTCCCCCCACATTAGGTAGGCAGTGTAGTTCCCCCCACATTAGGTAGGCAGCATGTTCCCTCACATTAGTTGGCAGCATGTTCCCCCACATTAGGTTGGCAGCATAGTTCCCCCCACATTAGGTTGGCAGTATAGTTCACCCCACATTAGGTAGGCAGCATGTTCCCCCACATTAGTTGGCAGCATGTTCCCCCACATTAGAATGGCAGTATAGTTCCCCCCACATTAGATAGGCAGCATGTTCCCCCACATTAGTTGGCAGCATGTTCCCCCAAATTTGGTTGGCAGTAAAGTTCACCCCACATTAGGTTGGCAGTATAGTTCCCCCCACATTAGGTAGGCAGTATAGTTCCCCACACATTAGGTAGGCAGCACGTTCCCCCACATTAGGTTGGCAGTATAGTTCCCCCCCACATTAGGTAAGCAGCATGTTCCCCCACATTAGTTGCCAGCATGTTCCCCCACATTAGTTAGCAGTATAGTTCCCCCCACATTAGGTTGGCAGCAGCACCCCCCCCTTCCTCCTTCCCCACAGACATACAGCCTCCAGCCATATACAGTGTATGGTTGGAGGCTGTATGTCTGTGTGCTGCCCCCACTGTGATCCGGTCACCGCTCCTCCGGCCCGGGGTCACACCTACTGCTATGGCCTATGGACCATAGCAGTAGGTGCCAGGATCGGTCGAGCGGTGACCGGAACGCTGAAGATGATAACGCGCCGCCGGTCACTTACCAGGGCCTGCGTGCGTCCTCCTGCGAAGATCCTGCCGCCCTCCTGTTCCTCCCGCGTCTCTATGGTTGTACGCACGGGTGGTGGTATATATATGGAAGCCACGGGTGGTGTAGGGAAATACCTTCTCACTTTGTGACGCCAGGGCACCGTTATCCTATACATCGTCTGAGGTTGGAGACAGCTTCTCCTGTTGCCTTGCTGGGACTTGTGGTGCTTTCACCAAATATATTACTACTAACTAGGTAGTATTGATCCTGGTAGCTAGGGTTCTGTCAAGGTTTTGTAGCCTCCTACTCCAGGGCATGAACTTCCACCGTGCAGGTGATCCTTGCAGAATTACCGGAGTGAAGAAATTTGATCTGGGACTCCCCTTCTACACACAATGCACCTTAACCACACTGTGGTTTAGAAACAACTGTGAACTCCACAGTGACTAGCACTGAACTGGGGAAACTCCTCCCCCACTACACTATATGGGGAAGAATTTAGGGGTCCCCATTGACAGGCATGGTCACATTGGGTACACTGCTCTCTCTTAAGGGTACAGTAACACATTTAACATATATCAGAATAACAACAGCAAGATCATTGTAGAAAAATATATTAATTTCTTAATAAAGTGTAAACACAATTAATAGAACAAGAAGTACTTCAGTGGGCAGAACACTTGTGCTGCAAAGCTGCCCAAAGCAATCCAAAGCCAAAGGACAGCCATTGGTGCTGGGACACCATATATATATATATATATATATATATATATATATATATATATTCGTTGTGGGGACTACAATTTATATATTACAGTATACTGCTAAATAACATAGTCATACCGTTAGAATATAACACCACTATACAAGAAGCAAATATCATCCTACAGATGATAGTCATATTGGCCCAGATCAAACTGTGTGAGAGAAAAAGTGGAGTGATTTTCCCACAACAACCAATCACAGCTCAGCTAACAAGCTCTGGTAAAGTGAAAGCTGAGCTGTGATTGGTCGCTGTGGGAAAATCACTCCAGTTTTTCTCTTACAAAGTTTGATAAATCTGGGCCATTGATACCAAACTTATCCCAGTGCCCCCTCCCTCCTTCTCCATATATTGGTAGTGTAAATACATAGAAACATCAAATCAGAGTGCTTCATTCATTTGTAATGAGGCCTGTGAAAAATAAAAGAAGCGATCTGATTGGTTGCTATGGGCAACTGCACCATTCTTCCTCTGCACAGCTTTTGATAAATATCCCCCGCTGAGTCACATTACATGCATTAAAATACTCTAAATACACTAGGATAGGGTCACTGCTACTGGCACTGTGTGTGCTGCAGAGAAAGTGAGCAGGTACCAGGAGATAAGCAGCCCTGCAGTTCTTGACACAGACATTGGGGGAAGCAGAAAGCCCCTGTGTTGACTCTTTTTGCTACCACACAATGTTCATAACCCCTAATGAAGTGAAGGCTAATGGGCATAAAGTATTTTGGTATTGCCTTTGCTGTTGTTTAGATCTGTGTAGGGTCACTGTGGCCAGAATCTATGCATTACTCTGTATTACTTTATTGTAGATGTAGTTTATGTAGCTGTTACATTGCTTAGGTTTTTTTTTTTATGTGGTTCAGGCTTTTTTTCTGACAGTGTAATTTTAGTCTTGTTAGCATGTGAAACACTAGTTGAGGTCTATGTTCTCCCAGTTATTGATGTTTGTACTGTATTTTATGCTACTTTTAAGCTTTATTTTGCTCACCTGTACTAGCTTGTACTTTTTTTTTTGGCTCATACTGCCATCTTAGGCTCTATATACAGAGTCTTAGATATTCATATTTATCAGAACCACTCTGACCTCTGCGATACATATTCTATAGTGGGATCCCACTGTTTTTTTTTCCATTTCGTTTCAGGGATGAAGTTTCCTTGAAGCTTTTTTTTTTTTTTTTTTTTTTTTTGTATGTGCTCTTATTATTGTATGCATTTGATGTACGGTATTTGATGTTTTGTGTTTCAACAGGTGATCACTTGCGTCCTATATTAATTTGATTTCTCTTTTTTTTTGGTTATGCTACCATACAATGTGTAGAGAAAATATATCCAAAAATTAGGACTGATTATTCAGGCTAAGATAAAACTTAACCTTTAATAAGTGACACTAAAATTGGAATCAAAGTAACACACAAGACAAACAAGACAAACATGGTCTAATGACCCAGAGCCCAAGATCAGATAGAAAGACAGTGGTGGATGCCAACTTGTTGTAACTGCAGGAAAAGGGGAATAGTGCCCATCCTGCTTCAAAGCCCGTGCCACCCCCCCCCCCCGAAAAAACAAAACAAAAAAAACCACAATAATAATTCGGTCCCTGCGTTTTGAGGGACCCATCTTCTTAATAGGTTGACCTTAACCATGTTGACTGTCCCCATACTGTTTAAAAGTGAGGGAGAAAACAATAAACAAAGTGAAAGTTAATAAGGGTACTGGGTCAAGGGGCCATATAAAGCCAATGCTAGGTCAATTGCCTGATTTATACACACATACACACACATACATTAATATATATATATATATATATATATATATATATATATATACATATACATATATATATATATATATATATATATATATATATATATATATATACTATCAATATACACTTATTTTCTTTCCAACATGTTTCATCCAAGATAGTATGGAATCATCAGGGATTGAGAGTTTTTTTGTTGATATTAGTATCAGAAGTCATGTAGTATCAAAGACCAATGTTGTCTCAGGCACAGGAAATCATACAATGTGTAAAAGCACATTAATCAAAAACTATACTTTTTTAATTTATATTAATACAGCTTTATTAAATCAACAGATTAAAAAAAAGTTTTTTTCTGGGTAATACCCCTTTAAGCATGAACACATTTTTGCTAAGAAACTTACAATATATAAAAAATAAATTTTATTTTACTTATAATGCTATAATAACACTAGGTTATGCATAAAAATAGAATCTTGGTATGTGGAACATACATCAAGTATCTATAGCTGGAGGTGAAGTTAACATCGGCATGCTGCTTCTTCTTAGGCTGTTTTAGGCGAACCCAGGCTAAACATTTAAAATGATTGATGAAGCACAGCCTTACTTCAAGTGTTCCTCATCACTCATTTGCTGATGTGACATTTCTTTATATATTTTGGCATAAACACATGCAACTACTGGCAAAACATTTGACCCTAGAGTCAGACTATTTGTCATGCTAATCTATTTTTTGTCCAAAGTTGTAGACTGTATAAACTACACGGGGTTCTAATTATTCAATAAAAAGATAAGACATAAGTTTTTAGGGGGTATAATCATACTGTACGTCATAAATTGTAATACATTTTTTTTTAGTATTTTGCTTGTGAATAAGATTAATCGTTTACACAGTATGTAGGTAAATGTCATAGTTTTTAGAAATATGTTACCATATTTTAATTTCTACGGTTTCAAATGTATTTACAAATGCATTCAATCGTTCATTTGCAGATTCTACATGAAGCTATAGGCATCAATATATAAGGGAAGACCAACTTTAACCCCTTAACCCCTTGAGTACGCAGGGCGTATGGATAAGCCCCCATTCCCAAGTCCTTAAGGACTCAGGGCGTGCCTGTACGTCCTGAGTATTTCTGATCCCCGCCACTCACTGGGCGGGGACCGGACCGGGATGCCTGCTGAAATCATTCATCATGTTGGCGATTGCCGTAACTTGCCGATCAATTCAGATCGGCGATTTGCAGCGATCCCGGGCTGATCGGGTCTCTGATGACCCGTAAGCACGGAAAATAGGGATGATCTGACATCCCCAATCATCCTAAAAGATAGGAGCGAGGTGTCAGGGGTGCCAACTCCTCCTATCCCCTGCCATAGATCGGTTAGGACTAGCTGACCAATGGTAGTTGGGGGCGGGGGGGGGGGGATTACAGTTGAAATGCCCGCTCTGCCAGCCTCTGGATGTCGGGCAGAGCGGGGGAGGGGGCAGATAGCGGCGGGTACCATAGTGTACGAGGAGGCCAAGTGACCGGCGATCGCGGCAGGACGAATAGCAGGCAGCGGTGGGATCAGCAGTGGAGAAGCGGTGGAGGCAGCAGTGAAGATCAGTGGTAAGTCATCTTCACTGCTGCTGTCTAGGAGTTGCCAAACTGCAACTTCCAGCATGCCCAGACAGCCAAAGGCTGTCTGGGCAAGCTGGGAGTTGTAGTTTTGCAACATCTGGAGGGCCACAGTTTGGAGACCACTATACAGTGGTGCCCAAGCTGTAGCCCTACAGATGTTGCAAAACTATAACTCCCAGCATGCCTAGACAGTCCAGGCATGCTGGGAGTTGTAGTTCTGTAACAGCTGGCCCTTCAGATGATGCAGAACTACAACTCCCAGCATGCCTGGACAGTCTCAGCATTCTGAGAGTTGTAGTTTTTTAACCTCTGGAAGAGCACAGTTTGGAGACCACTATACAGTGGTGCCCAGACTGTAGCGCTCTAGATGTTGCAACACTAGAACTCTAAGCATGCCCAGACTGCCTAGGCATGCTAGGAGTTGTAGTTCAGCAACATGTGGCCCTTCAGATGTTGCCGAACTACAACTCCCAGCATGCCTGGGCAGTCTGAGTATGCTTGGAGATGTAGTTTTGCAACATCTGGAGGGCTACAGTTTGGACACAACTACACAGTGGTCTACAAACTGTTCTCCTCCAATTTTTGCACAACTACAACTCTCAACATGCCCTCCAGCTGTCTGCACACGGGTTGGGAAACACTGAGTTAAGTAACAAACTCTGTGTTTTGTAACCAGTGTGCCTTCAGCTGTTGCATAACTACAACCCCCAACATGCACGGCCAGCCAAGGGGCATGCTGGAAGTTGTAGTAGTATGCCTCCAGCTGTTGCATAGCTACAAGTCCCAGCATGCCCTTCAGCTGTCACTGCATGCTGAGAGTTGTAGTTTTTGCAACAGCTGAAGGCACACTGTTTACAAAGCACTGAGAGTGTGTTACGTAACCCAGTGTTTTGCAACCAGTGTGCCTCCAGCTGTTGCAAACTATAACTCCCAGCATGCCCTTTGGCTATCCGTTCATGCTGGGAGTAGTGCTTTTGCAACAGCTGGAGGAACACTGGTTGCAAAACGTTGAGTAAAGTAACAAACTGTCAGTATTTTGCAACCAGTGTGCCTCCAGCTGTTGCATAACTGCAACCCCCATCATGCACGGACAGCCAAAAGGCATGCTGGGAGTTGCAGTTTTGCAACAGCTGGAGGTTTGCCCCCCCCCCCCCCCCCAATGTGAATGTACAGGGTACATTCACATGGGCAGGGGTTTACAGTGAGTTTCTCGCTGCAAGTTTGAGATGCAGAAAATTTTCCGGTGCAGCTCAAACTCCCAGCGGAAAACTCACTGTGTACCCCCATCCGTGTGAATGTACCCTAACAACACTACACTACACAAAAGAAAGGGTAAAACACTACATATACACATACCCCTACACATTTACCACCGTTCCCCCAAGAAAAATGAGAAACGTCTGGTACGCCACAGTTTCTAAAACTGAGCCTCCAGCTGTTGCAAAACAACAACTCCCAGTGTTGCCGGACAGCCATTCACTGTCCAGGTATGCTGGGAGTTTTGCAACAGCTGGAGACACCATGTTTGGGAAACCCTGCCATAGGGTAAATTTGGTATTGGAGGCAAGTCTAATTCTTGCATCCGTGTCCGTCCCTAAGCAAATCCCTAATTTAGGCCTCAAATGAGCATGACACTCTCTCACTTCGGAGCACTGTCGTATTTCAAGGCTCAAGAGTTTAGGGGCACAAATGGGGTATTTCCATACTCGGGAGAAATTGCCTAACACATTTTGGGGGGCTTTTTCTCCTTTTACCCCTAAGAAAAGGTAAAATTGGGGTCTACTCCAGCATGTTATTGTAAAAAAATTAATTTTTTTCACTAACATGCTGGTGTTGCTCATTTTCACAAGAAGTAAAAGGTTAAAAAGACCTCCAAAATTTGTAACACAATTTCTCTTGAGTACGGAAATACTCCATATGTGGACATAAAATGCTCTGTGGGCACACAACAGGGCTCAGGAGTGAGAGCGCCATGTAAATTTCAGGTGATTTGCACAGGGGTGGCTGATTGTTACAGTGGTTCTGACATAAATGTAAAAAAAAAAATAAACACCCACATGTGACCCCTTTTTGGAAACTACATCCCTCAAGAAATGTAACAAAGGGTATAGTGAGCCCTAACACCCCACAGGTGTTTGAAGAATTTTCATTAAAGTTGGACATGAAAATGAAATGTTTAAATTTTTTTCACTAAAATGCTGGTGTAATCCCAAATCTTTCATTTTCACAAGGGGTAATAGGAAAAAAGCTCCACATAATTTGTAACCCCATTTCTTCTTAGTATGGAAATACCCCATACGTGGATGTAAAGTGTTCTGCAGGTGAACTACAATGCTCAGAAGAGAAGGAGCGTCATTGGGCTTTTGGAGAGAGAATGTGTCTGGAATTGAAGGCCATGTGTGTTTACAAAGCCCCCAGGGCAGGGGTCAGGTCCTGAGGAAAAAAGTGTGGGAACTCACCCATGATTTTCACTCAAGGGCTGATCCTGTAGGACTCCTGCTAATGGGAACAGTCTTCCTTCAATAGAAAAAGTGCAGGAACTCCGTTTTCTTGCGTTCCTGCAGGACTTGAGCCCTGCCCCAGGGTGCCAGAACAGTGCCCCCCCCCCCGACATGTGACCCCATTTTGGAAATTACACCCCCCACGGAATGTAATTAGAGGTACAGCGAGCATCTACACCCCACAGGTGTCTGACAGATTTTTGGTACAGTGGTCCGTGAAAATGAAAAATTTTATTTTAATTTGCACAGCCCACTGTTCCAAAGATCTGTCAAACGCCAGTGGGATGAAAATGCTCACTACACCCCTTATTAAATTCTATGAGGGGTGTAGTTTCCAAAATGGGGTCGCATGTGAAAGGGTCCACTGTTCTGGCACCATGGGGGGCTTTGTAAACGCACATGGCCCCTGACTTCCATTCCAAATAAATTCTCTCTCCAAAAGCCCAATGGCGCTCCCTCTCTTCTTAGCATTGTAGTTCGCCCACAGAGCACTTTCATCAACATATGGGGTATTTCCATATTCAGAAGAAACAGGGTTAAAAATTTTGGGAGGATTTTTCTCCTATTACCCCTTGTGAAAATAAAAAATTTGGGGTAAAACCAGCATTTTAGTGAAAAAATTATAATTTTTCATTTTAACGTCAAATTTTACCAGAAATTTGTCAAACACCTGTGGGGTGTAAAGGCTCACTATACCCTTTGTTACGTTCCTTGAGGGGTGTTGTTTCCCAAATAGTGTGCCATGTGGGGATTTCTTTGCTGTTCTGGCACCATAGGGACTTCCTAAATGCGACATGCCCCCCAAAAACCATTTCAGCAAAATTTACTTTCCGAAAGCCAAATGTGACTCCTTCTATTCTGAGCATTGTAGTGCGCCCACAGTGCACTTGACATCAACATATGGGGTATTTCCATACTCAGAAGAGATGGGGTTACAAATTTGGGGGGGCATTTTCTCCTATTATTTCTTGTAAAAATGTAAAATTTGGGGAAAAAATTAATTTTTGTGAAAATTCTTTGTTTTTTCATTTACACATCCAACTTTAACTAAAAGTCATCAAACACCTGTGGAGTTTTAAGGCTCGCTGTACCCCTTGTTACGTTCCTTGAGGGGTTTAGTTTCCAAAATAGTATGCCATGTGTGTTTTTTTGCTGGTCTAAAACCATAGGGGCTTCCTAAATGGGACATGCCCCCCCCCCAAAAAAAAACATTTCTGAAAAACTCACTCTTCAAAATCCCATTGTTGCTCCTTCCATTCTGAGCCCTCTACTGCGCCCACCGCACACTTAACATACACATATGAGATATTTCCTTACTCGAGAGAAATTGGGTTACCAATTTTAGGGTGATTTCTCTCCTTTTACCCCTTGTAAAATATAAAAAACTGGGTCTACAAGAACATGCCAGTTTAAATAATGATGATTTTGAATTTTCTCCCTCACATTGCTGCTATTCCTGTGAAACATCTAAAGGGTTAACACACTTTCTGTATCTTACATTGAATACTTTAAGGGTGCAGTTTTTATAATGGGGTCATTTATGAATTATTTCTAATAAGAAGACCCATCAAATCCACTTCAAAACTGAACTGGTCTCTGAAAAATTCCGATTTTTAAAATGTGAAAAATTGGAAAATTGCTGCTGAACTTTGAAGCCCTCTGATGTCTTCCAAAAGTAAAAACATGTAAACTTTATGATGCAAACATAAGGTTGACATATTGTATATGTGAATCAATATATCATTTATTTGAGATGTCCATTTTCCTTACAATCAGAGAGTTTCAAATAAAAAAAAAGCAAAATGTTAAAATTTTTCATCAAATTTTTTTATTTTTTACCAAGAAATAGTATCGCAAGTATCGACGGAAATTTACCGAAGGAAATTTACCACTATCATAAAGTAGAATATGTCACGAAAAAACAATCTTGAAATCAGAATGAAAAGTAAAAGCATCCCAGAGTTATTAATGCTTAAAGAGACAGTGGTAAGATGTTTTTTCCTCCTTACCTTTAAAAAATCATAATTCTTTCAATTTTGCACCTAAAATTCCATATGGTGGCTTATTTTTTGCGCTACCAATTCTACTTTGTAATGACATCAGTCATTTTACCCAAAAATTTACGGCAAAACGGAATAAAATCAGTGTGTGACAAAATTGAAGAAAAAATTGTATTCTGTAACTTTTGGGGGCTTCCGTTTCTATGCAGTACATTTTTTGGTAAAAATGACACCTTATTTTTATTCTGTAGGTCCATACCATTAAAATGATACCCTACTTATATAGGTTTGATTTTATCGTACTTCTAGAAAAAAATCATAACTACATGCAGGAAAATGTATATGTTTAAAATTGTCATCTTCTGACCTCTATACCTTTTATATTTTTCAACATATGGCGCAGTATGAGAGCACATTTTTTGCGCCGTGATCTGAAGTTTTTGTGGTACTATTTTTGTATTGATCAGACTTTTTGATCGCTTTTTATTCATTTTTCCATTATATAAAAAGTTACCTAAAATATGCTATTTTGGACTTTGGAAATTTTTTGCTTGTACGCCATTGAACATGCGGTTTAATTAATTATATATTTTTATCATTCGGACATTTCCGTACGCGGCGATACAACATATGTTTTTTTTTATTTTCATTAACACTGTTTTTTTTTATGGGAAAAGGGGGTGATTCAAAATTTTATGAGGGAAGAGGTTAAATTATCTTTATTATCTTTTTTCTTTCATTTTTTTTTTGCAGTGTTATAGACCCCTCTAGTGGCTATAATACTGCACTAACTGATCTTTTACATTGATCAATGGTGTCTCATAAGATGAGATTGTTGATGACATTGATGATTCTGCTGCTTGACTGCTCATGCCTGGATCTCAGGCACTGAGCAGTCATTCGGCGATCGGCATCGCAGGAGGAAGGTAAGGACCCTCCTTGTGTCTGCCAGCTGTTTAAGATGCCATGATTTTGTTGCGGTGGTCCCAAAAAGGCCCCTGAGCTAGCCGGGAGCAGTTTACTTTCAACTTTGAACGCCGTGCCTAAAGGGTTAATAGTGTGCAGCACCACGATCACTGCGTTATAGAAAGGGAGTAGACTCAGGGTGTACAGGTATGCCCTGCATCCTTAACCCCTTCATGACCCAGCCCATTTTCACCTTCAGGACCTGGGCATTTTTTTAAAATCTGACCACTGTCACTTTAAACATTAATAACTCTGGAATGCTTTTACTTATCATTCTGATTCTGAGATAGTTTTTTCGTGACATATTCTACTTTATGTTATTGGTAAAATTTCACTGATATTTGCATCCTTTCTTGGTAAAAAATCTAAAAATTTCATGAAAATTTAGCATTTTTCTAACTTTGAAAGTCTCTGCTTGAAAGGAAAATGGATATTCCAAATAAATTACATATTGATTCACATATACAATATGTCTATTTTATGTTTGCATAAAAAAAATTGACAAGTTTTTACTTTTGGAAGACATTAGAGGGCTTCAAAGTTCCGCAGCAATTTTCCAATTTTTCTCAAGATTTTCAAAATCATAATTTTTCAGGGCCCAGTTCAGGTTGGAAGTGGATTTTAAGGGTCTTCATATTAGGAATACCCCATAAATGACCCCATTATAAAAACTGCAACCCCCAAAGTATTCAAAATGACATTCAGTAAGTGTTTTAACCCTTTAGGTGTTTCACAGGAATAGCAGCAAAGTGAAGGAGAAAATTCTAAATCTTCATTTTTTACACTCGCATGTTCTTGTAGACCCAATTTTTGAATTTTTACAAGGGGTAAAAGGAGAGAAATCACCCTAAAATTTGTAACCCAATTTCTCTCGAGTAAGGAAATACCTCATATGTCTATGTAAAGTGTTCGGTGGGCGCAGTAGAGGGCTCAGAAGGGAAGGAGCGACAATAGGATTTTGGAGAGTGAGTTTTTCTGAAAGTGTTTTTGGGGGGCATGTCCCATTTAGGAAGCCCCTATGGTGACAGAACAGTGGACCCCCCCACATGTGACCCCATTTTGGAAACTACACCCCTCATGTAATTTAATAAGGGGTACAGTGAGCATTTACACCCCACTGGCGTTTGACAGATAATTGAAACAGTGGACTGTGCAAATGAAAAATTTTATTTTGCATTTTCACAGACCATTGTTCCAAAAATCTGTCATACACCAGTGGGGTGTAAATGCTCACTGCACCCCTTATTACATTCCGTGAGGGGTGTAGTTTCCAAAATGGGGTCACATATGGATATTTATTGTTTTGCTTTTGTCAGAACTGCTGTAACAATCAGCCACCCCTGTGCAAATCACCTAAAATGTACATGGTGCACTCTCCCTTCTGGGCCTTGTTGTGCGCCCCCAGAGCACTTTGCGCCCACATATGGGGTATCTCAGTACTCGGGAGAAATTGCATTACAAATTTAGAGGGTCTTTTTTCCCTTTTACCTCTTGTGAAAATGAAAAGTATAGGGCAACACCAGCATGTCAGTGTAAAAAATTTATTTTTTTACACTAACATGCTGGTGTAGACCCCAACTTCACCTTTTCATAAGGGGTTAAAGAAGAAAAAGCCCCCCAGAATTTGTAAGGCAATTTCCCCCGAGTACGGAGATACCCCATATGTGTCCCAAAACTGTTGCCCTGAAATACAACAGGGCTCCAAAGTGAGAGAGCGCCATGCGCATTTGAGACCTGAATTAGGGATTTGCATAGGGGTGGACATAGGGGTATTCTATGCCAATGATTCCCAAACAGGGTGCCTCCAGCTGTTGCAAAACTCCCAGCATGCCTGGACAGTCAATGGCTGTCCGGCAATACTGGGAGTTATTATTTTGCAACAGCTGGAGGCTCCATTTTGGAAACAGTAGCGTACCAGATGTTTTTCATTTTTTTGGGGAGGGGGGCTGTGTAGGGGTATGTGTATATGTAGTGTTTTTTACTTTTTATTTTAGGTTAGTGTAGTGTTTTTAGGGTACAGTCACATGGGCAGAGCAAGTCACAGCAAGTTTGCCGCTGGGAGTTTGAGCTGCAGCGCAAAATTTGCGCCATCTCAAACTTGCAGCACTCACTGTAAACCTCCGCCCATGTGAGTGTACCCTGTACATTCACATTGGGGGGAGGGGGCAAACATCCAACTGTTGCAAACTCCGAGCATGCCCTTTGGCTGTCCGTGCATATTGGGAGTTGTAGTTTTGCAACAGCTGGAGGCACACTGGTTTGGAAACACTAAGTTAAGTAATAAACTTACAAGTGTTTTGCAACCAAACTTAGTGTTTCCAAACCAGTGTGCCTCCAGCTGTTGCAAAACTACAACTCCCAGCATGCATGGTCTGTCAGTGCATGCTGGGAGTTATAGTTTTGCAACAATTGCAACAGCTGGAGGCACTGAGGTAGGAAACGGACAATGTTTCCCAACTAGTGTGCCTCCAGTTGTTGTAAAACTACAACTCCCAGCATGCCCAGACTGCCCAGGCATGCTGGAAGTTGTAGTTCAGCAATATCTGAAGGATTAGATGTTGCCGAACTACAACTTCCAGCATGCTTGGGCAGTCTGGGCATGCTGGGAGTTGTAGTTTTGCAACATCTGGAGGTCCACAGTTTGGAGACCACTGTATAATGGTCTCCAATCTGTGCTCTTCCAGATGTTAGAGAACTACAACTCCCAACATGCCTGGACAGACTGAGCATGCTGGGAGTTGTAGTTTTGCAACATCTGGAAGAGCACAGATTGGAGACCATTATACAGTGGTCTCCAAACTGTGGACCTCCAGATGTTGCAAAACTACAACTCCCAGCATGCCCAGAAAGCCAAAGGCTGTCTGGGCATGCTGGGAGTTGCAGTTTTGAAACTCCCAGAGGCAGCAGTGAGATCGCTTTACGGCGATCTCACTGCTGCCAATGAAGATGCCGCACTGCTGCCGGAAACTCACCTCCGGGACGCAGCGCCGCCGGGACCGCCTGGAGGACGTCGCTCGCGCCGGGACCGCTCGGGACTTCGCATGGACGGGTAAGTGACGCCGGGGGACGGGTCAGGGACACTTAGCAGAGCGGTGTGTGTCCCGATCCCCATGATCGGGACTCACACACCGCGCTGCTAAGTATTCTCATAGCGAAACGCTGCTATCAGCTAGTCAGATTTGACAAGCTGATAGCAGCGATCGCTGGGGGTGGGGGGTGGGGGATGAAACCCCCCGTGGTCGCATGGTAAGATGGCTGGCTATCAGTGATAGCCACCATCTTACCGGGCGCTGCGGGATGCCGCGAGTAGCGGCAAAAATGTTCATGACGTACCTGTATGTCATGGGTCGGGAACACCTTGCCACCCATGACATACATGTATGTCATAGGTCGGGAAGGGGTTAAGGGGTTAAAAAGTCTAAAAGATACAAATGGCAAGGCCTAGTTGGTTAACATTTTGGGGAGTTTCATACACAGAATTGGCCACTGCAGTCTTTATGTAGATGTGGAAAATAGATTTACTAAGAATGAGAAGTATACTTCATTAATTTGTATTTTCATTCATTTTAATCTTCTTTTCACTCTAAAAATGGCTTAAAAACTGCGCTGTGGAAGAGGACTCCTGTGGAAACATATGAAGCTCTGTTGAACCCCATGCCAAAGATGATTAACTCAGTGCTGGAAAATAATGTTGGCCACAAAATATTGACACTTTGGGCATAATTTGGACAGTTCCACTTAGGACTGTACTCACTTTTGCTGTAAAGATTTAGACATTTATGGCTGTGTGTTGAGTTATATTGAGGGGGCACAATATTAAACACTGTATTACAGGTTGTGCACTCACTACTTTACAGTGTAGCAGAGGGTCATTTCTTCACTGTTGTCACATGAAAAGATATAATGAAATGTTAACAAAAATATGAGTGGTGTACTCACTTATGTGAAATACCTTACATTACAAAAACATGTCTTTAAATGTTTCTAATAAAACTCAGTGTATAGTTTTCAAATAGTTCCAAAATGTAGATGGGATTTTCAAAATGATTCACTATAAAACATGAAAAACAAGATCACTTGTGGCATGGCAAAATAATCTTATCCAAAGATAGTTTTACTTTAAAGTAAGATAAAATACAATCTCATGTTAGAAACTGTTAAAAAAAAAATCTGCAAAGTAGAAAGATTAATAGAATGGCACCTTATGTATGACTAATTAGTAGTATTCACAGTTACCTCCTAAACACCTAAAATATAGTGATATGTTATAACCACTTAGCAAGGTCAATTGGTTCCGCACCCATATTGTTACTACATGGAGCTGACAGTTCCTCTCATTATCACCTTGTCTTCTCTGTTTCTTACTTGTCACACGACCATCATAGTTTTGGTCACTCACTTAATGCAGCTGCAAAATGATGATTATTAGCAAAATAGGAATACTGAGATGAATTGCTGGTTTTAGGCTTTATATAAATCTTTAGGGTTTACATCAGCCAATGTGGCTAAAAATCATAGATGGCAACATTATAAATGAAGTTGGCATCAAATTTTCTATAAAAAAACAAACAAAAAAAAAAAAACAACTTTAAGAGAGCGAGACAGTTTTTTTGTGCCTGACTGTGCCTAAACAAAAATGTTATACAATTTTGCAACTGGTACGGGTGTGATAGCCTGGGGGAGTAGGGTATATGAGGTGTAGCTGTGCGGTGACTAAAGGGTGTCTGGTTAACCCTTTCTATTCGTGATGCCAGGGTGTGGGCTCCTCTGTAATGCTTGTCCTACCGCCACCCTTCCAAAGAGCGATAGGGAGGTATAGAATAATTGAATGTCCATAACCGGAGAGTTTGCTGAAAACAGTCGGAACTTTACTGAAGATTTTATGCAAGCTTCATAACCGGAACAGTCTCTATACATGCAAAGTCTCTTAGAGATTGATAGTGGTTGGGACCTTAAGCATTTTAGAGTCTGTAGACTGATATGCGCTGTTCCACTGGATTTAGGGGATTTAGTTTCGGTCCAGCAATCACGCTAGCTTAAACGGGGATTAGTTTAGAACTCACAGTTTAGTTTGGGCTGAGGCCGGTAGGTTTTCTGGCCTAGCTTGTCTTTGAAAGTTGCGCAAATCCATCCTGCTAGTCCGACATCCACGAGAGCAGCAACCCAAGAGAGCGATAACTGGCTACAGCTCCCTTATATGGGGAGAGGCTGGACTAGAGCTAATAGGTCCAATACTTCTGTCAATCACCTTCACATAGAATTATGGGTAGCATGTGACCCAAGGACCTCCAAAGGTCCTCTAACATACCATAGAGGAATTAACATAGTCACATGACCGAAGGTCCTGCGATACTAACAAGGCAAGCATACTATACATTATATTAAATATACATTATTCAATTTGTACATTGAAACATTATAGAATTATAGGAGAAGAGAGGCGACTAGGTGCTGTCCCACCTGGGGACCCTACCTGAACGTAGTAACTCTGACTTTGGGGACCACCATACAAGGTACGGTATGCAATACGGTACCGGGACACCACACGGGCATAACAATTCTCCCTCTATGTGTACATGAAAGGTAATTTGGAGCTATTTAGAAACAAATGGCTCTTAAGCTCCAAGACTGATTATGAAACTTGGGGTTATACAGGTTGTAGACATGGCCCTCTCTGATTGGGCAGTGCTTTATTAAGATGCCCAATTCTTCTTAACACATAGCAAAAGAACTCTAAAACTATATTTTGACATTTTGGGTCCATCAGACCTTCATCAGAAAATCCATATCACTGCAAAGGCTGGTGAAAATGAGAGCGGCTAGCTGCCATGTTGAAGGGATGTGATAAAAAACACCTTTAGTTGCTGCAGTATAGTGTGTATTGACACTGCAGCGACTATAGGTTGTGTTTTCCACGTGCCTTCAACCCAGCAGAATTTTCACCAGCCTCCGCAGCTATCTGGATTTGTGATAAAGGTCTGAAGGACCGAAACATCAAAATATATTTGATCTTGAAAGGATTGCAAAAATGAATATTAAAAATCTCACTATTATCGAGTGCTGAGTTCTTTTGCAAACCACAGGGGTTCTGACCATGCCTGCTCTCTCGAAAGGGAGCCTGGCAACTCACTTGTCCTTGGAGTAGAGCAGCCCCCACCCACAGAGACATGCGGGAGTGATGACCTTCTTAGTCAATCCCCCGTTGCAATGGGATCCAATCTCAGACAGTGATTGGGTGAGCCGGTTGTCACTCCCCACACGTCTTAAGGGGGTTATTGCTTTGCTCTGAGGACAGGTGAGTAGCCAAGCCCCATTCCAGAGATCCTATGAATAGGGGATGAGTTTTACTTACCTGGAGTACCCCTTTAAAGGTGATCTGAATGCAATTAACAAATCTATGTATGGATAGTACAGGGATCTTTCCTATGATTGTTTTATATCTAACTCTGTGACCTTTACAAGTTGGTAGCTTCTGCTTTTATTCCTCTGGCACAGAATGTTTTACTTATTTAGTTTTTAAATAATTTATAATAATATGTTTACATTAAGAGGAAAATGACAGCAGGGTCACAGTACTATCCGGAATATACAGGTAGATACTTCAGGTGACTCTGTTTCTAATGCTCTATACTCTGTGAAAATTGGTGCAGCCATTCCTGAGATATTCGTATGGTTGCTAACAGGGTCATTTCTTCTTATGTGCAATGGAGATAGGCTGCTGCTTCCCACCTGCTCTGGCAGTAAAACCTCACCCTCTTTTGTCATTAAAGGGGTACTCCGGTGGAAAACTTTTTTTTTTTTAATCAACTGGTGCCAGAAAGTTAAACAGATATGTAAATTACTTTTATAAAAAAAAAATCTTTATCCTTCCAGTACTTTTTAGCAGCTGTATAATTTACTTTTTGAATTTCTTTTTTTTTTGTCTTGTCCACAGTGCTCTCTGTTGACACCTCTGTCCATGTCAGGAACTGTCCAGAGCAGCATAGATTTCCAAAGCTGTTTAACTTTCTGGCACCAGTTGAGTTAAAAAAAATGTTTTCCACCAAAGTACCCCTTTAACCCTGCCCTCTGCATAGACCTGCTGAGAAAGAGGGATGAGTATTTATGGAGGGTGCAGGGTTATTCACCAAAGGGGTGGGGGGTTATATCCGGAGTGGCAGGAAAAAGGATTGTACATACACCTGCAAACACCTCCATTGCAGTGAAGCAGTAATTACCACAATAGCAACAAGATAAGTATCTCCTGAACGGCTGAACCAATTTTCACTGTGAAAGATGCATTAGAAACAGGGTAATCTGCACTATCTTCCTGTATATTCAATTTAGTGCAGGTGACCCTTCTGTTAGTTTCCCTTTAAAAGAAACCTGTCACCAAGTTTTACCCTTTATGACTGGTGACAGCAAGTTATATAAGATAAAATAAACTTTCTCTAATCATACCTACTCAAGTATGACTGGGTTTCATTGACAGTATGGGTACAGCTGACATCATCACTCTGCTCCCTGAAGTTTTGTGCTACTCCAGAACCCATGCTATGCACAGTGATATTGCTGCTTCTGGGCCTGCATGAGATTTCAGGGAAAAGAGCAGTTATGTTGGCTATGCAGGGCTGCTGATCATGCCTGAGTAGGTGTGATTTCAGCTAAGGGTACTGTAAGGGATTCCACAGCCCCTTTTAAATACTTGAGCCTCATTAGATTGCTGTGCTGGACACTTTCAAAACATTTTTTCTACACTATCAAGGACAAGCAGATGGATACCGGGACCTGTTGCCAACAGTTTTATAGGGTAGAATCTGGTGACAGGTTCCCTTTAAAGATCTCTTCGTTTATGATGGCCTTTGTCCACTAGCAGATAAATAACCAAATGTCCTCTGTCCTTTCATTTAACACACTTTCCTTGCTATGCATTCAAATACAGATGTATTGGAAGGAAATTCAGCATGTATTTTTGTTAATCTATGTTATATTTTAACCACAATGCCTCTTTTAATAAGGCGAGACAGAACATTGTAAACCCACACACAAATTCAGTAGCAACTCACTTTTGATTCATCACAGTAATTATTATTATAAGCACAAAGGAGGAAAGAAATTATTGACACTTCAAAAGGAAAACAGCTACAGCTCGATGGGTGTGAACCAGGTATGTATATAAGTCAAGCTGACTGATGCAAGGAAAAACAAAGAATGTAGCACTCACCAGTCCAGACTAAAACTTCTTTATTGAAGACTGTCAGCAGGTACACGGATCAGAATAGCTGGAGAGTCTCCAGGGCACAGATGGTATCTGTTTCATGTGCTGAGCACACTTCGTCTGCCGACACTCAGGATTGAGCATGGGGGAGGAGACTTTATCCATACCTACATAGGTGAGACTCATAACAAATGATATGAAAATGAACAAACAAACAAAATGACAAAATATTACAAAAATGAGCTCAAATCATTCCTGTCATTGAGTCCTATCGGACCTAAGGCATCTAATCTGATAATCCACCGTACCTCACATTGCAAGAATTGGATTCCACGGTCTCCTCTATTCTTAGGAGGATTGATAATTTGCAAACCAGCAAACTTCAAGCAACTACAATCACCATTGTGGGATTCCTCTATGTGGGCAATAAGACGCAGGGCAGTGTGTCCGGACGGTGCCCCACGTCTTATAATTATTATTATAGATTTTAATATGGAACTTGTTATTTTTTGAAAAGATGTATAAGAATAAAATATACAGTTTAAGAAGTGATCTTGTAACGTCAAACCCTGTCCATATTATGGCATATAGACATAAATGAATAATAGGCTCCCCTCTCTAAAGGCCCTTCTTTAAGACAATTGTGCTAGCAGATTTGATCCACCCTTGTATTTGATGGGCAGCCATTCATCTAATGTAAAATGAAAGTGGCCATAGAAATGAAAATATCTGACTGGCTCTTTGCCAATGATTCCAGAAGTAGGCCCAAGGTGATCAGCTGATTTCCCCAATGGCTATGCCTTCTATAATGAGACAACTCCTTGGCATCTGTAAGCCAAACTTTCCATTGGAAGCCATATGCATTTTCTCTAAATGTAATTTATTATATTGTTCTAAATAAATCAGCCTTATATTAACTAATATGAGGGATTTATGTATATTAGGTTTTATATTTTGTAAGTTATTTAATTTAATACTTTCCAGTACGCTTGTTTAGAAATATAAAATGAGATTTCATGGGGTGGGGAAGTACTCACTGTCAATTAATATTCTACTTCCTTCCATTTCACTCTCGTAGAATAGATTTTTACATTCTTTCTGAAATGACCCTAGAGTTTTTGTCTCAACATCTTTCCTTGAAGGGACATGTTCCGTACATTTATTATTCTCTGCATGAAAGGACACTTATGCCTGCTCGGAATTTGCTCTACTATAATTTCCATTTATGTTCCCCTTGTCCTATCATCTTCTGCTCTGAAAATGGTACTGTGTGTTGACATTATCTACTCCATTTAGGATTTTAAATACTTCAATTAAATCTCTTCTAAAGTGATTTTCTTCTTTCCAAACCTCGTCGACGTACATTTTCAAGCTTGTCCTTATGCCTCTTGCTTTCAACCTTGTCACCTTTTCATGCACATAGCATCTCATCTTTAATATGAAGGGTAAAATTGTACAGTATCATACTGAGTATAGTCCCTGAAGAGTACTGTAAAAGGATTCCTTATTTATAAGGAAATGTTCCATCGATTTAAATTTAAAAAAATGGGAAGCAGATGCATGAAATTATTGAAAAAAAAGTCATGGTTCTTTGTTTCTTTTGGAATAATGTCAAGGCTTTTACTGATATTTTACTAAAAGTTTATTTTGCCCTTGTTTGACGATTATCATGAAACCTTGTGAGGAAGATTTATCAAACTTTTTGCAAGGGAATGGTTAGAGCAGTTGCCCATAGCAACTATTCAATTTTTTTTTAAATCACTTACAAATGTTAGAGTATCAATTCTTGCTGAGTGCCCCTACTAGGTTAAAAATATAGAAGCTTACTTCCCTGCCTGATCCTCCACAGTTGCCACTTTGGTAGTGCCTTGGTCACCACTGATCTCCACTTCCTGGTCTTCTTCTGAAGTCAAGGAGATGACCACTCAGCCAAAAGCTGGCTGAAGTGTATCACTACTGCTGAACAGGCATTTTTCTGTGCATCAAGAGGAGACTAGGAAGGGATGATCAGTGGGCACCTGGGTCACCATTAAAAGGGCATCGGTTGGGGATTAAACAGTTAAAAAGAAAACGTTTTTTTACATTTTTAACCCAGTCTTAATTAAAATAAAATAATAAAGAAAAACACCAGACAACCCCTATGAGAAGCTGATTATTTTTTTAACTGTATTCTGAAAGTCATGTCTTTTTTTTTTTTTATTAAATCAAGGATGCTTAATTGTAGTTTTTTTTATGGATGATATATGCTTGTAAATGGCATCATTTTGGGTACATATAATTTATTGATTAAGTTTTAATAAAGTTATGGCCTGTTCATCCAATCACCAGCTAGAGCAGGACATTGCTGTGGCTGGTGATTGGCTGAGAAGGCTGTCACTTGCACTCGTCCAGGAAGGTGGGGAGCAGAGCACGCCATTAACTAATTAGAAGATAGGCCCTGTACAGGAGATTGCTGGGTCCCAGCAGTCAGACTTCCTGTGATCAGACACTTATCCCCTATCCTGTCTGATAAGTTTAGTTTCCCGGACTTCCCCTATAAGCCATCTTTGTTGCTCAACTTAACCATTAAAGGGCTACTCTCATAAAAAATTTTTTTGCTATTGCACTCCTTATGGTAAATAAAAAAAAAAATCTAACACAATCTAACAAAAGTGACGTTTTCTATGTTTTATTTGTGCTTAACGGCACAGGACGTATATTTACGTCCTGTGCCGGCTCCCTCGATATGAAGCATCACATCGCGTCGGTCCCGGCGCTCATCAACGGCCGGGACCCTTGGCTAATTCCGCACATCGCCGATCTCGGCAATGTGCAGTATTAACCCTTTAGAAGCGGTGGTCAAAGCTTATCGCCGCTTCTAAAGTGAAAGTGAAACTATCCCGGCTAGTCAGTCGGTGAAATTGCGGTGTCCCGAACAGCTTACAGGACACCGGGTCGAATGACTGCTCCTTGCCTGAGATCCAGGCAGGAGCAGTCAAGCGCCGATAACACTGATCACAGGCGTGTTAATACACGCCAGTGATCTGTGTATGAGATCAGTGTGTGCAGCGTTATAGGTCCCTATGGGATCTATAACACTGCAAAAAAAAGTTAAAAAAAACTGTTAATAAAGGTCATTTAACCCCTTCCCTAATAAAAGTTTGAATAAACATATGTGGTATCGCCGCATGTGTAAATGTCCGAACTATAAAAATATATCGTTAATTAAACCGCTCAGTCAATGGCGTACACGTAAAAAAAATTCCAAAGTCCAAAAAAGCGTATTTTGGTCACTTTTTATACCATTAAAAAATGAATAAAAAGTGATCAAAAAGTCCGGTCAAAACAAAAATCATACCGATAAAAACTTCAGATCATGGCGCAAAAAATGAGTCCTCATACCGCCCTGTACGTGGAAAAATAAAAAGTTATAGGGGTCAGAAGATGACATTTTTAAACGTATACATTTTCCTGCATGTAGTTAAGATTTTTTCCAGAAGTACGACAAAATCAAACCTATATAAGTAGGGTATCATTTTAACCGTATGGACCTACAGAATAATGATAAGCTTTCATTTTTACCGAAATATGCACTGCGTAGAAACGGAAGCCCCCAAAAGTTACAAAATGGCGTTTTTTTTTTCGATTTTGTCGCACAATGATTTTTTTTTCCGTTTCGCCGTGAATTTTTGGGTAAAATGACTACTGTCACTGCAAAGTAGAATTTGTGACACAAAAAATAAGCCATAATATGGATTTTTAGGTGGAAAATTGAAAGGGTTATGATTTTTAAAATGTAAGGAGGAAAAAACGAAAGTGCAAAAACTGAAAAACCCTGAGTCCTTAAGGGGTTAAAAAGGCTAATTTTCCCCCCATCTCATACACAGACTTGGGACCGAAGTCCAAACACAGAAAGTGCAGTCCGGAGTGCTGAGGGGGAGGGGGGTGTCCAACCAACAGCATATAACAGTAAAGTGTGAGAGGAGCTTGGATTGGATGAGGCTGGACCCCCCCCCCCCCCCCCCTCAGCTCTCCAGGCTGCCCTTCCTGTGTTTGGGCTTCCATCCAACGTCTGTGTGTGAGATGGGGGTAAATGTGCTCTTGAGCTTTTTTAATTACAAATAAAACATAAAAAATGTAATTTTTTTAAACAAAGTATATTAGAAATATTTTTTATGTGTAATAGCAAAACATTTTTTAAAGAGAGTGACCATTTAAGAACTCTTCGTTTTACCTTCATTTTGCCAGAGGTATGGGCAACTAGGACAGTTTTACTTTTAGGTAATTTGATAAATATCCCTCAAATGGTATAGATTTAGCTCTTCAGCAGTCAGTAGTAGCCATAGAGTAAGTAGGCAAACTGGGCGCTAAGTGCACCATTTATCTTAACACTGCAGGCCACTAGCTAACGGGGCTTTGCAGAGTACTTCTTATCTGGTCAGTGTTGCGAGGCAATTTGTAGCACTATCGATATGATTAAATATATGGCATTATTCATCTGGTCAGTATGAGACAGTATGTAAGCATTGAGGAGCACAACTGTCTAAACCTTTTTAGACACTTTTGGTCAATGCCTTCATATTGATAGCCCAGATGTTTCTTTAGATTTTTGTCTTCATTTAGAAAATAGAAAGCCAGTCTGTAGACTATAATGCAAAAATAACTTAACCCAAATTTGTTCTAAATTTCTGTGTAACAGGACCAGGGGTAAAGTGGTTGAAAGAGTATACAGATCACTTAGGTTCTACACATTCTTAAAGGAGTCAGAGAGCAGGAATGCATATTTCTCTACTCTACTTAACCCCTGAACGACCACGGACGTAAATATACGTCCTGGTTTGGCGGGACTTCCCACACCAGGACGTACATTTACGTCCTGTGTATGACCGCGAGCATCGGAACGGTGCTCGCGTCATACACGGCAGGTCCCGCCCGTAATGGCCGACATCCTCAATCGCACGGATGTCCGCCATTAACCCCTCAGATGCCGTGATCAATACAAATCACGACATCTGCGGCACTGCGGTACTTTGAATGGATGATCGGATCACCCGCAGCGCTGCTGCGGCGATCCGATCATCCAGCATGGCGGCCGAAGGTCCCCTCATCTGGCTCGGGCCGTCTTCCGAGGTCTTCTGCTCTTGTCTGCGATCGAGCAGACCAGAGCAGAAGATCACCGATAATACTGAGAAGTGCTGTGTCCTATACATAGCACTGCACAGTATTAGCAATCAAAGGATTGCTATAGATAGACCCCTATGGGGACATAAAAAGTGTAAAAAAATAAGTAGAAAAATTTTAAAAAAGGGTGAAAATCCCCTCCCCCAACAAAAATGAAAATTGTCAATTTTTCCCGTTTTACCCCCAAAAAGCGTAAAATTTTTTGTTTTAATAAACATATTTTGTATCACCGCGTGCGTAAATGTCCGAACTATCAAAATATAATGTTAATGATCCCGTAAAGTGAATGGCGTAAACGTTAAAAATTAAAAAAAGTCTAAAAATGCTGCTTTTTGTCACATTTTATTTAAAAAAATTATAAAAAATTATCTAAACGTTTTATTTATGCAAATGTAGTATCTAAAAAAAAGTACAGATGAGCCCTAAAAATGAGCCCTCAGTTCCTGACACAGGCCTCAGGTGTCAGCAGAGAGCACTGTGGAAAAGCTGTGGAAAAGACAAAAAATAAGTTAAAAAAGAAAATAATTTCCTCTATAGCATACAGCTGCTTAAAAGTGCTGGAAGGCTAAAGATATTTTAATAGAAGTAATTTACAAATTTGTTTAACTTTCTGGCACCAGTTGATTTAAAAAAAAAAATTTTTTCCACTGGAGTACCCCTTTAAGGGTAACAATAAAAGTTATAGGTGTTATCCAGGAAAAAACTTTATATATATATATATATATATATATATATATATATATATATCAACTGGCTCCAGAAAGTTAAACAGATTTGTAAATTACTTCTATTAAAAAATCTTAATCCTATCAGTACTTATGAGCTTCTGAAGTTAAGGTAGTTCTTTTCTGTGTAAGTGCTCTCTGATGACACGTGTCTCGGGAACCGCCCAGTTTAGAAGTAATTTACAAATCTATTTAACTTTCTGGAGCCAGAAATATATATATAAAAAAAGTTTTTTCATGGATAACCCCTTTAAATTTTAATAGGGAGGGTGCATTATCTAAGGGGTCTTGCACCCCCACCTTGAATTTTTCCAAGCATTGGGTTTGTTGTTATAATGTATATGGTTTACCTTAACACATTTTACACACACACACACACACACATATATATATATATATATATATATATATATCCACAGTGGATGAACACGTCACCATTTTTCCCACTAAATATATTTCTGATGGTGCCATTGACATGAAATTTTCACCAGATGTTGATGACAACCCAAATAATCCATACATACAAAGAAACAACGAAACCAAAGAAAATGAGATAAGAAATCAAGTTATGTTGTGTAATCTTATCAAATGACACTGGGAAAAAGTATTGAACATGCTTACTTTTATTACTTTGCACAAAGCCTTTGTTTGTAATGACAGCTACAAGATGCCTCCTGTATGGAAAATTTTGGCCCCAACAGTGCTCACTGGAACATTCAGAAGCTTAGAAATGCACCTGTAACCAACGCTATTGTTACGTTTTGCAACAATTAGGTTGCAAAGGTCTTGAGACAGCTCTTTGCTCTTGTGTGACACCTTGAGAGTGAGACCATTTTGTAGGCCATGAACCAGCAACCTTGCAGTGAAAAGGGGCTGAATTGCATATTATTTACTGATACATTTCAGCTGTTATCTTGGATTTTCATGCCTTTTTGCATCTCTCCTTCTTCATGTGTTCAATACTTTTTCCCTGTGTTATTTCACATTTTTACACATTATTACATTTCTGTGCTTATATGTTTTGGTTTCTTTCCATGTATGGATTAATTGGGTTGTTACCAACAGCTGGTGAAAATGTGATACCAACAGCATGTCAATATATTTAGTGAGAAAAATGGCAATGTTTTCAATACTTATTTTACCCGCTGTATATAAATATTTGAAATATTTGTTCAAATATTTGTTGGCCAATTTGTATTTTTAATTCCTGTTTTTAATTCTGCAATTTGATTCAAAGACAAATTTGGGGTTTCTTTCTTCAACAATTTATAGTATTTATGCATTAGGAATAATTATGATTGCATGATTTTACTAGCTTTTATCTCTACAAGTGTTACTAATGGTTTTATCAATTACTCCCCATCCAATAACGGCATGGTTGTAAGCTAATTTAAAGACACTCTATCACCAGGCTGATTTGTGTAGCAAATGACAGAATTTGAGACACCAGCCAAATGACTTGCTTCAGTGACTAAGTTAGTCTCTAATAATTAACAATTAGTTGGAAAAGACTCCAGAGACGGTGATTTCACTGTTCAACTTTAGGATCTATGTTTATCTGCTCATTTCAATCAAAATAAAGATGCTGAAAGACACATTGCCGCTGTTCCTAATGAATTATGTATAATGATGGCTGCTTGTAAGACAAGCTTGGAAGAAAAGACAATGCACTTTAAGATTTACATTTGCTAATTCATCTGTTCCATTATCTTTAATTGTTCTGTGTCATGCTCCTCATACATGATTTTACTTGTTACCACCTAATCCAAACAGTTCATATGGGTTATTAACAGTGGTAATAGTGCATAGTTTAAGTAATTTAGAGAAGGCCTTCTTCAAATTCCTGGGCATTGTTTCATACTATTTATTACCTTTCTATTTCTGATATAGAATAAACATATGCAGTAGATCTTTACATAAATTTACATCTGGTTTGGACCGGTGTTGCTAGGCTCTGATGTATACCACTGTATAGGAATACTGTCACATATGTCGCCCATTGGGTCCCCTTGTAAAAATAACAAACCACATTGTTCTTACTATATTCCTCTGTGCCTCTATCAACCCCCTAGATGACATTAGGTGAAAATATACTCCCTTGCAGTCCAGGACTAACACATGAGTGGTCAGTAGTGGCTACTATAAGTAGCTAGACACTCACCGATAATACCGGGTAGCTGCAAGCTTCTAAATATGTAAAAGAAAGATGTTGGTTGGCTCAGGGTGCTCATCAGATCCCAGCAATGTAATAAAGGGGGTCCGATGGTGGTGGATGGTTCCCTTACCATCCTGTGATTGCTGGTTCGATGCTTCAGTGGTGCAGGCTGGCTCAGTCAGACATTATTAGTTGAGCAATCACACTGTATACTACTATGCATTACAAATGTTTTTAAAGTTATATAAAAGACTCTACAATAATAAAGAAAAGAAAATCACTCTTTTTCCCCATTCTAAAAAAATATATATATATAATATGAACATAGTTGTTATTAAAATATAATATTTATGATTCCACAAATAAATGGCATAAACGTAAAAAGAAAAAATCCCATATGCCAGAAATGCTGATTTTTGGTCACGTCACATCAGAAAAAATAACAAAAAAACAAAAAGCAAAAATAAAAATTGGCTGTGTCCTCAATGCTAAAATGGGCAATGTCCTTGAAGGGTTAAATAGCATTACCAACTATTCTAAATTTCCCTTACATATGAAAAGTGTACACTATTTGTGCATAAGCCAGGTAAATAGATCAATAAGGCCCTATTGTTACATTTAAGAATATGCACTGAACAGTGGAAAACATTATGTGAACAGAACCTAACAAATGGTCTCATTAATCTATGTCCCCAATACTCAAATTTCCCTGTTGAGACTCATCAACTTCACTGAAAGCCAATGAACTCATCAGAATCATTAGAGCTGCACACCATCAAGTAACAAATTGTACTTTGTAATGATACCTTTGATTTTATCATAAAATCAAATAGATAAAATAGGTTATTACAATCACAATTATACTCTGTTTTGTTTATTTTATTTATTTATTTTTCGTTATTTTAAGACAAATTGCCCTATTATGGGTCCTATACCTTTTTGTGTTTCCATTTTCTCAAAGGCTAATTTTTTGTCCAGTGATCTGTAGTTTTTAACAGTACCATTTTGGTTTAGATTCAACTTTTTTGATTGCTTTTATTAATTATTTTTTGATATACCATCTGACTAGAATCAACAATTCTGGCATATTTTATTTTCTTTTTAATTCCTTAACGACGAAGGACGTATATTTACGTCCTGCGCCTGCTCCCGCGATATACCCCGCGTCATAACGCGACGGTCCCGGCAGCCCCGGGGGCCATCAACGGCTATGACCCGCAGCTAATACAGGACATCACCGATCACGGTGATGCCCTGTATTAACCCTTCAGACGCGGCGATCAAAGCTGACCGCCGCGTCTGATGTGAAAGTGAAACTATCCCGGCTGCTCAAGACACCGGGAGGGACCCTACCTGCCTCCTCGGTGTCCGATCGGCGAATGACTGCTCCGTGTCTGAGATCCAGGCAGGAGCAGTCAAGCGCCGATAACACTGATCACAGGCATGTTAATGCATGCCAGTGATCTGTGTAAAAGATCAGTGTATGCAATGTTATAGGCCCCTATGGGAGCTATAACATTGCAAAAAAAAGTAAAAAAAAGATCATTTAACCCCTTCCCTAATAAAAGTTTGAATCACCCCCCCTATTCCCATTTAAAAAATAAAGTGTAAATAAAAATAAACATATGTTGTATCGCCGTGTGTGTAAATGTCCGAACTATAAAAATATATAGTTAATTAAACAGCAAGGTCAATAGCGTACACGTAAAAAAATGCCAAAAAAAGTCCAAAAAAATATAGTTAATTAAACATCAAGGTCAATAGCGTACACGTCAAAAAATTCCAAAAAAAGTCCAAAAAAGTGTATTTTTGGTCACTTTTTATACCATTAAAAAATTTATAGAAAGTGATCAAAAAGTCTGATCAAAACAAAAATGTGACCAATAAAAACTTCAGATCACGTTGCAAAAAAATGAGCCCTCATACCACCCTGTATGTGGAAAAATAAAAAAGTTATAGGGGTCAGAAGAGGACATTTTAAAATGTATACATTTTCCTGCATGTAGTTATTATTTTTTCCAGACTTACGACAAAATTAAACCTATATTTTCTCAAATAATTTTTGAAGCGTACAGTAGCGCATTTTTCTGACCTCATAAGTACATACCACATACCTACATCTAAGTGGCATACTATTTTGTACCTGTTAATCTGTCAAGGGCCTAGATACCATGAAAGGGCAGCAAAAAGTAATCACCGGCAGGTGTTTTACTCAACAGCGACTGTGTGCCGCAGCACTTGTGTACTGCTGGTATTGTGCAAAAATAAGTTTTTTTAAGCATACTGTAGTGCATTTTTCTGCCCTCATAAGTGCAGACGACATACGTACAACTAAGTAGTGTACTTTTTTGTATCTGTTAATCTGTCAAAGGCCTAGATACTGTGAAAGTCCAGGCAACAGTACTCATTGTCTGGTGTTTTTACTCTTATACTTTTTTACGTGTACTGTAGCACATTTTTCTGCCCTCATAAGTGCATACCACATACGTACATCTAAGTAGAGTACTATTTTGTACTTGTTAATCTGTCAAGGGCCTAGATACTGTGAAAGTCCAGACAAGAGTACTCACCGGCTGGTGTTTTACCCCAGTGCTTTTTTAAGTGTACTGTAGCGCATTTTTCTTCCTCATAAGTGCATACCACATACCTACATCTAAGTAGTGTACTATTTTTTACCTGTTAATCTGTCAAGGGCCTAGATAATGTGAAAGGACTGTACACATCTGCTGCTGTTCTAGACAAATACTTTTTTTAAGCGTGGTGATGTGTATTGTACTCCCGTCATATACCCACTAAGTATGTCAGGCAGAGAAGTGCTAGTACGTGCACAGAAGAGTTGCAGTGGCCTAAATTCATCAGGCAGAGTGGCAGCAGGAGTCGCAGCGAGAGGCCTGAGCTCCCGGTATCAGCTAGCGGTCGTATCTAGACCAGCAACCCATCTGCAGTCATCGAATGGTTAACACTGTCATCCACTTCATCACAAGTGACATCTGATACCCCCAGTCAACAGTTGGTGGCTTTCTCAGACACAACCCTCGGCGTGGCTCGGGAGCAGTCCCTGTCCTCCCATTGCCATTGTCCAATGCTGTTCCCTCCCCTAAAAAATTATCTTATGCTGTGGGATCTGCTCCACTATTCACTGAGGAAGATCTAATAGAGGATAGTGGAGGAGAAATCCAATGCTACCCCCACTAGGCGGGCAAGTAGTGATTAGGAGAGTTACGTGGGAGGTGTTGTTGCCATCGTTCAGACCCTGAAGCAGACACTGTTGAGGAACCTGAGGAGGACATCAGTGACGTGCAGACTTTTGTTGATGATGATGATGATGATGATGATGATGAAGCCGATTGCACTCTGGAGCCGAGAGCAGAAGGGGCTTCATCATCATCATCAGGAGAAGTGAGTGGCAGGTTGCCTGTGAGGCAGCAGTTGAGCCATCAAGGTGGTAGCATGGTTGGCAGTCAGCATGGTGGCAGAAGTGGAAATTCTGGAGCCAAACGTGCCCAAAGGAGACCATCTGCTTTATGTCAGCCTACCTTCCCGGGAAGTAGTGGAACAGGGGTTCCTGGAAACGGCAGCAGTAGCAGTCAATTAGTGCAGACTGTATGTGGGAAAATCAGTTACTCGCCAGTTTTTCATCAAGAATCCAGAGGAGGTTCACATAGCCACATGAAAGATATGTCTGCAGAAGGTGAAGCGTGGCCAGGGTCCCAATGTTGGCACCTGGAAGAATTGTGGCTCCAATATAGTAGTCAATGCTGCTGCATCACCCAGTGGCACGCTACTCCCTCTTTCAACCAGCCAAGGCTCCATCACCTCAGCCGAAGGGAGCTGTGTGTCATACCCATCTTCTGTTGCTCCAGATGCACCTGTTCCTCCTACTTTTAGTCAGTCATTTCTCCAACAATCCATCAGCCAAGCCATGTCCAAGAGACCACTCAGTAGGAGCCCACTCAGAAGCTGAATGTGCTCCTGTCTAAGTTGCTGGTGCTGCAGTCCCTCCCTTTTCAAGTGGTGGACTTTGCACCTTTCAGAGAACTGATGGCTTGTGCCGAGCCGAGGTGGAGAGTCCCAAGCTGTCATTTCTTTGCGAAGAAGGCAATACCAGCCCTGCACAATTTTTTGGAAGTGAAGGTGGGCCAGTGCTTGAGCCTGTTGGTGTGTACCAAAGTTCACAGCAGCGCTGACGTTTGGAGCTATAACTATGGTCAGGGACAATACATGTCCTTTACGGCTCACTGGGTGAATGTGGTTCCTGCACAGCCACAACACCAACTTGGACAGGTCACGCCGCTTCCTCCTCCACTCTCTCAGGCCATTGGTCCTGTGACAGTGTGCGACTCCGCCTCCTCATCTTCCACCTTGTTCTCAGCCTCCACTGCACTGACAAGTTTAAGTGGCCCTTCAGCATACCATGTATGCCAGGCACGGCGGTGTCACACTGTTCTTTACATGGTTTGCCTTGGCGAACAAAGTCACAAAGGGGAGGAACTGATAAAAGTAATTTGTAAAGAAATCGGACCATGGCTTACTCCATGAAAAGTGGAAAACCATGTTGAACCATGGGAACCATGTTGACTGACAATGGGAAGAACATCTTGCATGCGCTGCGACTGGGAAGGCTGAGCCATGCGCCCTGCATGGCACATGTGCTCAATCTGGTTGTGAAGCGGTTCCTGAAGTGTTCCCTTCATTTGCAAGGCATCCTAACAATGGGAAGGAAACTTTGCATGCACTTCAGCCACTCGTACACCACAGAGCACACCCTCCTTGAGCTGCAGCGTCAGAACAGTATCCCCCAACTTAGTCTGATTTGTGATGTTGCCACACGTTGGAATTCCACCCTCCTCCATATGTTGGATCAACTGTTCGAACAGAGAAAAGCCATCACCAATTTTTTGATGATCCAAGCGGATAGGGGTACTCCCCTGTTTAACTTCAAAGTGAACCAGTGGCAGCGCATACGTGACACCTGCCGTTTGCTCAGGCGCTTTGAGAAAGCCACATTATTAATAAGTCGCCAGGATTACGGGATGAACAACGTCATTCCACTGCTTCATTTATTACAACACGTGTGGCTGGTCAGGGCACTGGAGAAGTGGCACCTACATCTCACGGCCACATGAGCACAGTGGAGCACAGTTTAGGTTTCGACAAATGGGCGTTTTTCTAGTAATCTGATAGGAGAGGAGGGGAAGGAGCAGCCAGAGGAGCTAGAGAGTTAAGAGGAAGGCGAGACAGAGAACCCAGACACACCGTAGCATTATGCAGTGGAGATGGAGGCAGAGAGTCCCTCCGAGTCACTTGCACAAACTGGCACGATGCATGCTCACTTGCTTGCGTAGTGAAAGCCGAATTGTCACCATTCGACAGCGGGATGACTTCTGGCTCTCCACCTTATTGGACCCTTGCTATCGCTACAAAATAGGAACTTTTTTTACACCCACTGAGAGGGAGGACAAACTGACCTACTACAGGGCATCCTATGTAGTCAGTTGGCCGATGCCTATCGGCGCCATCGTCCATCCTCTCGCAGGTTTGAATCGGGGAGGGGGGGCCCAGCGCTCACCTTCCGCTGCCATGGCTGCTGGGGAGGGGTGGGGTGGTAGGACTAGTACAGTCGCTGATGAATACCTTTCTTTACCGGCATAGTGAAGTAACTCATCAGCAGCAGATAGACTTGGAGCAGGACCTGAACCAGCAGGTGGTGGCATACCTTGACATGCCCATGCCAACACACCTTGAAGATCCGCTAGACCTCTCGGCAGCCAAGCTTGATTTGTGGCCGCAACTAGTGGAGTTTGCCCTGGAAAAGCTGTCCTTCCCAGCTAGTAGTGGGTGTTTAGTGCGGCGGGGCCATAGTCACCCCAAGGAGATCTCGTCTGTCCACGAAAAATGTGGAGAGACTGACCTTTGTAAAGATGAATCAGGCATGGATCAGCCAGATTCCCACCCACCAATGCCTGATGCATCAGAGAAGATTGACCATATTGTCTTACCAACACTTCACAAACATGGATAGTGCCAAACAGATTTAAGGTGCTGCTCCCCCAGTTACAAACATTTCTCTGCATTAGACCTTTTTTCACCCACCTTTGTCATTGGATACTGGTATGGAAGAATATCGGTCCCGTGGTCCCGAGAAAAAAGAGAAGTGCTTCTGTGGGCGCTCACCTCCGTCACAGATGTAGTCCGTCACAGGTATGTGGAAGTTTCCGAGAACTTGGTAAAATAAAACCGCTTGGACACGGATGTATTTTGGAAAATAAAAAGAAGGTTTATTCCTTCAGCATGCAATACAGCAACGCGTTTCGAGGGGCAGGGACCCCCTCTTCATCAGGCTATAGAGATAGCCTGATGAAGAGGGGGTCCCTGCCCCTCGAAACGCGTTGCTGTATTGCATGCTGAAGGAATAAAACTTCTTTTTATTTTCCAAAATACATCCGTGTCCAAGCGGTTTTATTTTACCAAGTTCTCGGAAACTTCCACATACCTGTGACGGACTACATCTGTGACGGAGGTGAGCGCCCACAGAAGCACTTCTCTTTTTTCTCGGGACCACGGGACCGATATTCTTCCATTCCAGTGACCGTCCTCTGCCGGTGAGAACGGGTCTAGTGCCGGCTGCACTCCTCCAATCTGTGTCCCCCAGAATAGTGGGAAACAAGCGTCTACTGGTGTTGTACAACACAGAAAGGTGAGCAAACCTAACATAACAACTGAAAACACGAATCTGGAAACGGCTGCTCCCCCCCTTCCTTGGAGCCGACATACATTTTTTATTTAATTTAATTATTTTCTTTTACACTCAGATTATCTATATATATATATATATATATATATATATATATATATATATATATACATATATATATATATTTTTTTTTTACTATGCTTAGTTGCGCATTGTGTCTCCTCTGTCTTTTTCTATATATTTCTGTTGGATACTGGTATGGCCACACACCACTCCACTCTATCACGGGTCACTTTCAGGACTCCTGATGCTGCTGCCAACTCCAGGCACTGCCATTCAGCCACTATATGGTCTCCTCATGCTGCCACAAAGTCCAGGCTGTGCCCTTCAGCCACTAAATGGTCTCCTCATGCTTCAGCCCCTTCTAGGCTGTGCCATTCAGACACTATATGGTCTCCACATGCTTCAGCCACCTCCTGGCTGTGTCATTCGGACACTACATGGTCTCCTCATGCTTCAGCCACTTCCAGGCTGTGCAATTCACCAACTATATGGTCTCCTCATGCTTCAGCCAAATCCAGGCTGTGTCATTCAGACACTATATGGTCTTGTCATGCCTCAGCTACCTCCAAGCTGTGCCATTCAGACACTATACGGTCTCCTCAGGCTTCTGCCACCTCCAGGCTGTGCCATTCAGACACGATATGGTCTCCTCATGCTGCCACAAACTCCAAGCTGTGCCATTTAGCCACCAGATGGTCTCCTCATGCTTCAGCCGCCTTCAGGCTGTGCCATTCAGCCACTATATGGTCTCCTAATGCTTCAGTCACCTCCAGGCTGTGCCATTCAGACACTATATGGTCTCCTCATGCTTCAGCCACCTCCAGGCTGTGCAACTCAGCCACTACATGGTCTGCTCATGCTTCAGCCACCTCCAGGCTGTGCCATTCAGACACTATATGGTCTCTTCATGCTTCAGCTACCTCCAAGCTGTGCAATTAAGCCACTATATTGTCTCTTCATGTTTTATTCACCTCCAGTCTATGCCATTCAGACACTACATTGTCTCCTCATGCTACCACACACTCCAGGCTGTTCCATTCAGCCACTATATGGTATCCTCATGCTACGGCCACCTCCAGGCTGTGCCATTCAGACACTATATTGTCTCCTCATGCTGCCACAAACTCCAGGCTGTTCCATTCAGTGACTATAGGGTCTGCTCATGCTTCAGCCACCTCCAGGCTGTGCCATTCAGACACTATATGGTCTCCTCATGCTTCAGCCACCTCCAGGCTGTGCAACTCAGCCACTACATGGTCTGCTCATGCTTCAGCCACCTCCAGGCTGTGTCATTCAGACACTATATGGTCTCTTCATGCTTCAGCTACCTCCAAGCTGTGCAATTCAGCCACTATATGGTCTCTTCATGTTTTACCCACCTCCAGGCTATGCCATTCAGACACTATATTGTCTCCTCATGCTGCCACACACTCCAGGCTGTTCCATTCAGCCACTATATGGTATCCTCATGCTACTGCCTTCTCCAGGTATTGCCATTCAGACACTCTATGGTCTCCACATGCTGACACTAACTCCAGGAAATCATTCAGCCACTATATGGTCTCCTCATATTGATGTCACCTCCAGGCTCTGTCATTGTACCACTATGTGACTCCTTGTTAGATTTGGTCCCCACACGCCAGGGTCTGGGACACTAAAACTAAACAGCTAAAATTTCAATTTCAAAATCCTAAATTTCAATTTCAAAATGAAAAATTTCAAAAATCTTAAATTTCAATGGTCTCCTCATACTACTGCTACCTCCAGGCTGTGCCATTCAGACACTATATGGTCTCCTCATGCTGCCACAGACAACAGGCATTCATTCAGCCACTATATGGTCTCCTCATATTGATGCCACCTCCAGGCTCTGTCATTGAACCGCTATGTGACATTTGACTCCTTGTTAGATTTGGTCCTTTGAAATTTCAATTTCAAAGTCCTAAATTTCAATTTCAAAATTTTTAATTCCAAAATCTTAAATTTCAATGGTCTCATGCTTCTGGCAACTCCAGGCTATGCCATTCAGACACTATATGGTATCCACATGCTTCAGCCAACTCCAGGCTGTGCTATTCAGACACTATATGGTCTCCTCATGCTTTCGCCACCTCCAGGCTGTGTCATTCAGCCAATATATGGTTTACTGATGCTGCTGGGCCTGGGCACTAGCTAACATAATTCTTTCATTTCAATTTTAAAATTCATCTTTTAATCTTTCGGATTGTGAAGCCCTAGGGTCTACTCATGCTGCCACCTGCTCCAGGCTGTCATTCAGCAACTATATGGTTTAGTGATGCTGCTGGGCCTGGGACATTACCATAAATTCCAATTCCAGGCTGTGTCATTCTGCCAGATTATGGTCTCCTCATGCTGCTGCCACCTTTAGGCTCTATCATTGTGCCACCATGTGACTACTTGTTAGATTGGGTTTTGTAGTCATACAGTATTAGTTCAAAGTAAACACTGTAATATTAAACTTTGGAATCTAATATAAATCTTAAATGTAAAAAAATTGATAATCTTTTCAAGACTGAGGCCCTATGGACGTCAACATCATATTACCTGTGGAATTATAACAAGAATCCAATGAAACAGCTTGGAGCGATAACATAGAATCATAACTGATTAAATGAAACATTTGCACTTTCATAGTCAGGGGGGCGCTGAGAGGCAAGGGCTGGAACAGGTGGTATCTCACCTGGCGGAGGACCGTCAGCTCGATGGTCACCAGGATGGGTACTCTAAAAATTTTAATTTATTCAAATTAAATTAGATTCAAATGACATGAAAAAATCTCTTTATCCTCTTCAATTCTGACACCATATGGTCTCCCTGCTGCCACATCGATGCTCTGCAGCAATGATTCTAATAGCAATGCCTGTAATCTGCATGTCATACTGAATAACAGTATTATTTCACTAACACAGCACACTCCCTATCTGTGTTAGAACAAAGCAAACCATTCTACACCCCTATTGAGGCTCTCTGTAGGCCATAAATAGCCATTTTTAATAACGATTTGCCGCAAATAAATTCGACCTGAAACAATTTTTGGGGGGAAATTCGTTGAATCGGCCTAATCAAATTTTTCAAAAGTTCGCTCATCTCTACTTGGCACCACCTCCCTGACTGTTCCAGAGAAATTTTAATACAGAAAAATCCCAAACAAAGGTACAATGTTTGGTGCCCTAAATCCTATTTTATATTGTCAGAGGATTGAAAGATTTCCTTTAAGTGATTGCTTTTATGCTGTGGAAAAAGTCTGCATAGAATCTGGTTGTAAATTGACTGGCGGTACAGATTTTAAATCTGCAGTAAATCAATCTATGTTGTGGAAATGCTGCAGATATGTTGCAGAATTAACCCTTGACCTCAAAGAATTCAAAATGCACAGTAAATCCACCATAAAATTGTACTGTGCTGTGGAATTGCCCATAAACAGAGTTTCACATTTTTTTATTTTATTTACATTTTCCAAAATTTTTTTGTAATTTTTTAGCATTTCGACTAGACTTTTCAAAAGTATAGATTAGATTTCGTCTCAGTTTTGACACCGGCTGTGATTGTGAGTTATAACTGGGTGAAGTGCCCAGAAGCCCACTTCACTCCCCAGCCAGCTACCTGATCCAACTGATACACTTCATTAGGGTGCGTTCACATGGGCGGATTTATTTGCGGGTTTCCCGCTGTGTATTTGAAAGGGGGCAGGCTCTTTTCAGCTGTCGGCAGCGGATTTTCCATGGCGGAGTTTACGCTGTGGAAAATCCGCCGCAAGCCCCATTGAAGTCAGTAGGGTCTGCAGCGGATTTTCAGCAGCGGAAATTCCGCAGTGGAACATCTGCTGTGGACAGCTGAGAAGAGCCCGTCCCCTTTCAAATACGTAGCGGGAAACCCTCAAATAAATATGCCCGTGTGATCGTATCCTAAGAGTCTTTTAAGAACATTAGTTGGATTGGGTGGCTGGCTGGGGAGTAAAGCAAACGTCACCTGGTTATAACTCATGATTAGGACTGAGACCCAGGATGATCCAAACTTTTTGACATGTCTAGACAACATGTCAAAAGCTTATAAAAATGACAGTAACACTTTGAAATCTACAGAGATAACTCAGCCCCAAAATCTCCTTTTGTGTGAATTTGCCATTGAACGTTTACCTACTAAAATAATGTTGATTTCCAGGTGACAAAAATCTGTAGCACTTCTGTAAAACCACGCACAAGGTATATGCAAATGTGGTAGGAACTTCTGCTACATAGTGTGCATATTTTTGCCTGTATTGCACTTGTAAAGCCCCTTTCACTTCTATTGCTCTGTGCTTTTTTTATGAAATGCTGAAACAAATCTACCACATCTAAACCTTGCCTTAAATTCTGCTATATAAAAGAAAAATAAATACTACAACAAAAATAAATACATCCTACAGCTTAAAACCTGCCAATCAGTACACAATACATTTAACTTTAAAAAAGTCGTCACAAGTTCATGATAATATATAATATTTGTTTTAACCCCTACAGGACCCATGACGTACCGGTACGTCATGAGTCCACTCTCGTTCTATAACGCGTGGCCCCGCATCCTAGCGGGTCGGGCCCAGCGTCTAACAACGGCCGGGACCCGTGGCTAATAGCGCGCAGCACTGATCACGGTGCCGCACGCTATTAACCCTTTAGTGCAAGTAAACTAATGCCGGTTAGATCAGGGAGCTGTTCGGGATCACTGCAATGAAATCGTGGCATCCCGAACAGCTTACAGGACAGCCGGAGGGTCCCTACCTGCCTCCATGTTGTCCTATCGCCGAATGAGATCCAGGCATGAGCAGTCAAGCGGCAGAATCATTGATCAATGGTTTCCTATGAGAAACCATTGAACAATGTAAAAGATCAGTGTGTTCAGTGTTAGGCTGGGTTCACACCACGTTTTCTTAAATACGGTTCCCGTATACGGTTGGGAGGAGGGGGGGGGCTTAATCGCGGCGCCCGCACTCAGCCGTATTCGGGAACCGTATTTAATGCAAGTCTATGAGCCGACCGGAGTGAACCGCAGCCTCCGGTTGGCTTCGTTTTCGGCCTTATGCGGTTTCCCGACCGCAGGCAAAAACGTGGTCAACCACGTTTTTGCCTGCGGTCGGGAAACCGCTTACGGCCGAAAACGAAGCTGACCGGAGGCTGCGGTTCACTCCGGTTGGCTCATAGACTTGCATTAAATACGGTTCCCGAATACGGCTGAGTGCGGGCGCCGCGATTAAGCCCCGCCCCCCCTCCTCCCAACCGTATACGAGAACCGTATTTAAGAAAACGTGGTGTGAACCCAGCCTTATAGCCCCCTATGGGTGCTATAACACTGCAAACAAAAAGTGAAAAAAAAGTGAATAAAGATCATTTAACCCCTTCCCTAATAAAAGTTTGAATCACCCCCCCTTTTCCCATTTAAAAAAAAGTGTAAATAAAAATAAACACATGTGGTATTGCCGCGTGCAGGAATGTCCGAAATATAAAAATATATCATTAATTAAACCGCACGGTCAATGACGTATGCGTAAAAAAAATAGCAAAAGTGCATTTTTGGTCACTTTTTATATCATGAAAAAATGAATCAATAAGTCCTATCAATGCAATGATACCACTAAAAACTTCAGATCATGGCACAAAAAATGAGCCCTCATACCGCCCCATATGCGGAAAAATAAAAAAGTTATAGGGGTCAGAAGATAACAATTTTGAACGTATAAATTTTCCTGCATGTAGTTATAATTTTTTTCCAGAAGTACGGCACAATCAAACCTACATAAGTAGGATATCATTTTAATTGTATGGACCTACAGAATAAAGAGAAGGTGTAATTTTTACCGCAAAAAGGTACTGTGTAGAAACGGGAGCCCCCAAAAGTTACAAAGTTGAGCTTTTTTTCTATTTTGTCTCACAATGATTTTTTTTCTGTTTCGCCGTACATTTTTGGGTAAAATGATTGATGTCATTACAAAGTAGAATTGGTGGCGAAAACAAAATTGAAAGAGTTATGATTTTTTAAAGGTAAGGAGGAAAAAAACAAAATGCAAAAACTGAAAAACCCCCGGGGTTAAATACGTGATGAATACACAAAGACAAGAACATCCTGCAATATATAGAGGCTAAAATAATTGTACTAATTAGAATTTTGCTTTGTTCTATGTCTTCTGGATGGCTGCCATATGACTGATGCCACTGTGCGGACATGCCATGAAGCAAATTTGACAACACTCAATATATAGTTAGGCAATAGGCACTACTGTTTAGGCACTATTGTGCAAGCAGTGCTGTGTGATGTTAATCTGCATACATAAATGCCAATGTACACCTCAGATCCAGCAGATAAAAATGTCCATTTGAGTGTTCTACATCATGTATATGTTTGGCAGTTCTTAACAAATACAAACTTTATCACATGTATCAATGGTCAAAATTTCTTTAACAACATTGTGTAACTTTTACAGGCAAATGAAAGATAGAGGTCTGCACTTTATTCCGTTAATATGCAGGGTAGAACAAGCAGAGGAGAGGGTGGTAGATCACTGTGGGGGTGTAATCGATGGAGGCTTTTATCTATTACACCCTTGCATTGATCCTTCACCCTCTCCCCTACTTGTTGTATCCTGCATATTAACTGAATAAAGTAAAGATCGGAATAACAAGACTCGGTTAGTGCAGACCTCTATCTTTCATTTGCCTGTATTATGGACTGAGTTTATGCACATATTGCACAGGCCGGAGTTAAAGAGCAGGTAGTAAGGCATTCACCTAAATGGGACTATAGGGATTAGTGCGTCTGTGCCTGGATCATGTCTGTATAGAGTATTACTCTACTGTATAAGCTGCTATAGGAAACATTCGGTATATGTAACTGCTGTTTATAGGGGATCTATAGGTTACTAAAATCAAGAGTTTACCTACCTTTTCTCCATGTACTGCAGATGTATGCTATAATGCAGGTATCTCTAGGTAATGAAGGGGTTCCTTCCATTTTTGCAGCTAAAGATCACTCAATGGCTATCAATACCTTCAAGTTTTATATTTTAAGAATCATAATATGTCCCTCTTTAAAGTATACCTGGTTGGCAATAATAATAGAGTGTCAATATGGTGCTATTCTATAAAATATATATATATATATATATATATATATATATATATATATATACACACACACCGGTATATATATATATATATATATATATATATATATATATACATATATATATATATATATATATATATATATATACAGTCTGTGTGTTTTCAATATTATGCAGGATTTGTTTGTGTCATTTATGGATAGACTCATACTGCCACACAGCTTCAAGCACAATAAGCACTGCTAGAACTTACCTAGCAGGGAAAAAGATAACAGTTTTTTCTTTTAAGTGCTAGCTAGGCTACAGTGTGCCTCTCACTCTTATTAAAGAGCTTTAAGATGGGTATAATTGTAATTCACTAATTCTAAAAATCCACTCAAATGTCACTTATAATAAGGATTTCCTACTGTGCTAGGACCCCTGGGAAACCTTTGAAGTTGTGAATGGTGTACATGAAGACAGGCATGAGCATACGCTCTTAGAAGGCACCAGAGCAGTATTGCTCCACAGCTTAGATGATAAAAACGATCACATCTGCATAATCTTGGGAATACTGCCAGACTGAAGATCAGAAAAGTAAACTTAGGACAGAGAAAGACAAAAAGATCAAAAGGCAAAACCCAACAGACCTTAATTGTTACACATTACAAAAGGACAAGGGTGAAAAAAATAGTCCAATTTGAAAGATAAACATTCCCATCATAATAGTTCTCCATAATGAGTTAATAAGCGAACCAACATAGATTACATACAATTATTTAAAACAATTAATCAAAATAGACCTAATACAAAAAGACAAAAAATAAATGAATCTTCTTCTTCTTAAGTCCACAGGCAAATTTTTTTATTTTTTTTTTAAAGTCTGCGGTTGTAAAATCCTGTAATAGGAAAAAAATGCACAACTAGAGGCAGGAGAATGGAATAATTGGAAAAATAATTATTTTGGTCAGGTAATTGTTTAGAAATTAAGTTTTAGTTTCAAGTAAGACATTTATTACTGTGTTCTTTTGGTTTAAATGGTTGTAATACTTATTTTATTTCTCATCGCTGTGTATACAGTAATATGTGTGCATGCTACATTTACTTAGTGATTAAGTAATTAGATCAGTGTGAAATGTATAGATGTAGATCAATCCGACATGACGGGGGTCCTCTCATTAGGTCTTAGTTCATGGTTTTGTGACATGAGTATCATTGCTAAAGCTACTTCAGATTCCTTGTTCTGCTTGTTGCAGAGTGCTTAGGAAATTCATTCTTTAAGCCTAGAGGAGCCTTAGTTAATGCCAAAGAAGGGTAATCAGATCCCCAATGTCTTAATAATACTCAAGACACAGATCAGATCTATGACTTGCTTTTTGGAATGGTCATCATGACACATAATATATGCGATGTATTATAAAAATTGTGAAGAGTAAGTTTTTTCATTCATCAAGATTTACTTTTCCATTTCTGCGAGCCAGGAATTTCAGTAGTTGCTTTTCCAAAGTACTCTTAAATTAATATGCCCTCTTGTATCTGATTGACTTAAAAGGGAACCAAAAAGTGGGTTCTGTTGTATGGAGGGTAATTCCCTTATCAAAGGTGTAACTAATGAAAACCTTTCCGTACTCTGGTGGAAAACTTTTCTTTCTTTTTTTATTTAATCAACTGATGGCAGAAAGTTAAACAGATTTGTAAATTATTTCTATTAAAAAATCTTAATCCTTCCAGTACTTATTAGCGGAATAAGGAACTTCTTTTCTTTTTTGGATTTCTTCTCTGTCACAACAGCAGTGCTCTCTGCTGACACCTCTGTCCATATCAGCAACTGTCAAGAGCAGGAGAAAATCCCTATAGCAAACATAGCCTGCTCTGGATAGTTCCTAAAATGGACAGAGGTGTTAGCAGAGCACTGTGGTCGTGACAGAAGAGAAATCCCAAAAGCAAAGAACGTCCTCTGTAGTATACAGCCTCTAATAAGTACTGAAAGGATTACGAATTTTTAATAGAAGTAATTTACAAATCTGTGCAACTTTCTGGCACCACTTGATTAAAAAAAAAAAAAAAAAAGGTTTCCAACGGAGTACCCCTTTAAGAACAGTTGCTAAAATATACCTTTTTCATTGTGCCCTAAGCTAAGGTGACACAGAAAATAATTAGAGAGTTAGGGATTCCTGTCATTTTGACATGAGTCTCTGCTGCTGTGCTTAGTGACCACTCAACCCCTTGCAGAAGTTTAGTGTAAAAGAACTCACAAGCTACCTGCTCTCCTCTCTATGATCCACTATATGGCCGGGCCTCAGAACAGCATTTTCTACTGCAGAGCTCATGTGGCCACAAAAGCACCTACTGATGTTAGTGTCTGGCTGCTCCTGTACTAGATTTGCTCAAGTGAATCACAACACAAAACCCTTATTTGAACAAATCCAAATACTTGAAATTGTTTTTAACAAATTCAATCAGTTCTGAGTCAATTTGCTCATCACCATTGGGTGTTTAGGTATTTCTTTTTGTTTATGTACCATTTTTGGTATACAGGATACATGATGTTATATTTTAATGGCTAAAACACTCTGCATGAGGATACACCAATTAAGTAATTGTTTTGTAGTTTAATATATTAAACATTATATGGGTAATATAAACGATTTTTTTTGTGTGGTTATATTATGAACTACACATACTTTACAGCGCCTATAGCATAGTCAAAAAAAAATCCTGGAATATCCCTTTAAACTTTTTTACCTTTTTTCTCCATTACACTTTTTAATGATGGGGAGTGATTCTATTACCTTCAAATAAGCCATTTTATTTGATCCTATGATCTAGTATAGTGCCTTATTTTTCTACAGTATATTTACATAATGTTTTTATTATCCCTGCCCCCCTGTCCTATTAGTAAATTAGAAAATATATCGATGTATAGGAATCTGCCCTTGCCAGCATATTGACATTGGAAAAGAATCTCGAAAAGTGCTCCAAATACTTAACTTTGTACCACTTATGAAAAGACAATATAAACCTATGATGAACTAAACTGATAGTGGAACGTGAGGGGAGATCACACTAAATTACTCTATCAAACAAGCAGACGGAGCAGCATAAAAATACAGTACACACAATAAGCAGAGATCCCGGGTCCCAATAGGTCAGCGATACATGTTGGGTTTTACAATTACCAGGTAAAGTATCATATAGGCAATAACAAAAAAAAGTATACATGCACTCATCGCCGGGACGGTATCAGTAGAGGTAACGCCAGCCGGTTCATATAACAATGTGTACATCTTCCGGCCTCAGATCTTACGTCATTGTGCTAGATGCTTTTAAATCAGGTGACTGTGGTGGTTACCATGGTAGCGTATCAACAATACATTGAGCGAAGAGGAACAAAGGAAAGAAAAAAACAGTTATCAAATAGAACTGGAAAGGCCCTATTAAATAATACTAAATCAGTAAGTGAACAAGGATACTAAAATATGCTAACTATTAATACAAGAATGGGAAGCTATCGAGGCAGTCATAAAACCGTGCTAGGCTCTGAGCATTGCATCTCAGGATCCAGCATGCCTTTTGTTGTAGCAGCAGGACTTTCCTGTCTCCCCCATTTTCAGACAGAAACACTCTCCCAAACCTCTGAATCTGAGAGCATCAGCATCATTGTCATGGCAGGTTTGTAGATGTTCTGGGAACACCTATTCCTTTCTTAAGGGCATATCGGTGTTCACGGAACCTAACATAAAGCTGTCTTTTTGTCTTACCAATGTAAAATCTCAGGCCAGGCAAGAACATTCTAGGTAATAAATAACAAAGGCGCTCTTACAAGTAATTAACTGGGTGATGGAATGAAAAATGCCACCTAAGGTTCAACTAGTGGTGCATGTGTTGTAAAGGCAGAAGTAGCAGTTTCCACATTTGTGGTTTACTGTTGGACGCAAATCCTTCAACCAATTTTCATTTTTTTTTTTTTACTTTTTAATTGATCTGAATATGAATATGCCAATGTCCCATAATACTGGTGTTGATCTTAAAAATCATTTGGGAGTTGTTAAAAGAAAAAACTAATCTCCGTTATTTATTGGTGTTTCTTTTTTTTGCGACCTGTATAAGACCTCGTTTTGGTTCATTTTTTCTACTTTCTCATAGGCTGTAGTTATGACTGAAGATGGATAACCTCGATCGACCAATCTTCTCTTCAATTCATCGTCATGCAAGTGTAAGTCTCGTGGTTGCTATTCAATCTTTTAACCACTTGGGGACACCTGCTGTGCCCACTCCCGCGATATAACAGGTTGGTCCCGGTGATCGCGGTGATGCGCGCTATTAACCCTTTAGACACGGTGATCAAAGTTTGGTCGCCGTATCTAAAATGTAAAAAAGAAACATTCCCAGCAGCTCAGTTGGGCTGATCGGGATCACCGCAGTGAAACCGCGGTGTCCTGATCAGCTAGGACGCAGCAGGAGGGTCCCTTAACTGCCTCTGGTGCGTCTGATCAGCGATTGCTCTAAGCCTGAGATCCAGGTTTGAGCAATCAACAGCCTATAACAATGATCAATGCAATGCTATGGCATGCTATAACATTGAAAAAAAAAAGTGTAAAATAAAAAGTTAACAAATGGGATTTAACCCCTTCCCTAATTAAAGTTCAAATCACCCTCCACTTTAAAAACAAAACTTATAAATATAAATAAATATAACCATATGTGGTATCGTCGTCTGTAAATGTCCACACTGAAAAATAAATTGTTAATTAAACTGTGTGGTCAATGGCGTATACGTAAAAAAATTCCAAAGTCCAGAATTGCATATTTTGGTCACTAATTATACAATAAAAAAGAGATAAAAAACGATCAAAACAAAAATGGAAACAATAAAAACTTCAGATCACGGTGCAAAAAATGAGCTCCCACACCGCCCTGTATGCAGAAAAAAAAATAAAGTTATAGAAGTCAGAAAATGACAATTTTAAACATATAAATTTTCCTGCATGTAGTTATGATTTTTTTCAGAAGTAATACAAAATCAAACCTATATAAGTAGGATATCATCTTAATTGTAGGGACAGACAGAAAAAAGAAAGGTCTCATTTCTACCGAAAAATGTACTGCGTAGAAACGGAAGCCCTAAAATTGAATGAATAGGCTGAATGGAATCCCTCGTTTAGTGTGGATTGGGCTGGAGGTTGAATAGTGTAAAATGCAATTCTTCGCTATGTCTTTTCTGTGTCCTCCTGTAACAATTCCATGTGTGGTGGGGACAATCTTAATGTCAAGGAATTCTAAGTGACTGAGTAAAAACACTTATGAATCTCATGTTTATCTCATTCATGTTCAAATAACTAACAAATTCATTGAATCTTTCTTCGGTCCCCTCCCAAATCAGCAGGATATCATCCAGATATATTTTATAACCTTTTCTGTTCATTACATATGGGCTAAATGTGGACAAGATGTATTTGTACTCAAAAACAAGTACAGGACCATGCTCAGGGCCCAGCAGGGTTTAATGACCGCCTCGATATGTCCCCATTCTTGTAATAATAGTTAGTATATTTTAGTATCCTTGTTCACTTACTGATTTAATATTATGTAATAGGGCCTTTCCAGTTCTATTTGGTAACTCCGTTTTTTCTCTCCCTTGTTCCTCTTCGCTCACCGTTTTGTTGATACGCTACCATGGTAACCACCACAGTCACCTGATTTAAAAGCATCTAGCGCGATGATGTAAGATCAGAGGCCGGAAGAAGTACGCATTGTCGCCTCTCAGCGCTCCACTTTGTCTCTGCATGACCCCCTAGCCCCGGACTCCCTGACGCGCTGATACCGTACTGGCATTGAGTGCATGTATGCTCTTTTTTTTTTATAAGCCAATGATGCGCTGGACTCAAGCTTCAGAAGCTTAAAAGCGTCTTTCTCCACCACATGTTGGAGATGTCAGTCTAATATTGAATCTCTTCTCCACAAGTTCTGGACCTGCCTGAGAATCATCTTTTTCGGGTAAGAGGTCTGTAATCTCAAAGATGTTACACCCAGAAGAAATCTGTTAGCCACTTGTTTATATTTTTTAATATATGGTCATATTCGTAACCTTACATCTAATATCTTAGGTAAGAAAACTGCCAGGTTCCTTTTTCACATTCCCAATGCTGCAAAAACTCTTACAGCACTTCAATAGCAATAGCCACCATCTCTTCCTCAACTCTATCTCACCTTGACCTCCTACTTGATCAAAGGTGATCAAAGTTAAACAGATTTGTAAATTACTTTAATTAAAAAATCGTAATCCTTTCAGTACTTATGAGCTGCTGACGTTGAGTTGTTCTTTTCTGTCTAAGTGGTCTCTGATGACACCTGTCTCAGGAACTGTCCAGAGTAGAAGCAAATCCCCATAGCAAACCTCTTCTACTCTGTGTAGTTCCCGAGACAAGCAGAGATGTCAGCAGAGAGCACTGTTGCCAGACAGAAAAGAACAACTCAACTTACGCAGCTGATAATTATTGGAAGGATTGAGATTTTTTTATAGTAAATTTTCAAATTTTAAAGTCATTTTTAAATCTGTTTTATCCTGTATCAGTAAGGTGTTATTATTCAGTCACTATGTGATGTTTAAGTTAGTGGTCATGGTTTGCAACAGTTATGTATGGGCTAGTGCCGTAGCGGGGGTGGGGGTGGGAACGGGCTAGCAAAAAAAAAAAAAATATAGGATGGTGGGAGCTACCCTTTAATTATTAGGTCTTTTGTAGGAAAATAAAACAAAACACTGCTAGGGAAATGACTAATATGAATAGGTAAATCTGCTGTACAGTAATGCAGAATGTATGGCTGATATTACTAATAACAATACTAATTTTATTAAAAGCAATATATAAGTATTATTATTTAGCCATGCATGACATGCACCAATTGGAGGATTGCTTCTGATAAACAATATTATGCCTGAAAGTGCTTTTCAGAGGACTGAGCCAGTGGCTAGCAACATCCCCCGCTAAGCCTGGGTTCACATATATCAGTTGTCTGGCATGTGAATGGGACAGTTCACAATAATCCAGCGTCACAATTTTGACGCCGGATGGTAAGACACGCCGGAGGGCACCAGACAGGGGAATGTAGCTTTCCGTTGCTCAGAAAAGATGGACGCCAGATGCCATACAACTGATGACAAGTTGCCATCAGTTGTGACATCTGTTGCATCGAGATTTAGGCTGAGTTCACCTATGCCAGATATCTGGACATATGTGAACCCAGCCTTATTGCAACAAAGAAAATGATTAAAATTCAATTACAGACAAAAGCTAAAGTGCAGTATATAAAGTATAAATTTCTATCCTTACTTTTATCCTTTACTTTTGTTTTCTTGCCTAACAATACATGCATTGTTACTTAATTAGTTTTGTATTCATTTGGGAACATAATTCTATTATTAATGCAATGCAAGGATTCACAGTATTAGTGTATATCATATGAAATTGCACAGACTGGAAGCAGTTTTGTAATTCCTTCTAAGTTACATTAATAATTTTATTGCCATTAAAACATAAACCAAATATCAAAAGAAACCTGCTTTGATAATAGAAAATTTTAAATTCACCCCTTCAGCTTCTGCACTTCTGTTGTTAAGCCCATTAAGATATATTCTATTGTAACAGTAGTTTTCATGCTGTATGTTTAATTTCTTTAGGGTAATATGATTACTGGCTATTATTAAAATTTTGGGGGTGGATGAGCACTTTGTAACAGTAGGAGGTAAATGACAATGAACTAAGAACATTACAATTTCTTCATTCGTAAATGGAAGGTGTCAAACATGCACGACATACCTGCTGAGTCCCCCATGGCTGTCTACAATGTATTGTATCTGAGTTTATTTTCACATGGAATAAATTCATATATAGAAGGAAGCACAAAACAGTATTAGATGACACCTTGACAGTCACAATCTAAAATCCGTCTCATTTGTCTAATAGATACATTGTATGTTAAATTGGATTTTGTGGTGCTTAATTTATTTGCTTTCTATATGATTTTTCATATGATCAGACATATGAAAGTCTTTTTTGGTATGAAAATAAATTGTTAAACAAATGGAAAAGAAACAATGAATAATTTTAATAAATGTATCAGTACTACAAGCCTCGCTGTTACTAACTTAATTTTATATTAGTTATTACCTTCATCAGCTGACCTTTTTGACCAAAATATTTTTTTCTTATTATTATTTCACATTTAATAGAGCATGTATATTGTTTAAAATTGATATATATATATATATATATATATATATAGTGATGACTCACTCTTGCAGATAGGTGCGGTTGCAGTATAGAATCAAGGAAACAGTACTTTTCAAATCAAAATTCAGTGTTTTATTCACACTGGGTACACAGCAAACAGTCTTTAAATGCAGAACAAAGTAAAATGAAACAAAAGTCCACCTGTATTCCTTAGGTGTTTGTTCAAACCTGAGTTCGTGCCGTGCGGCACCGAACAAGTATTTCCAGGCCTCCTGGAAGGCTGTTCACCAGCTTCCAACCTTAGAGCCAATGCAGGGAAGAACTCCACTTTCAGCTCTCTCTGGCAGTGTGAGCTGCAACTAGAAAATCCCCCTCAGATGGTGAAACAGGTTGCCTTTAAGTCCAACAAAAGGCGGCCTGGATTGTGGGGAATGACCCCCACCCTGCACTTGGTCATTCCCAGTAAGAGCCGTCCCGGATTGGCCTTCCAGCCATACTACGGTAATATTGTGAGTCTGCATCGCAGCACAGACACTGAATGAATACTGGCTCTTACTTCTTACTGGTGAAGTAAGAGCCGGTATTCATTCAGTGTCTGTGCTGCAATGCAGACTGAAAATATGGGCGTAGTATGGCTGGAAGGCCAATCCAGGATGGCTCTTACTGGGAATGACCAAGTGCAGGGTGGGGGTCATTTCCCACAATCCAGTCCGCCTTTTGTTGGCCTTAAAAGCAACCTGTTTTACCAGCTGAGGGGGATTTGCTAGTTGCAGCTCACACTGCCAGAGAGGCCAGGAGCCTTGGTGACACATATCGCCAATCTCCCACGATGCCTTTCAACTTCTCACAATATATATATATATATATATATATATACATATATATATATATATATATATATATATATATATATATATTTGTGCCCTCGACTCTGTGCTGTGGACAGACAGTTGTGAGAGATATAATTAACTGTGCCAGGTCACCCGTACACTGTGCTGATGTCTAAGAACAGACAATCATATTCACAGAGTATTATTTCCCCAAAATGTTCCACCTATATTCGTGGAAGGCGGTGGATTAAGTCTATTGTGGACTAGTGTGCTTTGGATACTCAGCTGGCTAGAGTGTGGTAGTAATGTGTGTATGAGATGATGATGGTAGTTGTAATCCTGCTGACAATTCCACATACCGCAGCTACAAATGTAGCGATCATTGGTTTCTAATTCTAATTTTAGATTTTACTGAACAAATTGGAGGTCTAAAGCACATAGGTGACAGTTCAGATGACGAAGACACAGTTGCAGTAATCAGGTTACACAGTAGTTGGTGAACTTGGTGAGCAGCCACAGTTGCAGTTTGACAGAGAGTGTGAGACTTGTACTTGGTGATTTGGACCCTATACTGACTTAGGACAGACTAGTTTTGACTGGTTTTGGGCTGAATAAAGACTATTTACCTACTTGTTGGGTACTACAGACACTAAGCTTGGCTGGAGACACTTGACTGGATACTAAGCTAACAGAGTTTCTGAAGTAGTGCCTACCACCTAGGTCTTTATAGAGGTAGTCCATTGAACATTCCTCTCCCTCACCTACATTATCTTGGGTGCAGCTGACATGCCACTGGCTAGAGGGCATCCAGCAGAGGGCCCCAGACGCTAGTCCTTCACTAGGATAGAGGAGCATTGACTGTATCAGGATCCAGTTGATATAGGGCTGTTAGACTTGCTAATGTGCCTAAAGCGCCACTTAGTTTGAGTTTCCCGCTCCGTAACAGGATCCCCAGTAAGAACTTCAGCTAGGTCTGGAACTAGGAGATGTTGCTTGGGTCCTACCCTCATTGAAAGTATGAGAGCAGGAGGCTGGAAAACAGCTCCACACTAAAGGTGTATGGAGACTGCTTACCTCACTTCAGGCCAAAGCCAGACTGACTCAGGGACTCCTGTCCCTGGAGACAAGGGCAGAGAGAGAGAGTACACTCAATCTTAATTAGCTGAGAACTGTTATCGTGACTACTCACCAGCTTTTACAGACAACTGTAAGTTACTGACAATTAACCTTTACACAACATTTAAAGGCCGATAATAAAATACATTTTTATATAAAGACACAATAAGACTTGCTTTTGTAGGGTTGGTGGGAGTAAGACTGACTGAGTTAGGTCGGGATCACGTGGTGGAAAATGTGGGGAATGTCCGCACGGAAAACACGAGAAGACATTCTGCCCATTTGACTAATCTGGCGACCGCTAGGAAATACACTGTTACGCCGAGCGCTCCGGGTCCCCGCTCCTCCCCGGAGCGCTCGCTACACTTCCCTCACTGCAGCGCCCCGGTCGGTTCCACGGACCCGGGGCGCTGCGTTACCACCTCCGGCCGGGATGCGATTCGCGATGCGGGTAGCGCCCGCTCGCGATGCGCACCCCGGCTCCCGTACCTTACTCGCTCCCCGTCAGTTCTGTCCCGGCGCGCGCGGCCCCGCTCCCTAGGGCGCGCGCGCGCCGGGTCTTTGCGATTTAAAGGGCCACTGCACCGCTGATTGGTGCAGTGGTTCCAATTAGTGTTTACACCTGTGCACTTCCCTATATCACCTCACTTCCCCTTCACTCCCTCGCCGGATCTTGTTGCCCTAGTGCCAGTGAAAGCGTTCCTTGTGTGTTCCTTGCCTGTGATTCCAGACCTTCTGCCGTTGCCCCTGACTACGATCCTTGCTGCCTGCCCCGACCTTCTGCTACGTCCGACCTTGCTTCTGTCTACTCCCTTGTACCGCGCCTATCTTCAGCAGCCAGAGAGGTTGAGCCGTTGCTAGGGGATACGACCTGGTCACTACCGCCGCAGCAAGACCATCCCGCTTTGCGGCGGGCTCTGGTGAAAACCAGTAGTGACTTAGAACCGATCCTCTAGCACGGTCCACGCCAATCCCTCTCTGGCACAGAGGATCCACCACCTGCCAGCCGGCATCGTGACAGTAGATCCGGCCATGGATCCCGCTGAAGTTCCTCTGCCAGTTGTCGCTGACCTCACCACGGTGGTCGCCCAGCAGTCACAACAGATTGCGCAACAAGGCCAACAGCTGTCTCAACTGACTGTTATGCTACAACAGTTACTACCACAGCTCCAGCAATCATCTCCTCCGCCAGCTCCTGTACCTCCTCCGCAGCGAGTGGCCGCTTCTGGAATACGACTATCCTTGCCGGATAAATTTGATGGGGACTCTAAGTTTTGCCGTGGCTTTCTTTCCCAATGTTCATTACACTTGGAGATGATGTCGGACCAGTTCCCCACTGAAAGGTCTAAGGTGGCTTTCGTAGTCAGCCTGCTGTCTGGAAAAGCCCTGGCTTGGGCCACACCGCTCTGGGACCGCAATGACCCCGTCACTGCCTCTGTACACTCCTTCTTCTCGGAAATTCGAAGTGTCTTTGAGGAACCTGCCCGAGCCTCTTCTGCTGAGACTGCCCTGTTGAACCTGGTCCAGGGTAATTCTTCCGTTGGCGAGTATGCCGTACAGTTCCGTACCCTTGCTTCAGAATTATCCTGGAATAATGAGGCACTCTGCGCGACCTTTAAAAAAGGCCTATCCAGCAACATTAAAGATGTTCTGGCCGCACGAGAAATCCCTGCTAACCTACATGAACTCATCCATCTTGCCACTCGCATTGACATGCGTTTTTCCGAACGGCGTCAGGAGCTCCGCCAGGATATGGACTCTGTTCGCACGAGGCGTTTCTTCTCCCCGGCTCCTCTCTCCTCTGGTCCCCTGCAATCTGTTCCTGTGCCTCCCGCCGTGGAGGCTATGCAGGTCGACCGGTCTCGCCTGACACCCCAAGAGAGGACACGACGCCGCATGGAGAATCTCTGCCTGTACTGTGCTAGTACCGAACACTTCCTGAAGGATTGTCCTATCCGTCCTCCCCGCCTGGAAAGACGTCCGCTGACTCCGCACAAAGGTGAGACAGTCCTTGATGTCTACTCTGCTTCTCCACGTCTTACTGTGCCTGTGCGGATGTCTGCCTCTGCCTTCTCCTTCTCTGCTGTGGCCTTCTTGGACTCTGGATCTGCAGGAAATTTTATCTTAGCCTCCCTCGTCAACAGGTTCAACATCCCGGTGACCAGTCTCGCCAGATCCCTCTACATCAATTGTGTAAACAATGAAAGATTGGACTGTACTATACGTTTCCGCACGGAGCCCCTTCTAATGTGCATCGGATCTCATCACGAGAGGATTGAACTGTTGGTCCTCCCCAATTGCACTTCTGAAATCCTTCTTGGACTTCCCTGGCTTCAACTCCATTCCCCAATCCTGGATTGGTCCACTGGGGAGATCAAGAGTTGGGGGCCCTCTTGTTCCAAGGACTGCTTAAAACCGGTTCCCAGTAAACCTTGCCGTGTCCCTGTGCTTCCTCATGTAACCGGTCTCCCTAAGGCCTATATGGACTTTGCGGACGTTTTTTGCAAAAAACAAGCTGAGACTCTACCTCCTCACAGGCCTTATGATTGTCCCATTGACCTCCTCCCGGGCACTACTCCACCCCGGGGCAGAATCTATCCTCTGTCCGTCCCAGAGACTCTTGCCATGTCTGAATACGTCCAAGAAAATTTAAAAAAGGGCTTTATCCGTAAATCCTCCTCTCCTGCCGGAGCCGGATTTTTCTTTGTGTCCAAAAAAGATGGCTCTCTACGTCCTTGCATTGACTACCGCGGTCTTAATAAAATCACGGTTAAGAACCGCTACCCCCTACCCCTCATCTCTGAACTCTTTGATCGTCTCCAAGGTGCCCATATTTTTACCAAACTGGACTTAAGAGGTGCTTATAATCTCATCCGCATCAGAGAGGGGGATGAATGGAAAACGGCATTTAACACCAGAGATGGACACTTTGAGTATCTGGTCATGCCCTTTGGTCTATGCAACGCCCCTGCCGTCTTCCAAGACTTTGTTAATGAAATTTTTCGTGATCTCCTATACTCCTGTGTTGTTGTATATCTGGACGATATCCTGATTTTTTCTGCCAATCTTGAAGAACACCGCCAGCATGTCCGTATGGTTCTTCAGAGACTTCGTGATAATCAACTCTATGCCAAAATAGAGAAATGTCTGTTTGAATGCCAATCTCTTCCTTTTCTAGGATACTTGGTCTCTGGCCAGGGACTACAAATGGACCCAGATAAACTCTCTGCCGTCTTAGATTGGCCACGCCCCTCCGGACTCCGTGCCATCCAACGTTTTTTGGGGTTCGCCAATTATTACAGGCAATTTATTCCACATTTTTCTACCATTGTGGCTCCTATTGTGGCTTTAACAAAAAAAAATGCCGATCCCAAGTCTTGGCCTCCTCAAGCGGAAGACGCCTTTAAACGACTCAAGTCTGCCTTTTCTTCGGCTCCCGTGCTCTCCAGACCTGACCCATCTAAACCCTTCCTATTGGAGGTTGATGCCTCCTCAGTGGGAGCTGGAGCTGTCCTTCTACAAAAAAACTCTTCCGGGCATGCTGTTACTTGTGGTTTTTTTTCCAGGACCTTCTCTCCGGCGGAGAGGAACTACTCCATCGGGGATCGAGAGCTTCTAGCCATTAAATTAGCACTTGAGGAATGGAGGCATCTGCTGGAGGGATCAAGATTTCCAGTTATTATTTACACCGATCACAAGAACCTCTCCTACCTCCAGTCTGCCCAACGGCTGAATCCTCGTCAGGCCAGGTGGTCTCTGTTCTTTGCCCGATTTAATTTTGAAATTCACTTTCGGCCTGCTGATAAGAACATTAGGGCCGATGCTCTCTCTCGTTCCTCAGATGCCTCTGAAATTGAACTCTCTCCTCAACACATCATTCCTCCTGACTGCCTGATTTCCACTTCTCCAGCCTCCATCAGGCAAACTCCTCCAGGAAAGACCTTTGTTTCTCCACGCCAACGCCTTGGGATCCTCAAATGGGGTCACTCCTCCCATCTCGCAGGTCATGCGGGCATCAAGAAATCTGTGCAACTCATCTCTCGCTTCTATTGGTGGCCGACTCTAGAGACTGATGTGGTGGACTTTGTGCGAGCCTGCACTATCTGTGCCCGGGATAAGACTCCTCGCCAGAAGCCCGCTGGTTTTCTTCATCCTCTACCTGTCCCCGAACAACCTTGGTCTCTGATTGGTATGGATTTTATTACTGACTTACCCCCATCCCATGGCAACACTGTTATTTGGGTGGTCGTTGATCGATTCTCCAAAATGGCACATTTCATCCCTCTTCCTGGTCTTCCTTCAGCGCCTCAGTTGGCTAAACAATTTTTTGTACACATTTTTCGTCTTCACGGGTTGCCTACACAGATCGTCTCGGATAGAGGCGTCCAATTTGTGTCTAAATTCTGGAGGGCTCTCTGTAAACAACTCAAGATTAAATTAAATTTTTCTTCTGCATACCATCCTCAATCCAATGGACAAGTAGAGAGAATTAACCAGATCTTGGGTGACTATTTACGACATTTTGTTTCCTCCCGCCAGGATGACTGGGCAGATCTTCTACCTTGGGCCGAATTCTCGTATAATTTCAGAATCTCTGAATCTTCCTCCAAATCTCCGTTTTTCGTGGTGTACGGCCGTCACCCTCTTCCCCCCCTCCCTACCCCCTTGCCCTCTGGTCTGCCCGCTGTGGATGAAATTTCTCGTGATCTTTCCACCATATGGAAAGAGACCCAAAATTCTCTCTTACAGGCTTCTTCTCGCATGAAGAGATTCGCAGATAAGAAAAGAAGAGCTCCTCCCATTTTTTCCCCTGGAGACAAGGTATGGCTCTCCGCTAAATATGTCCGTTTCCGTGTCCCGAGCTATAAGTTGGGACCACGCTATCTTGGTCCTTTTAAAGTTTTGTGTCAAATTAATCCTGTCTCTTACAAACTTCTTCTTCCTCCTTCTCTTCGTATCCCTAATGCCTTTCACGTCTCTCTTCTTAAACCTCTCATCCTCAACCGTTTTTCTCCTAAATCTGTTCCTCCCACTCCTGTTTCCGGCTCCTCGGACATCTTCTCTGTCAAAGAGATTTTGGCCTCTAAAAAGGTCAGGGGAAGAACTTTTTTTTTAGTGGATTGGGAGGGTTGTGGTCCAGAAGAGAGGTCCTGGGAACCTGAGGACAATATCCTGGACAAAAGTCTGATCCTCAGGTTCTCAGGCCCCAAGAAGAGGGGGAGACCCAAGGGGGGGGGTACTGTTACGCCGAGCGCTCCGGGTCCCCGCTCCTCCCCGGAGCGCTCGCTACACTTCCCTCACTGCAGCGCCCCGGTCGGTTCCACGGACCCGGGGCGCTGCGTTACCACCTCCGGCCGGGATGCGATTCGCGATGCGGGTAGCGCCCGCTCGCGATGCGCACCCCGGCTCCCGTACCTTACTCGCTCCCCGTCAGTTCTGTCCCGGCGCGCGCGGCCCCGCTCCCTAGGGCGCGCGCGCGCCGGGTCTTTGCGATTTAAAGGGCCACTGCACCGCTGATTGGTGCAGTGGTTCCAATTAGTGTTTACACCTGTGCACTTCCCTATATCACCTCACTTCCCCTTCACTCCCTCGCCGGATCTTGTTGCCCTAGTGCCAGTGAAAGCGTTCCTTGTGTGTTCCTTGCCTGTGATTCCAGACCTTCTGCCGTTGCCCCTGACTACGATCCTTGCTGCCTGCCCCGACCTTCTGCTACGTCCGACCTTGCTTCTGTCTACTCCCTTGTACCGCGCCTATCTTCAGCAGCCAGAGAGGTTGAGCCGTTGCTAGGGGATACGACCTGGTCACTACCGCCGCAGCAAGACCATCCCGCTTTGCGGCGGGCTCTGGTGAAAACCAGTAGTGACTTAGAACCGATCCTCTAGCACGGTCCACGCCAATCCCTCTCTGGCACAGAGGATCCACCACCTGCCAGCCGGCATCGTGACATACACCTTCTCATAGACAGCAATGCATTTCCTTGCAGAATCCACAGAAACAGCTGGTGCAGAAATTCTGTCCTGTGAACAGTGCATCAGAATTCTATTGAATTCGATTTCACACAGAAGTACCGCCGTGCAATACATTTGTGACTTTTTCCAAAAACTCACACTTGAAAATGTACTAACCACTACAAAAACTGTGGTTATGGTTCTAAAATGCTCTAAATGAAAAGTCAAAGAAAAAATTGGCTGCAACAATTTAGACAAATTTAGATGAAAATGTAAACTAAAAAAAGCAGGGTAAACTGTTTGGTGAATTCCCCCCAATGAACCTGAAAATGCACATCACAATTGATGCCCAAAGACATTGTAACTAAGGGCAACAAGACAAAACAAAGCAGGCACAAGGGTATATTTAAAACAGTACATTTTCAGAAATGCTTGTACAATGAAAATATTTTAAATTTCACATAATCCATCAGTTTAGACCTGTTTATGTTTATGGTAAAATCCTTTTGAACTTTTTTTTTAAATTGAGCAGTATGTTTCTCTTTAAATATCCCTCCTTGATATCTTCTTGAATATATTAAGCCCCCACTCCAGTGATTTTCACATTTTATAGTAAGGATGATATTTTCAGAAAGTAGTTTTGTTTACTGTGAATAGGGTGGAATTTTTTGTGTTGTTCTTTTAAAGTTGCAGTCTGTCTTGATATTTTACCAACCTACTTTTAATTTAAACCATTCCTGCCACAACGATTTATGTTTTTTTGCCATAATTTTTTTCCGTTTTGTCTAACATCCATATTAGTAACCATCAGGACAGTGACTGTTTTGGCCTTATGGACCAAACAAGATTTTGAAAATCTTGCATGTGTGTCTGATTTTGAAAAATAACTCTGCAATATGTAACATTGATATTGTTTTTGTCACTTATAGTAATATGTATGATAATTTGAACAGTAACATATGGTCAGGGAGGGCTAGAACTGTCCCGTGGCTCTTTTAGGTTTTGTTGATTCATTGTGACATAGTATCCATACAGCCTCCTGCTTTCTCCTTCTCATAGGGCTCTGGGACAACATGGAGCAGCTCTTGTTTTTTAACCAATGCTTCTACTGACCAGTCACTTTCGTTATCACTGTCACTGGCTAGCAGTAATTGGTACTAATGTGTCCATTTGTGAACTTGCCAATCAGATGTATAGATACTCTGTTTTAGACAAACATGTTAAATAGTGATGTCTCGAACATAAAATTTTCGGTTCCCGAACGGCGAACGCGAACTTCCGCAAATGTTCGCAAACCGGGCGAACCTCCATTGACTTCAATGGGCAGGTGAATTTTAAAACACACAGGGACTCTTTCTGGCCACAATAGTGATTTAAAAGTTGTTTCAAGGAGACTAATACCTGGACTGTGGCGTGCTGGAGGGGGATCCATGGCAAAACTCCCATGGAAAATTACATAGTTAATGCAGAGTCTGCATAGTTGATGGAATTTTAATCCATAAAGGGCATAAATCACCTATTATTTCTAAATTCTTTGGAATAACATGCTTTAGCCCCCTTTAGGCAGCACATAGAGCCCCCCCTTTAGGCATCACATAGTTAGATCCCCCCTTTTAGGCAGCACATCGATTCCCCCATATTAGGCAGCACATAGTTAGAGCCCCCCTTTAGACAGCACATAGGTAGCACATAGGTAGAGCCCCCTTTAGGCAGCACATATTTAGATCCCCCCCTTTAGGCATCACATAGTTAGATCCCCCCTTTAGGCAGCACATAGATTCCCCCATGAATTGAACCAGAAGGTAACAAAAGGGAACAAACTCAACATTATAACAACAAAAGTAAGTCAGTCACTCTTTTCAGACAAAAAACAAACATGCACTCACTTATTACTTACTTCATTGCGATACATTTTCTCTTATATCCCCCACCAATTTCTCCAGTGGACTCTATATACATCTGTCCATGCCTCCTTCCCTCACCTATGTATTGCTCGCATGCACTGCTCACCATCATAAACCACCCAAAGTCAAGTCATTCCATGGTACAGCACCGAAGTCGCTTCATCACTTCACCGAGCCATCTGCTCTCCCTCTTCTTTCTTCTGCTTTTAGCTGCTGGGGACATTGCTCCTAACTCTGGCCCACCTTTCACGAATATTTGCTCTACACTACCTGTCTCTTGCAGAACCACTACAAACTTTAACTGCGCTCTTCTAAACTCTCGATCTGTGTGCAATAAGCTCACCCAGATTCATGACTTATTTCTCACTAATTCTCTTAATCTGCTGGCTCTCACAGAAACATGGATACAACCTTCTGACACTGCTTCTCTCGCTGCTTTATCTTATGGTGACCTTCACTTTTCCCATACCCCCAGATCTGACACCAGGCATGGTGGAGGAGTTGGGGTGCTTCTAGCCCCACAATGCACTTTTCAAGTCATCCCCCCATTACCCTCACTCACATTTCCCTCTTTTGAGGTCCACACCATCAGGCTCTTCCGCCCATTGTCTCTCAGAGTGGCGGTCATCTATCGTCCTCCTGGTTCTCCCCAAATGTTCCTGGATCATTTTGCCACCTGGCTCCCTCACTTTCTTTCCTCAGAAACACCTACACTCATCATGGGTGATTTTAATATCTCCATTGATACCCCAATCTCCTCTTCTGCCTCTTGGCTTCTGTCTCTAACCTCCTCCTTTGCCCTTTCACAGCTTACTGACTCTCCCACACACAAGGATGGGAATACACTGGACTTGATCTTCTCTAGACTTTGCTCTGTCTCTAAATTCACTAATTCTCCTTTTGAGCTCTCTGACCACAACCTTCTCTCTTTCTCTATCAGTAACTCCTATCCTCTTCCAGACACTCCAACCTTGTACACTTACAGAAACCTGCGTGCTATAAACACCAGTCAATTTGTAGACATTCTACAATCTTCACTATCACCAATCTCTTCTCTCTCCTGCCCTAATCTAGCAGCCAAACATTACCATGACACCCTAAAGTCTACCCTGGATCAAATGGCACCCTCTAAAACACGAACCTCCCGACACAGGCGGCAGCAACCCTGGCACACGCTAACAACCCGCTTTCTCAGGCGATGCTCTAGGTGTGCTGAACGTCTGTGGAGGAAAACTAAGACTTCTTCAGACTATCTGCACTATAAATTCATGCTTAAATCCTATTACTCTTCATCTCGCCAAACAAACATATTTTACCTCCCTCATCTCCTCTCTGTCTAACAACCGAAAACGCCTTTTTGACACTTTCAACTCTCTCCTTCGGCCTAAAGTACAGACCCCAATCACTGATCTCTGTGCTAAAGATCTGGCCAAATACTTCAAAATTAAAATCGATGACATTCGTGATGAAATCCTCTCCCAGTCCCCTAAAGTTCTGATCCAATTCCCAGCCACGTCTCCTATTCATCACTCTCAGTTTTCGAGCCTGTAACGGTGGAAGAGGTTTCCAGGCTCCTCTCCTCCGCCCGCCCCACTACCTGCTCTAGTGACGTCATGCCTTCACACCTCATCCAGTCTCTCTCTCCTGCTATCAGCTGTCACCTAACTAAAATCTTTAACCTCTCCCTCTCTTCTGGGGTCTTTCCCTCCTCCTTCAAACACTCTATCATAACCCCACTATTGAAAAAAACATCTTTGGACCCGTCCTGTGCAGCCAACTATCGATCAGTCTCAAATCTCCCCTTTATCTCCAAACTCCTGGAACGCTTGGTCTACTCCCGCCTTATCCGCTATCTCTCCGAGAACTCTCTCCTTGACCCCTTACAGTCTGGTTTCCGCTCCCTTCACTCCACAGAAACGGCCCTAACCAAAGTCACTAACGATCTTCTGACGGCCAAATCAAATGGCAATTTCTCTTTACTGATTCTCTTGGACCTCTCTGCGGCTTTTGACACTGTGGATCACCAATTCCTCCTCAGTAGTCTCTGCTCCATCGATCTCAAGGACTCTGCTCTCGCCTGGTTTTCCTCCTATCTCTCTGGCCGCTTCTTTAGCGTCTCGTTTTCTGGCTCTACTTCTTCTCCTCTTCCCCTTGCTGTCGGGGTTCCCCAGGGATCGGTCCTGGGTCCTCTACTCTTTTCACTCTACACATCCCCCATTGGAAAAACGATCAGTAGATTTGGTTTCCAGTACCACCTCTATGCTGATGACACCCAACTCTATACCTCTTCCTCCAACATCACCCATGCACTCCTACAGAATACCAGTGACTGTCTCTCTGCTGTCTCAGACATCATGTCCTCTTTATATCTGAAACTAAATCTTTCTAAAACAGAACTTCTTGTTTTTCTCCATCAAATGATACTGTACCTAACCCTGACATTTCCATCTCTGTATGTGGTACTACCATAACTCCCGGGCAGCAGGCTCGCTGTCTTGGAGTTATACTTGACTCTGATCTGTCTTTCACTCCCCATATTCAGTCTCTTTCACGTTCTTGTCACCTGCATCTCAAAAACATTTCAAGAATCCGCCCGTTTCTCACTATTGAAACTGCTAAAACTCTCATTATTGCTTTGATTCACTCCCGCCTCGACTACTGTAACTCTTTACTAATAGGCCTTCCTTTCTCCAAACTCTCTCCTCTTCAGTCCATCCTTAATGCCGCAGCCAGACTCATCTTCCAGACTAATATTATGTCTGATACTTGTCTTTGTTTGTACCCCATAATTGTAAGCGCTGCGGAATCTGTAGGCGCTATATAAATAAATAAATAAATAAAATGTTAGGCAGAACATAGTTAGAGCTCCCCTTTAGGCAGCACATAGAGCCCCCCTTTAGGCAGCACATATATTCCTCCATATTAGGCAGCACATAGATAGAGCCTCCCTTTAGGCAGCACATAGAGCCCCCTTTAGGCATCACATAGTTAGATCCTCCCTTTAGACAGCACATAGATTCCCCCATGTTAGGCAGAACATAGTTAGAGCTCCCCTTTGGGCAGCACATAGAGCCCCCCTTTAGGCAGCACATAGATTCCCCCATATTAGGCAGCACATAGTTAGAGCCTCCCTTTAGGCAGCACATAGAGCCCCCTATAGGCAGCACATATTTAGATCCCCCCTTTAGGCAGCACATAGATTCCCCCATATTAGGCAGCACATAGTTAGAGGCCCCTTTAGGCAGCACTGGTTTTATTTCACAACCAAAAAAGGTATTTTTTTTATTTGAACAACTGTCACACGAAATATGATTTGCACTAGTGTGACAATGAGCAAAAAAGGTTGCCAGCGGAGTTCCCCTTTTAAGCCGAGGTCCCCAACCAGGGTGCCTCCAGCAGTTGCAAGACACATGGACTGAACGTATAGCCCTTTTAATACTGTAGTTAGTTGCTTGAAGGAAATTAAGTTTTACACCGGAGTACCCCTTTTAACCAGCGGCTCCCTCCCAACCTGGGTGCCTCCAGCTGTTGCAAGACACACAGACTGAACTTATAGCCCTTTTAATACTGTAGTTAGTTGCTTGAAGGAAATTAAGTTTTACACTGGAGTACCCCTTTTAACCATCGGTTCCCTCCCAACCAGGGTGCCTCCAGCTGTTGCAAGACACAGACTGATATTTGAGCCCTAAAAAGGGCTTTTTTGGGTGCTTTCCTTAAAGCAGATGTTAGAATAGTGCTTTAGGAGTAAAGTGGACCCTGAATACACCTCCTAGCAGCAACCTAGCTATCGCTTTCCCTATTACAGCAGGAACAGCTTCTCTGTCCCTCCACTTTCTAAGCCTGCAGCATGCCGAATGAATGTAAAATGGCATCTGTGTAGGAGGTAGGAGGGTCTGGAAGGAAGGGACTGCTGCTGATTGGCTGTAATGTGTCTGCTGACTCTGACTCACAGGGCGAATTGAACTTCACATATGTTCGGCGATGCGAACGCGAGCATGCTAAGTTCACCGGGAACTGTTCGCCGGCGAACAATTCGCGACATCTCTAATGTTAATCTAAACTCCTTGGAAGGTACCTCCTAGCATTTCCATTGACTTACAGAGAGCTATTAAGTAAAACTTTTTAATCTTCTCTGCCAACTTTTTGATTCCATTTGATTCCATGTTTGAAATGATAAACATAGTGACAAAAAAACAGCAGATAAGTGAGTTGAACATTTTGTAATTTCTTATACAGTTAGTAGTGATTTTAATTCTCATGTTGTGACATCCACAAAAAACTGTTATAGTCTACAGTACATTACAGTTTATACATATTATACACTTTGTGTGATTCTACCACTATTATGCCATTGTTTTACTTTCAGAGTCAATTGTTGATTTGGCATTGACTTTTTGTATTTTAGTTGCACTAATACATTTAGATTACATTTTAAGCTATTTGTTACCATTCTGTAAGCTATGATATGACATTTTTGACAGTTGTGAAGTTGCAGACATTTAAAGAATATGTATTATATGTGATTTCAACCAAGTATTATATTTTTTTTTACAAAATGTGAAAGAGAACAGAGATGTAATAGTTGATAGATAAAAAGGAATATTATACATGGAATAGTCCAGGATCTTAACTGATGAGGTACATTGTAAAAAATCTAGAATGTCAAACATCTATAAAGCTGTCAGTAGAGACAGACCAATCACAGTGATGTTATAATGAGCGGATTGGTTATATTAACTTTTTTTGGCCCAGACCTATTCAATAATTTAGAGAAGTGATTAGAACCAGTGCCTCCTATGCCTCATCAACAGCCCCTGTGCCTCATTATATGCCATTGGTGCCTCATACCATCAGGCTGTGGACCATACCAGCCACCGCTGCTGTTTTTCATAGTGATCAATTATTTATAAAGCAAAATGGCTAGATAAAATATTATTGGTAGATTAGCTTGCTAGGAATAGTGTAAATTTAGGTAGGGAAATAATATAGATTAAATGTAAGGATTTAACCCCTTAAGGACTCAGTGTTTTTCAGTTTTTGCATTTTCATTTTTTCCTCATCACCTTCTAAAAATCATAATGCTTTCAATTTTGCACATAAAATTGCATATGATGGCTTATTTTTTGCACTACCAATTCTACTTTGCAGTGAAATTAGTCATTTTACCAAAAAATCCACAGCGAAACGGAAAAAAAAAATTCATTGTTCGACAAAATTGAAGAAAAAAAGCAATTTTGTAATTTTGGGGGCTTCCGTTTCACCGCAGTGCATTTTTCAGTAAAAATTAAACCATATCTTTATTCTGTAGGTCCATACGGTTATAATGATACCCTACTTATATAGGTTTGATTTTGTCGTACCTCTGAAAAAAAATCATAACTACATGCAGGAAAATTTATATGTAAAAAATTCTCATCTTCTGACCCCTAATACTTTTTTGTTTTTCAGCGTACGGGACAGTATGAGGGCTCAATTTTTGAGCTGTGATCTGATGTTTTATCGTTGCCATTTTTGTATTGGTCGGACTTTTTGAACGCTTTTTATTCATTTCTTCATGATATAAAAAGTGACCAAAAATACGCTATTTTGGACTTTGGATTTTTTTTGCGCGTACGCCATTGACCGTGCGATTTAATTAATGATATATTTTTATGATTTGGACATTTCTGCACATGGCGATACCATGTATGTTTTTGTTTTTTTATTTACACTGGGTTTTTTTTATGGGAAAAGGGGGTGATTCAAACTTTTATTAGGGAAAGGGGTTAAATGACCTTTATTAACTTTTTTTTTACTTTTATTTGCAGTGTTATAGCTCCCATAGGGGGCTATAACACTGCACACACTGATCTTTTACACTGATCACCGCAAAGTAATAGCTTTGTATTGATCAGTGTTATAGGGGGTCGGTTGCTCAAGCCTGTATCTCAGGCTTGGTCTTGGAGCAATCAATCGGACGTGACAGAGACAGGTGAGGGGACCTTCGCTCGTGTGCTTGCTGATCGGGACATTGCGATTTTATCGCTATGGTCCCGATCAGCCCGACTGAGCTGCCAGGAAGCTTTTACTTTTAAAGGGTTAATAGCACGCAGCACAACGATCGGTGCCATGCGCTATTAGCCCAGGGTCCAGGCTATCATTAGCCGCCGGGAACAACCCAATATGGCGATATTACGGTCGACTGCAGGGCCGGCGGAGTGTGACATCACGCCCCCGTCCCCGTGTGATGTCACACTCCGCCCCTCAATGCAAGCCAACGGGAGGGGGCGTGATAGCTATGACGCCCCCTCCTGTTGGCTTGCATTGAGGGGCGGAGCGTGACGTCACACGGGGGCGTGACGTCACACGCCTCCGGCCCTGCGGTCGACCGTAATCAGACCCGGAGCGAACACGCTCCGGGAACTGATTACAAACCTGGTGCCGCGTGCATGATCACGGGCGTCCCCAGCTGCGGGACTCCCGCGATCAGGCATCTTATCCCCTATCCTTTCAATAGGGGATAAGATGTGTAAGCACCGGAGTACCCCTTTAATGTGCTACATGACTCCACTACTGTACTGTGTTGATAGAAAACAACCTAAGTGCACTTACATTCCAGACTATGTTTTAAAGGATTTATCCAGGAAAAGAAAAACAGAGCCAATTTCTTTCAAAAAGCTCTCCCTGTCTGTCTCTAGGTTGGGTGTGGTTCTGCAGCTCATTTTCATTGAAGTGAATGGAGACAAGTTGTAATACCACCCACAATGTATAGTACCAATTTATAGTACAGGTATATGCATTATGGAGTCAGCTAAAAATTTAACTATAGCTGCTCTAGAGCTGTTATCTTTGGCAATAGGCATTTCTGACACTAATATTTATTTTAGTAGCTTTAATTAATATAAAGATTAAGAACATTTAAATTTTAATTAACATAATTTCAATTGCTATAACCATCATTATTTGGTTATGCAAAAACGGTAATTGTATTGGTCAATTTTAGAGATCAGACAAACCCGGTCTCAGAACTTTGGGGGAAAGACTGTTGCCAAACTTTTGAGCTTTTCCAGGCTCACCTAGCAAGATTATAGAAGAAGGAACAAGAAACATGGTGTTTTGGTGCCATGTCAGCTTAGGATGAAGAACACTGAGATCACATTATGGTAGCCCAAAATATGCAGGTAAAAGCATGAGCATATCCCCTTAGGTTAGCCAATCATTGCTTACAATGCATACAGTTCCGAGGTCAATAAGGAGACAGCATAAGCATAGGGGAGGGTTTAGGAGAATGAAAAAACCCTATGCATATGTACCGCTTGATGGGTACACCCATAAATCGTGTGCGGCGCAACTTAACAGCCCTGGCAATCTTTGTACAAGATGCCCATTATTAAAAGCAACTAAACGTGAAGTACAGAAAAGATCACCCTTAAACTTTTATTTAAAAAATTCAATGTGGCGCTGCTTTTTTTCTGAGGCCTAAGTGCATGTCAGGCAGCATGCTAGGGCCCCACAGGTAACTTTTCCAAGTCTGACCACAGTAATCTCTGCTGCCACTTTTGTCTACATCAGGAACTGTCCAGAGCAGAAGCAAATGCCCATAATGAACTTTGCTGCTCCAATCAGTTCATGACACAGATAAAGCTGTCAGCAGAGAGCACTGTGGTCAGTCTGGAAAGAACTACACAAATTCCTCTGGAGCATACAGCAGCTGATAAGTACTGGAAAGCTTAAGTATTTTAAAAAATAAGTAATTTACAAATAAACTGGTGTATAACTGGTGTATAACTTTCTGGCACCAGTAGATTTGAACACATTTTTTACCACTAACTTATTTCAATAACTCAATTTTGGAAATTTCATGAAAATCACAAAATGTTCTGCAAAACCAAGTTCTCAGACTTCCTAAAAAGTAGAAGCATAAAAACCAAATGGTGCCAACATAAAGTAGACAAGTTGTAAATGAGAATTATTAGCTAATTTAAATGGAATTACTATCTTTCTTTAAAGGAGAGAATGTCATTTTTGTTGCCAAACTTTGGAGATTTTCATAAATTTTACCTGAAGGTACTGACCAGAATTTATCACTAACATATAGTATAATTTATCTTGAAAAAGCTATCTCAGAATCACTTGGATAAGTTAAAGTGTCCCAAAGTTATTAGCAGTTAAAGAGAAACAGGTCAAAGTTATGGCCACAGGACTGTAGCCAACCTCCCTGACGGGATTTGACCACAAGAGAAAAATGGATGACAAATTGAAGAGACAGATAATACGAGTGATACCAAAGAGACCAGAACAATTTCCAAACATATTAGAGGTGAACTCCAAGATACATCAGTGTCAGATTGCACCATCCATCGCTGTTTGAGCCAGGGTGAACTTATTGGAAGATGTCAGAGGACGAAAGCACAGAAAAGTGAGACTAGAATTGCCAAAATGCATATTGACAAGCCACAAAGCTTCTGTGGGAATTTCCTTTTGACAGATGAGGCAAAACTAGAGCTTTTTTTTTGGCAAGTATCAGCTCTATGTTTGCAGACTCAATAATAAAGCTTTTAAAGAGTAGAACACTGTACCATGAAGCATGGAGGAGGCTTACTTATGTTTTGAGAATGCTTTGCTGCATCTGGCAGAGAGGGTCTTGAATCTGCACTGATACAATGACTATCAAGGTATTTTGGAGTGAAATGTAAAGCTGCCCAGTGTCCGGAAGCTTCGTCTCAGTCGCAGGTAATGGGTTCTCTTACAATATAATGACCCAAAACACCCAAAAAAAAAAAATAGAGATGAGTGAATTTTTGAAAAACTTGATCCAGCCGATTCGCCGAATTTTCTGAAAAAAATCAGTTTGGTATGAATTTATTTGCGGCGAATCTGTATTAAAAATGGCTATTTCTGGCCTACAGAGAGCCTCAATAGGAGTATAGCATATAACACTTTGCCTTGCTGTAACACGCATAGGGTGTGTGCTGGGTCAGTGACATAATACTGTTATTCAGTATGACATGCTGATCAGAGGCGTCACTATTAAAATCACTGTCACAGAGTGGCACAATGACAGAGTCTGAAGCTGGCATCAGAACAAGGAGACGATAGAGTGGCTGACTGACAGAGCATGGAGGTAGCGGCAGCATGATGAGACCATTTAGTAATTGAATGACAAAGCCAATAGGTGGCAACAGCCTGACGAGACCATAGGACCTCACAATTGAAAAGATTAAAGATATTTTTTAACATTTAAAATGAAGATTTCAGATACATGAACCTAAAAAATTTTATATATTGTGCCAGCTGCATGAGGAGACCACATGGTGGTACAGTGACACAGCATGGAGGTGGCGGAAGCATGAGGACACCATATAGTGGCTGAATGACACAACCAGGAGGTGGCGGAAGCAAGAGGAGACCATATAGTGGCTGAATGGCACAGCCTGGAGTTGGCAGCAGTAAGAGGAGACCATATAGCGGCTGAATGGCACAGCCTGGATTTGGCGGCAGCAAAAGGGGACCATATAGTGGCTGAATGGATTTGGCTGCAGCAAGAGGAGACCATATAGTGGCTGAATGACACAGCCTGGAGGTGGCAGAATCATTTGGAGACCATATAATGGCTGAATGGCACAGCCTGGAGTTCGCGGCTGCAAGAGGAGACAATAGAGTGGCTGAATGGCATAGCCTAGATTTGGCAGCAGCAAAATGGGACCATATAGTGGCTGAATGACACAGCAGGGATTTGGCAGTAGCATGAGGAGACCATATAGTGGATGAATGACACAGCATGGAGTGGGCAGCAGCAAGAGGAGATCATATAGTGGCTGAATGGCACAGCCTGGAGTTGGCAGCAGCAGGAGGAGATAATATAGTGGCTGAATGGCACATCCTGGAGTTGGCGGCAGCATGAGGAGACCATATAGTGGCTGAATGACACAGCCTGGAGTTGACAGCAGCAAGAGGAAAACATGAAGTGGCTGAATGACACAGCCCGGAGTTGGAGGCAGCAAGTGGAGACCATATGGTGGCTGAATGACACAGCCTGGAGTTGGCAGCAGCAAGAGGAGACCATATAGTGGCTGAATGACTCAGCATGAATTTGGTGGCAGCATGAGGAGACCATATAATGGCTGAATGGCACAGCCTGGAGTTGGCGGCTGCAAGAGGAGACCATATAGTGGCTGAATGGCACAGCCTGGAGTTGGCAGCAGCATGAGGGGACCATATAGTGGATGAATGACACAGCATGGAGTGGGCAGCAGCAAGAGGAGACCATATAGTGGCTGAATGGCACAGCCATTGAATCCGCCATAATCCTCTGCATACACGGATCTGAAACGAGAAGAAAAAAAACACAAAAAATTGGTTATGACATTTTTGGCGCTGTCTGCTGGGGAGAGCACCCATGATGCAATGTCTACCCAAACATGGAGCCACCAATTGGTGCAAAACTACAACTCCAACCATGCCCATGCATTTGGCTGTCTGGGCATGCTGGGAGTTGTAGTTTAGCAACAGCTGGAGTCTCCCTGTCTGGGTAGACACTGGCAGAAGGGTCTGTTCCCATTATCCAAAATGGACAATGTGAACAGAGCTTCAGACTAGCCTGAACCCTTTCTGTAGCTCTGCCCCCTGATGACGTCATCACTAGGGGGCAGAGCTACACGGACCTGCCCGGGACTCGAGGGAAGTAAGCAGACTTTGTCTTTTGTATACACTATATACAGCTATCTATAGATAGCTGTATATAGTGTATACCGCCCAAAGGGTTAACCTACACTGTCCAGCAGTGTAAGTTTACTCTTTCCTTGCTGGGCTTGCGCATAGCGCACAGCTCAGCAAGGGGTTAAGTGAGCCAGCAATGTGTATACTGTATACACATTGCAGGCTCACTGTAAGTTCTTGCTGGGCAGTAGATATACAATGTATACCTACGGCTCAGCGTCAGCTGTTCTCCCGGCTCTGTAGCCTTGAGAACAGCTGATCCCGACATTCACATCATGAGGATCGCAGCGGGTGTCAGTAGGAGTGACATCCACTGTGATCTGTCCCTTACTGCAGGTACTAATACTCCCAACATGGAGCACACTCTGCTCCATGCTGGGAGCTGTAGTATCTGCATTAATAGACATATTGCAGCCAGTGTAACTTCTGACACATGATGCGATCTGTCTATTAATGCAGGTACTACAGCTCCCAGCATGGAGCAGAGTGTACTCCATGTTGGGAGTAGTAGTACTTGTAGTTAAGGAAAGATCACTGTGGGTATCACTCCTGACACCCGCTGTGATGATCCTGTATAATGTATAGATGTAGCGGCTACTCTCTTATGTGATTGGCTGAAACTATCTGCTATCTGGCCAATCACAGCTCTGTGGGAAATATGAATAGGTATGAATATATAAACGTCAGTGCAGGGGACCATAGAAGAGCGGCCGCCGCATCTATACATTTTACAAGAGGATCGCAAGGGACTCCAGCGATCTGTCAATTAGTACAGGTAACTACTGTCTGTTCCATGCTGGGAGTAGTAGTACTACCTAAAAAATGTAAAAAAAAAAAAAAAAAATAGTGAAAAACACACACACACTACATTTTTATTATTGTCGGTTACATTTTTTCCCGCTCACGTAAATTGATCCCTGTTTAAAAATTTATAAACATTTCATAATAAAAAAGATTTCGTTAGATACAATTTTTTCTATAACTACTGTATCTTTTTTATTATCTTATTTTTATTAGAATGAATTCTTTACCTTTGTTTACGAATAACGAATGCATTCGTTATTTACCGCATGCTTTCGGTAAATAACGAATGCATTCGTTATTTTGCTATTCGAATTATCGTGGCTATTCGGGAATGTTCAAAATATGTTTTCGTGCATTCGGATCGGTCCAAATGCCCGAAAACGGTAACATTTGGTAAATTAGACATTCGTGCCGAAACAAATTGCACATGTCTAATACATAGGTTTATGCCACTAATAACTACGGACTCACTGTATCAGGAATCCCTCAAACATGGTTATCAGTCTCAGGGCACCTTACCTTGACAAGTCCATTTCTCCCAGTTTATTTAGCAGCCACATGAAATCCTTTCCTACTTGGTTAGTGGTTCCTGGGTTTTTAGATGTGGCCACAGCCGACCTAGATGCTATTTCATTGTACAATCAGGCTCTATCTTTTCTTCATACACTACAGGTAAAAGTTATAACATTAAACAGTACATAACATTTAATACAACTCTTTATTTTTTTGATGTCTTGTGAACTATGTAGAGTCCAATATGTGGACTGCACCACCACTCCCCTGTAAAAGCACATCAGAAAGTATTTGTCTGATATCCCACATTCTAATACTCGGCACATCACCACAGTCTCCAATTATTGCACTCGGTACCATGCAAGCCAGTATTCATCTATTAAAATACAGGCCATTGAAAGAGTTACTCTTCCTCATAGACAAAAGGAATTATCTAGAAAAATATTCAAAATTTTAACCCCTGGCACAAGAGGGTCTATGGGTTTAAATAAAAGACAAGATGTGTTACTACATTACTGATTTCTTTTCTTTTCTTGCTAGACGTGTTGCTCTAGATTGTACCACATGCACACTACTTATTCCTATTATTATTATTTCTTGAGGGTTTTCTGTCATTTTTTTTGATGTGTCACTTTTTAGCTACATTGTACCACAAATAGTTATGTATTTTTCTTTCACATAGCTGTATGATTATACTATATGCATACATATCCTTGAGAGATTGTTCAGTCATCTCTGTTATATACATTTTATTTTTTAATGTGGGGGATCATTAACAGACCTAATCTATCACATGACCTCTACTTAAGTGAGGAGATTGTTGTCTGCTTTTAATATGACTAAGGGCAACACCTGAAACGCGTAACCCTGTTTACACTAACAGTGTTTTAACTTCATTTCAATAAATTGAATGTTTTATGCATGTTTTTTTCTGCGCTAGACATCTCTCTCCTTCTACTTGCCTACAGACTGTATCATGAAGGAGAATAGCAATACAATACACAGCAATTAATATCTAAACTTTGGCAAAAAAAAGTGAGTAAACCCTTAAGTGGAAATGTAAAAATTGGGCCCAATTAGTCATTTTCCCTCCCTGTTGTCATGTGTCACAAGGTTTCAGGTGTGAATGGGGAGCAAGTGTCTTAAATTTGGTATTATCACTTTCACACTTTCTAATACTGGTCACTGGAGGTTCAACATGGTACCTCATGGCAAAGAATTATCTCAGCATCTAAAAAAATAATTGTTGCTGTACATGAAGGTGGACTAGGCTAAAAGGAAATGGCCAAGACCCTGAAACTATGCTGAAGCATGGTGGGCAAGCCCATACAGCTGTTTCACAGAACAGGTTCCACTCAGAACAGGAATCACCTGTTACGCCTAGCGCTCCGGGCCCCCGCTCCTCCCCGGAGCGCTCACGGCGTCTTTCTCCCTGCAGCTCCCCGGTCAGTCCCGCTGACCGGGAGCGCTGCTCTGTCATGGCCGTTGGGGATGCGATTCGCACAGCGGGACGCGCCCGCTCGCGAATCGCATCCCAGGTCACTTACCCGTTCCCGTCCCCTGCTGTCATGTGCTGGCGCGCGCGGCTCCGCTCTCTAGGGCGCGCGCGCGCCAGCTCCCTGAGACTTAAAGGGCCAGTGCACCAATGATTGGTGCCTGGCCCAATTAGCTTAATTGGCTCCCACCTGGTCCCTGACTATATCTAACCTCCTCCCATGCACTTCCTTGCCGGATCTTGTTGCCCTTGTGCCTAGTGAAAGCGTTTTGTGTGTTTAAAAACCTGTGTACCAGAACTTCTGCTATCTCCCCTGACTACGAACCTTGCCGCCTGCCCCCGACCTTCTGCTACGTCCGACTTTGCTTCTGCCTACTCCCTTGTACCTCGCCTATCTTCAGCAGCCAGAGAGGTGAGCCGTTGCTAGTGGATACGACCTGGTCACTACCGCCGCAGCAAGACCATCCCGCTTTGCGGCGGGCTCTGGTGAAAACCAGTAGTGTCTTAGAACCGGTCCACTAGCACGGTCCTCGCTATCCCTCTCTGGCACAGAGGATCCACCTCCTGCCAGCCGGCATCGTGACAGTAGATCCGGCCATGGATCCCGCTGAAGTTCCTCTGCCAGTTGTCGCTGACCTCCCTACGCTGGTCGCCCAGCAAGCTCGTCAGATCGCCCAGCAGTCGCAACAGATAGCGCAACAAGATCACCAGCTGTCGTACTTGACCACCATGACACAGCAACTCCAGTCACAACTACAGCAAGTACAGTCACAGCTACAGCAGCAACAACCATCTCCTCCGCCAGCTCCTGCACCCCTTCCGCGGCGAGTGGCCGCTCCTAGCCTCCGCCTGTCCTTGCCGGACAAATTTAATGGGGACTCTAAGTTTTGCCGTGGCTTTCTTTCGCAATGTTCCCTGCACTTGGAGATGATGTCGGACCAGTTTCCTACTGAAAGGTCTAAGGTGGCTTTCGTAGTCAGCCTTCTGTCTGGAAAAGCCCTGTCATGGGCCACACCGCTCTGGGACCGCAATGACCCCGTCACTGCCTCTGTACACTCCTTCTTCTCGGAAATTCGAAGTGTCTTTGAGGAACCTGCCCGAGCCTCTTCTGCTGAGACTGCCCTGCTGAACCTGGTCCAGGGTAATTCCTCCGTTGGCGAGTACGCCATACAATTCCGTACTCTTGCTTCTGAACTATCCTGGAATAATGAGGCTCTCTGCGCGACCTTTAAAAAAGGCCTATCCAGCAACATTAAAGATGTTCTGGCCGCACGAGAGACTCCTGCTAACCTGCATGAACTCATTCATCTAGCCACTCGCATTGACATGCGTTTTTCTGAGAGGCATCAAGAGCTCCGCCAGGAAAAAGACTTAGATCTCTGGACACCTCTCCCACAGTCTCCACTGCAATCTGCGCCTAGGCCTCCCGCCGAGGAGGCCATGCAAGTGGATCGGTCTCGCCTGACCCTGGAAGAGAGGAATCGCCGTAAGGAAGAGAATCTTTGTCTGTACTGTGCCAGTACTGAACATTTTTTGGTGGATTGCCCAATCCGTCCTCCACGTCTGGGAAACGCACGCTCGCACCCAGCTCTCGTGGGTGTGGCGTCTCTTGATGCCAAGTCGGCTTCTCCACGTCTCACGGTGCCTGTTCGGATTTCTACTTCAGCCAGCTCTCCCCTCTCAGCCGTGTCCTGCCTGGACTCTGGAGCTTCTGGGAATTTTATTCGGGAGTCCTTTGTGAATAAATTCCGCATTCCGGTGACCCGTCTTGTCAAGCCACTCCACATTTCCGCGGTCAACGGAGCCAGGTTGGATTGCACCGTGCGTTACCGCACGGAGCCCCTCCTAATGTGCATCGGACCTCATCACGAGGAAATTGTATTTTTTGTCCTTCCTAATTGCACTTCTGAAGTTCTCCTTGGACTACCCTGGCTTCAACACCATTCCCCAACCCTGGATTGGTCCACTGGGGAGATCAAGAGTTGGGGTCCCTCTTGTTCCAAGGACTGCCTTCAACCGGTTCCCAGTACTCCCTGCCGTGACCCTGTGGTTCCTCCTGTATCCGGTCCCCCTAAGGTCATTAAGGACTCTGCCTGCCACAGGAAATGCCCCTCCCCCCCTCCCAGTCCCATCAGGCAAGCCTCTGTGTCCCCTCATGGCCCTCGTCCTGGTGTCACACTGCCCCGTGCCAGGTCTCGCCCTCTGCCCTCTCTCCCCATTCCTACTCCTGCGGTTCTGCCTGCCGTTGAGGAATCCCTCCATCCTTTCCCGGTGTCCTCATCCCAGGGGAGGCAGTTACCGGACAAAGAGAAGGGGAGACCTAAGGGGGGGGGTACTGTTACGCCTAGCGCTCCGGGCCCCCGCTCCTCCCCGGAGCGCTCACGGCGTCTTTCTCCCTGCAGCTCCCCGGTCAGTCCCGCTGACCGGGAGCGCTGCTCTGTCATGGCCGTTGGGGATGCGATTCGCACAGCGGGACGCGCCCGCTCGCGAATCGCATCCCAGGTCACTTACCCGTTCCCGTCCCCTGCTGTCATGTGCTGGCGCGCGCGGCTCCGCTCTCTAGGGCGCGCGCGCGCCAGCTCCCTGAGACTTAAAGGGCCAGTGCACCAATGATTGGTGCCTGGCCCAATTAGCTTAATTGGCTCCCACCTGGTCCCTGACTATATCTAACCTCCTCCCATGCACTTCCTTGCCGGATCTTGTTGCCCTTGTGCCTAGTGAAAGCGTTTTGTGTGTTTAAAAACCTGTGTACCAGAACTTCTGCTATCTCCCCTGACTACGAACCTTGCCGCCTGCCCCCGACCTTCTGCTACGTCCGACTTTGCTTCTGCCTACTCCCTTGTACCTCGCCTATCTTCAGCAGCCAGAGAGGTGAGCCGTTGCTAGTGGATACGACCTGGTCACTACCGCCGCAGCAAGACCATCCCGCTTTGCGGCGGGCTCTGGTGAAAACCAGTAGTGTCTTAGAACCGGTCCACTAGCACGGTCCTCGCTATCCCTCTCTGGCACAGAGGATCCACCTCCTGCCAGCCGGCATCGTGACATCACCATGGTCGAGTGCAGGTGTTTGGTGTCATATGAAGAGGTTGAATTTGGGAAATAGACTTATACATGCCATCAGCATTGCTGCAGAGGTTAAAGGAGATGGGGCTCAGCCTGTCAGTGCTCAGACCATGTGCCCTACACTAAATCAAATTGGTCTGCATGGTTGTCCTCCCAGAAAAAAGCCTCTTCTATAGATGATGCACAAGAAAGCCTGCAAACAGTTTGCTGAGGACAAGCAGACATGGATAACTAGAACCATGTCATGTGGTTAGATGAGACCAAAATATACCAAACAGTGTCAAGCGTGTGTGGTAGCAACCAGGCGAGGTGTCCAAAGACAAGTGTGTCTTACAATTGTGTCCTACAGTCAAGCAAAGTGGTGGTGTTAGGATTCGGCAGGCTGGATGTGGATCCTCTGTGTCAGCGAGGGATTGGCGTGGACCGTGTCGGTGGACCGGTTCTAGGTTGCTACTGGTCTTCACCAGAGCCCGCCGCAAAGCGGGATGGTCTTGCTGCGGCGGTAGCAACCAGGTCGTATCCACCGGCAACGGCTCAACCTTGCTGACTGCTGAGAAGGCGTGGGACAGAAGGACTAGACAGAGGCAAGGTCAGACGTAGCAGAAGGTCGGGGCAGGCGGCAAGGTTCGTAGTCAATGGATATAGCAAGAGGTCAGGAACACAGTAATGGCAAACACAGTAATAGCTTTCTCAAGGCACAATGGCAACAAGATCCGGCAAAGAAGAGAAGGGGAAGTGAGGTAATATAGACAGGGAGCAGGTGGAGGCTAATCAGACTGATTGGGCCAGGCACCAATCATTGGTGCACTGGCCCTTTAAATCTTAGAGAGCTGGCGCACGCGCGCCCTAGAGAGCGGAGTCGCGCGCGCCAGAACGTGACAGCCGGGGACCGGGACAGGGCATCCCCGACGTCAGTGTCAGTGCAGCGCTCCCGGTCAGCGGGTCTGACCGGGGCGCAGCAGATAGGAGAACGCCGCGAGCGCTCCGGGGAGGTGCAGGGACCCGGAGTGCTCGGCGTAACAGTACCCCCCCCTTAGGTCTCCCCCTTAGGGTGAAGCTTGTCATGGGGCAGAGTGTTACCAGGAAGGGGGCTATGAGGAGCAGATGTGAGGCATCGTTTGTGACAAGCAGGACCCCAATTCTTGATCTCCCCGGTGGTCCAATCAAGGGTAGGAGAGTGGCGTTGGAGCCATGGCAGACCAAGGAGGACTTCAGAGGTGCAGTTGGGCAGAACAAAAAATTAAATTTTCTCGTGATGCAGTCCAATGCTCATAACCAGGGGTTCTGTGCGGTAACGCACAGTGCAGTCCAATTTTACTCCGTTGACCGAAGAAATGTAGAGCAGCTTGACGAGACGGGTCACTGGGATGCAGAACCTATTAATAAAAGAGGCCAAAATAAAATTTCCAGCAGAACCAGAGTCCAAGAAGGTCACAGCTGAGAAGGAGGTGTTAGCGGAAGGAGAAATCCGCACGGGTACAGTGAGACGTGGAGAAGCAGAATTCACACCAAGAGACGCCACTCCCATTTGAACAGGGTGCGTGCGTTTCCCAGACGCGGAGGACGAATAGCGCAGTCCACTAGGAAATGTTTGGTACTAGCGCAGTACAGGCATAAGTTTTTATCTCTGCGATGAGACCTCTCTTCATGGGTCAGGCGAGACCGATCCACTTACATAGCCTCCTCGGCGGGAGGCACAGGGGTAGATTGCAAAGGATACTGTGAGAGAGGTGCCCAGAGATCAAGGTCCTTTTCCTGGCGGAGCTCCTGGTGTCTTTCAGAAAAACGCATGTCGATGCGGGTGGCCAAAAGGATAAGTTCATGCAGGTTAGCTGGAATTTCTCGTGCGGCCAGTACATCCTTGATGTTGCTGGATAAGCCTTTCTTGAAGGTCGCGCAGAGGGCCTCGTTGTTCCAGGATAGCTCTGAGGCAAGGGTACAAAATTGGATGGCGTATTCGCCTACAGAAGAACTTCCTTGGACAAGGTTCAGCAAAGCAGTCTCGGCAGAAGAAGCTCAGGCTGGCTCCTCGAAGACACTACGGACTTCAGCGAAGAAGGACTGGACTGTGGCTGTGGCAGGAACATTGCGGTCCCAGAGCGGTGTGGCCCATGACAAGGCCTTTCAAGACAGGAGACTAAGTACGAAAGCCACCTTAGACCGTTCTGTAGGAAATTGGTCCGACAACATCTCCAAATGTAGGGAACATTGAGACAGGAAAACACGGCAGAGATAAGAGTCCCCATCAAATTTGTCCGGCAGAGACAAGCGGAGGCTAGGAGCGGCCACTCGCTGCGGAGGAGGTGCAGGAGCTGGCGGAGGAGATGGTTGCTGCTGTAGCAGTGGCAGAAGTTGCTGTAACATGGTGGTCAACTGCGACAGCTGATGTCCTTGTTGGGCGATTTATTGGGATTGCTGGGCGACCACCGTGAGTAGGTCAGTGAGACTTGGTAGCGGCACCTCAGCGGGATCCAGGGCCGGATCTACTGTTAGGATTCGGCAGGCTGGATGTGGATCCTCTGTGTCAGCGAGGGATTGGCGTGGAACGTGTCGGTGGACCGGTTCTAGGTTGCTACTGGTCTTCACCAGAGCCCGCCGCAAAGCGGGATGGTCTTGCTGCGGCGGTAGCAACCAGGTCGTATCCATCGGCAACGGCTCAACCTCGCTGACTGCTGAGAAGGCGTGGGACAGAAGGACTAGACAGAGGCAAGGTCAGACGTAGCAGAAGGTCGGGGCAGGCGGCAAGGTTCGTAGTCAATGGATATAGCAAGAGGTCAGGAACACAGTAATGGCAAACACAGTAATAGCTTTCTCAAGGCACAATGGCAACAAGATCCGGCAAGGAAGTGAAGGGGAAGTGAGGTAATATAGACAGGGAGCAGGTGGAGGCTAATCAGACTGATTGGGCCAGGCACCAATCATTGGTGCACTGGCCCTTTAAATCTTAGAGAGCTGGCGCACGCGCGCCCTAGAGAGCGGAGCCGCGCGCGCCAGAACGTGACAGCCGGGGACCGGGACAGGTAAGTGGCTTTGGATGCGATTCGCGAGCAAGCGCGTCCCGCTATTCGAATCGCATCCCCAACGTCAGTGTCAGTGCAGTGCTCCCGGTCAGCGGGTCTGACCAAGGCACAGCAGATAGGAGAACGCTGCGAGCGCTCCGGGGAGGAGCAGGGACCCGGAGCGCTCGGCATAACAGGTGGGAGCATCATGGTCTGGGGCTGCTTGAGTGCTTCTAGCACTGGGGAGCTACGGTTCATTGAGAGAATCATATATGCCAACATGTACTGCGACCTTCTGAAGCAGAGCATGATCCCCTCCCTTCGGAAACTGGGCTGCAGAGCAGTATTACAACATGACAACAACCCCAAATACTATTTCAAGACAACCACTGCCTTGTCAAAGAAGTTGAGGGTAAAGGTGATGGACTGGTCAATCATGTCTCTGGGGGGTCATCTAGGGGGCATTCTCAAACCCAAGGTTGGGGAGCGACATCCACCAGCTTTGTGATGTTGTCATGAAAGAGTGGAAGAGGACTCCAGTGGCAACCTGTGAAGCTCTGGTGAACTGTGAGGAGGATTAAAGCAGTGCTGGAAAGTATTGGTGGCCACACAAAATATTGACACTTTTGGCCAAATTTTTACATTTCCTCTTAGGGATTTACTCACTTTTGATGCCAAGGTTTAGACATCAATTTTTTTGAGGGGGCACAACATTAAACACTTTTATACGGTCCGTGCACTCATTACTTGACATTGCAGCAAAATGTCACATGAAAAGCTATAATGAAATATTTACAAAAAGGTGAGAGTACTCACTTATGGGAGAATATATATATATATATACATATATATATATATATATATATATATATATATATATATGTGTAACACAAATTAATTATAGTAGCAGATGCAGATAGTATTAACCGCATTGTTCCCCTAAAATGTAACCACTTTATAGTGTTATCAGTTAACAAGTTTTTTAGATATGTAGACATACACCAGGACGTAACAGTAAGGCCACATAGTGCTGATTCTAGAATTCTCTTGCACTTAAAAAGCATTAGTAAAAAAGAAAAAAATGAAGAGTGGCTGATCGATGCACATTCAACCCTATGAAATGTTGGCAGCATTATTTGAAATATTTCTCTTATTTAGTTTTGTACTAAATGTTGTCAAATAAGAAAGACCGTAAACGCATAAAATGTTTCTCTTTCTGGAAATGTGTCACTGGTGTAGCTATGCAGACTCTCAGTGACTTACAGTTTGTAATTTCTGCAGATGGTTTATGACTCTTCTGGAAGCTCAATCCCTTCTAACAGTAGAAACAGCCATTCGCAGCTGTTCTTACAATGTCACATTGTCATTCTGAAAGTGCGTTGTGATATATGTCATCTAACATCATATAAGGAGATGTCTCAATTAGGAACAAATCATTGTAGCCGCAAGTGCATTTCTCAAACACGGAGTTCTGTATAGGGTAAAAATATATGATATATGCTATGAAAAAATATATAGATTTGTTTCACTAAGGAAACATTATTTTTTGTTATTATATCTTATATTGTCATTGCATAGCATATTGCCATTTCTTGTAAAATTAATGTGCATATTAATTAAAAATAAAAATACAATCATAAGAATTTTTTTGCCATTTTCAGATGATTTGTTTTATTTACAGTATTTGAGCTAGTTACACTTGATTTATAAATGAATCATATCAATTAAAAATATCAATAACACAATTTTATACAGAAAGAACTTTAACCTCTTTACATGATAGTTAATGCCAGTTTTCATTTTTGTGTTTTAATGTTTTCCGCCTCACCTATTAAAAGTCACAACTTCTTACTTTATTGATCTGCAGTCATATGAAGCCTTATTTTTTGCAGCACTAATTTTAATTTCTAATGACGCCTTTTATTTTTCCATCAAATGTACGTAGAAACTGAAATTTTTTATTTATAAAACAAACAAACAAACATGCATTTGTGCAAGTTCTGGAGGATTCTGTGTGGTAGCCCTTGGGGGGTGTATGGTAGTTGGGGTGTTGTTTCGGTAAATGAGGGGTTAATGTTAACCCTATAGTTCGTGACGCCAGGCTGAGGGCTAGTATGCTGAGGTAATTCTCCGGCCTATCGCCGCCCTTCCCAGTAACGATAGGTGCATATACAAAATGACTGAAGGTCCACAAGGTACTTGATCTTGAACAAACTTACTGAAAGGCTTGAAGTACATCCAATGCACAATAACAGTCTCAGGAATACAGCCTCCATATAGTGCAATGACTGACAGTTGTCGCGGACCTTGACTTTTAGATACAGTCTCTGAATTTAGGGTAATATTTGCAGATCTTTCCGGATTTAGGGCATAGATAAGGTCCAGTGATCATGCAGAGTGCTTAGGGATTGATACACTCTCAATTTAGAATCGATCAGCTGTTGCCGCAAGGCTCGGGCCTAACTCACTGCGGGAGATAGCTGTACAGGTCCTTCCTTGTCAGGAGCGCAGGAGCAAAGAGAAAGAGCAATGGCCGCCGCTCCCTTATATGGGCAGGGCCATTTTGGATTGGTCCCAGTAACTGTCACTCACCGTTACAGGGAGTAATGGGTAGAATACGTCACAGGGACCTCCAAAGGTCCTAAAGCAAAAACCATAGAGTTTTCCCGATCACGTGACCCACAGGTCCTGCTACGCTGTATACAGGTAATTAACTATTTATAGACATTTATACAATCATATTTACATGCATCCTAAATAAACCATTAGCTCAATAACTATCTAGATGAGAGGTGACCAGAGGTGAACTAGACAATGGGGACCCCGACATCCTAGGGACTCTGGCTAAGGGGATCCACATACGCAGGTACCGGATAGGATACGGTACCGGAACACCACAAACCCCCTTACTTAAGATAAGTCGACCTCGACGCCTGTCCCCAAAGACAGAGGGACTAGGACTAGGACAGAATGATCTATAAATTTGCTATACATCCTTGAACAAATTTACATTCTCTGATACTCTTACCAGTATCTGGACTAGACAATAGAAATCTATCTAGACATTGGTGCTATCTAGACATTAACGAAACTATCTATCCTTTAGTTTCTAGCTTCTTAGACATTTTCATTAAGCTTACTTTACATTCTAAGCTTACTAGACAATTAGGCAGCTATCTGACATGTAATTTCTAGCTCCTAAGACATTCTTAGAGGCTAAACTGAACATTAGTATAACTCTCTATACATGAGACTATCTGGACATTAGTTCAGCTCTATGTACCTTTAGCATCAAGCTGACTAGACAATCTTATTATCTCACACACTTTATCTTTTTGCCAACAATAAGTTACCTGTTAGTACACATAAGGTTATACTGGCTAGCCAGAAGCTAGGTCACAGCAAGGGTGGCTGCTAGGGTCTATCGGCTACACACTACTTACCCCTAGAGCACTTTCAAAACAACCTAACTAGGTTATTCTTAGAATTACGTGTTTAATTCCGTATTAGCAAGAGCACCTACTGGCCAGGCAGAGCATCTCACACACGCAATGAAAGAGAAGAAGAAGTATACCTAACAGTGGCAGGAATTGGGTATCAATATGCTACAATTCCTAAGTGTTTTCTTAAGTGAGATATTTATTTTGATGTATGTACTAGAGAAACTTGAGGTGGTACATTTAAGTTAGTAATCTAGGGTACTATGTGTGGGAGTACTATTTTAAGGGGCAATGTTCCCTATTGTTTTTATTGAGACAGGTGCTAGCGATAGGCGACAGCAATAATACTACCCTCAGAGGAGCCGAGGTGTCCCCTGTTGAGTTACCTGCTAAACACCTTTAGCATTTTATACATTTATATGTACAAGAATTATTTATGTTTTTAGCGTTGAGTGTACATCGATATTTTCTGTGTACAGCTCTGACTTATTTTTTTAATGTACAACCTTTACTTACTATTTATGTACACAGACACGAGGATATCTTCTTGTGTACGGAACCATATACATATTTACTATATAGACTTACACAATTATCAACACTCCAACGTGTAAGGATCAGCAGTCCACCTACACTAGGAGTCCAAAGAAAATATACAAATTGGCGTGTAAGGATCAGCAGTCCACCTACACTAAGAGTTCATGGAAGGGAAAGGTAAACACGGCCTTAACCACAACTCAGCCGGGTACAGTCCTTGATGAATCTCCTACAGGCTAGGAGTCTATTGACTTAATAGCCAGACACAAGCTTAGTGATTACGTTGCTGAACTTTGAACTGGAACAATCTTAGCACAGTCCTGCTAGGCACAATTCTTGAACTTGGTTGCTGTAAGACAAAAGTGGTCAACATAAAAAACAATAGGACATTACTTTAGAGTCTCTTTAGAGAATGTTCTTCTTCACTCTTCTAGTGCCTCTCTGGGTTCCTCTGTATCTGCCAACATCAGGGGCAAGATTAGAATTGACATAGCTTTGCCACACCACATTGGAGAGAGTTGAAAAGCAGCATTAGCAGGGGTCACAGGCTTTCTAGCCGGGATCAAAGTGGGGCAATAGGGCTTGAGTACCATCTCCAAACTAGGATGGACCCATGACTCTTTCGTTGGTAACCTGGAAGCAGGCAAACTTTCCATGTCAGAAGAGGGCCTTAGTACATACGTTGGTACCTGTGCAGGAGGCAAACTCTCATTGCTCCGAAAGGGTTTAGGTACGGTCTTTGGTGCCTGCAATTTGGGCTTACTTTCCTGAACTTGAGCAGGACTTGACTCTCGACGATATGTAGAAGATGAAGAACTTGACTCTTTGCTGTACATAGAAGATGATGAACTTGACTCTTTTCTGTACATAGAAGATGATGAACTTGACTGTTGAGGTTCCTCCTCCTTGGGTACGCTGGTTGAGGCTTTAGGAGCAGACCTTTTCAGCCTCAAGTTGAAGGGATCAGACTCCCAATCTGTTGACGGGAAATATTTGAAGGGAAGCTGTGTTTGGGCCGTTGGTCTGGTGACCGCTGCAGACCATTCTCCACGAAGGCTCTGGACGGGGGTGTACTCCACAATTTCACCCACCTCCAAGGTGTAGAACTTCTTATGGAGATATGGCCTTTGCACTGCTCGCCGGTTTACGAGGATGGCCTGCCCAGTGTGGCAGTCGAACTTGGCCACAGTTGCTCTTCTTCTTTCTAATGGCTCCTCCCCTTCTCGGGGTGATCCCATTTACGTATGTACAATGCCTCAATTTTTGGGGTATTTTCTTGATACCGCACTCTTTCTTCATAAGGCAAATGCACGTGCTTGGGGGCACAGAGTTCTTTGTGTCGGGCCTTTAACTTTTCCATCAACTCGACCAGCTTGGCTTCTTGACGGGCCCTTTCCCTTTCTGAAGTTGGGATTGGTGGGAGTGGCTTCCCAGGTAATGGTTGAATTACTCTGTGCATGTACTCGATCAGCTCCGGCACATCTCCGAATACCCAGTGGGCAATTTTGGTGAGCACGGTCGTGCACTTGGCAAGCTTGATCGAGGAATGACCTCAGGGCTGGAGGAGGAAGAATAGGCCGCCTCTGGCGAGGTACTCACAGCAGACTCCTCCGACGCGATCTCGGCCCACGAGCCCCAGGTTCTGTGGTGAGGGGACAATCTCACCGGTGTTGCACCTCCAGGTGTCCCTGCGCTCTCCGCTGGCGGTGTCTCTGGCCAATCGTCATCATCATCAGGCAGTGGGGAAAGATTGCAGGCCCCCTCTTCGTCTAATGACAACCGCTGGAGACGGTCAGCAAGTTCTTGAAAAAGATGGGCTGCGACTGCCACAACTTTCCGTGTTTCCGGCGCCATTTTGATAACTTCACCTCGTGGAACGCTGCTCTCCGCCATGTCTGTACTCTCCGGCTCTCCGTGCAGACTGAAGAGGTCGCTGTGCGTGGCGTCTTTTATAGTGGACTTGTCCAAAATGGCGGCCGGCAGGAAGGACGTTATCGGTGCAGCCCCGACTTCCGGTCCCTTCAGTTGTAACAGAATTTTCGCCTCCCCCCTTACTTTTCTCTTGGCCCCCTTGTATGGTGCACCACAAGCACCGTTCCTGTACACAGCAACACGGTTTACAGCACATGAGTAAAGTTCGTTTTCTGGGGAGGAGTACACTTTCGCTAGTGGCAACTGTAGTAGGCACACACCCGTATCCTGTTCGTGACGCCAAAAAGGCTTTGTGGTAGCCCTTGGGGGGGTGTATGGTAGTTGGGGTGTTGTTTCGGTAAATGAGGGGTTAATGTTAACCCTATAGTTCGTGACACCAGGCTGAGGGCTAGTATGCTGAGGTAATTCTCCGGCCTATTGACGCCCTTCCCAGTAATGATAGGTGCATTGACAAAATGACTGAAGGTCCACAAGGTACTTGAACTTGAACAAACTTTACTGAAAGGCTTGTAGTCTCAGGAATACAGCCTCCATATAGTTCAATGACTGACAGTTGTTGTGGACCTTGACTTTTAGATACAGTCTCTGAATTTAGGGTAATATTTTCAGATTCGTCCGGATTTAGGGGACAGATAAGGTCCGGTGATCATGCAGAGTGCTTAGGGATTGATACACTCTCAATTTAGAATCGATCAGCTTTTGCCACAAGGCTCGGGCCTAACTCACTGCGGGAGATAGCTGTACAGGTCCTTCCTCGTCAGGAGCGCAGGAGCAAAGAGAAAGAGCAATGGCCACCGCTCTCTTATATGGGCAGGGCCGTTTTGGATTGGTCTCAGTAACTGTCACTCACCGTTGTAAGGAGTGACGGGTAGAATACGTCACAGGGACCTCCAAAGGTCCTAAAGCAAAAACCATAGAGTTTTCCCAGTCACGTGACCCGCAGGTCCTGCTACGCTGTATACAGGTAATTAACTATTTATAGACATTTATACAATCATATTTACATGCATGCTAAATAAACCCTTAGCTCAATAACTATCTAGATGAGAGGTGACCAGGGGTGAACTAGACAATGGGGACCCCGACGTCCTAGGGACTTTTGCTAAGGGAACCCACATACGCAGGTACCGGATAGGATACGGTACCGGGACACCACATCTGTTTTTATACCATGAAAGTTATGTTAAAATTGACATGTTATCTGTATTCTGCAACTCAGTACTACAATGATCTATCTATCGATGATCTATATATATATATATATATATATATATATATATATATATGTATATATATATATATATATATATATATATATATATATATATATAGATATATAGCGGGGATCAAAAGTTTGGGCACCCCAGGTAAAAATTTGTATTAATGTGCATAAATAAGCCTAGGAAAGATGGAAAAATCTCCAAAAGGCATCAAATTGCAGATTAGACATTCTGTTAATATGTCAACAAAAGTTAGATTTTATTTCCATCATTTATACTTTCAAAATAACAGAAAACAAAAAAATGGTGTCTACAAAAGTTTGGGCACCCTGCAGACTTAATATCTTTTACTGCCCCCTTTGGCAAGTATCACAGCTTGTAAACGCTTTTTGTAGCCAGCCTTTCAATTCTTGTTTGAGGTATCTTTGCCCATTCTTCCTTACAAAAATCTTCCAGTTCTTTGAGATTTATGGGCTGTCTGTCACGCACTGCTCTTTTAAGGTCTATCCATAGATTTTCAATTATGTTGAGGTCAAGAGATTGCGAAGGCCATGGCAAAACCTTCAGTTTACGCCTCTTGATGTAATCCCCCGTGGATTTCGAGGTGTGTTTAGGATCATTATCCATTTGTAGAAGCCATCCTCTCTTTAACTTCAGCTTTTTCACAGATGGCATCAAGTTAGCATCCAAAATTTGCTGAAATTTTATTGAATCCATTTTTCCTTCTACTCATGAGATGTTCCCTGTGCCACTGGCTGCAATACAACCCCAAAGCATGATTGATCCACCTCCATGCTTAACAGTTGGACAGAGGTTCTTTTCATTAAATTCTGTTCCCCTTCTTCTCCAAACGTACCTTTGCTCATTCTGGCCAAAAAGTAAAATTTTAACCTCATGGGTCCACAGAACTTATTTCCAAAAGGCATCAGGCTTGTCTATATGTTCATTTGCAAAGTTCAAGTGCTGATTTTTGTGGTGAGGACGTAGAAGAGGTTTTCTTCTGATGACTCTTCCATGAAGACCATATTTGTACAAGTATCTCTTTATAGTGGAATAGTGTAACACAACTCCAGTGTCTGCCAGATCTTTCTGGAGGGATTGTGCAGTCAAACGTGGGTTTTGAATTGTTTTTCTCACAATCCTGCGAGTTGTTCTGTCTGATATATGTCTTGGTCTTCCAGATCTTGCTTTAACTTCCACTGTTCCCGATGACTACCATTTCTTAATTACATTCCGAACAGAGGATATTGACATCTGAAAACATTTTGCTATCTTCTTATATCCTTCTCCAGCTTTGTGAGCGTCAACTATTTTCAGTTTCAAATTTCTAGACAACTGCTTAAAAGAACCCATGGAGCTGATTGTTGGGGCAAGGTCAGATGAGTCTGGGCATTTAAAACCTTTGAGATTTACATCCCCTGGTCTTCCCAGATGATGATTGAGAACAATCCATGACAATCGCAGGTGTCAGCTTTGCAAAGGGGGCAGTGCATGCTACAAATTCTGTAGGGTGCCCAAACTTTTGCAGATGCCATTTTTTTGTTTTCTGTTATTTTGAAAGTGTAAATGATGGAAATAAAATCTAACTTTTGTTGACGTATTATAAGAATGTCTAATCTGTAAATTGATGCCTTTTGGAGATCTTTCCATCTTTCCTTGGCTTTTTTATGCACATTAATACAAATTTTTACCTGGGGTGCCCAAACTTTTGATCCCCACTAAAAAATGATATATATATATATATATATATATATATATATATATATATATGTTTATACACTGCTCAACAAAATAAAGGGAACACTAAGATAACATATCCTAGATCTGAATGAATGAACTAATTGTATGAAATACTTTCGTCTTTGCATAGTTGAATGTGCTGACAACAAAATCATGCAAAAATTATCAATGGAAATGAAATTTATCAACCCATGGAGGTCTGGATATGGAATCAGACTCAAAATCAAATTGGAAAACCACACTACAGGCTGATCCAACTTTGATGTAAAGTCCTTAAAATAAGTCAAAATGAGGCTCAGTAGTGTGTGTGGCCTCCACGTGCCCGTATGACCTCTCTACAATGCCTGGGCATGCTCCTGATGAGGTAGCTCTTGGACAGTCTGTGGTGCAATGTGGCATTGGTGGATGGAGCAAGACATGATGCCCCAGATGTGCTCAATCAGATTCAGGTCTGGGTAATGGGCAGGCCAGTCCATTGCATCAATGCCTTCCTCTTGCAGGAATTGCTGACACACTCCAGCCACATGAGGTCTAGCATTGTCTTGCATTAGGAGGAACTTAGGGCAAACAGCACCACCATATGGTCTTACAAGTGGTCTGAGGATCTCATCTCGCTACCTAATGGCAGTCAGGCTACCTCTGACAAGCACATGAAGGGCTTTTCGGCCCCCAAAGAAATACCACCCCACACCGTTACTGACCCACCGCCAAACCAGTCATGCTGGAGGATGTTGCAGACAGCAGAACATTCTCCATGGCACCTCCAGACTCTGTGATGTCTATCACATGCACTCAGTGTGAACCTGCTTTCATTTGTGAAGAGCACAGGGTGCCAGTGGTGTTCTCTGGCAAATGCCAAATGTCCTGCACGTTTTTTGACTGTAAGCACAACCCCCACCTGTGGACGTTGGGCCCTCAGACCACCTTCATGGAGTCTGTTTCTGACTGTTTGAGTGGACACATGCACATTTGTTGCCTGATGGAGGTCATTTTGCAGGGCTCTGGAAGTGCTCCTCCTGCTCCTCCTTGCACAAAGGCGGAGGTAGCGGTCCTGCTGCTGGGTTGTTGCCCTCCACTATGACAGACACAGCAAACCTTCTTGCCACAGCTCGCATTCATGTGCCATCCTGGATGAGCTGCACTACCTGAGCAACTTGTTTGGGTTGTAGATTCCGTCTCATGCTACCACTAGAGTGAACGCACCGCCAGCATTCAAAAGTGACCAAAACCTCAGCCAGGAAGCATAGGGACCGAGAAGTGGTCTGTGGTCACCACCTGCAGAACCACTCCTTTATTTGGGGGGTCTTGCTATTTGCCTATAATTTCCACCTGTTGTCTGTTCCATTTGCACAACAGCATGTGAAATTGACTGTCAATCAGTGTTATTTCCTGAGTGGACAGCGTGATTTCACAGAAGTGTGATTGACTTGGAGTTGCATTGTGTTGTTTAAGTGTTCCCTTTATTTTTTTGAGCAGTGTATATCCAAAGACAAAAATTAGCCGCAGCATTCTGAAATGCATAGAAAAGTTGGAGCTTAACCCCTTCATGACCCAGCTAATTTTGTCTTTCAGATGTTTTTCCTCCTTACCTTCTAAGACCCATAACTTTTTTCTTTTTGGACTGACAAAGTCGTATTAGGGCTTATTTTCTGAGTGGCAATAATTTTTTCAGAGTTCAAAATATGATAAATTTGACATGTCATCTTTATTCTATGGGTCATTATTATTACAATTATACCAAATTTTAGTTTCGCTTTATGGTTAAAAAAAAATGTAAACCTTGAAAAATTAAAAAGAAACTTTGTTCATTACAATGTTCTCACCCCTATAATTTCTATATTTTTCCACCTACTGAGCTGCGCCATGAGCTGTAGTTTTTAACGGTACCATCATTGTGTAGTTCTGGCTTTTTGATCACTTTTTATTACATTGTTTTTGGGATGATGTAACCAAAAATCAGCTATTTTGGTGTTTGGAATTTTTTTGCGTTTATGCAGTTCACCGGGCAGGATCATGAACATAACAATTTAATAGATCTGACAATTACGCATGAGGCAATACCAAATATGTATATATATTTTTTTGTTTGTACAGTGTTATATTTTAAAAATGTGAAAAATGGGGGGTGATTAGAATTTTTATCAGGGAAGGGATGAGCACCTTGGTGAAATTGGCTGCAGTTCAGCAAGAGGATGTCTTCGCACCTGATTATCTTCTGGTCAGGAGGCCAGAAAAGATGGGTGTGAGGATCCATGAGTTGATTGTGGGTGGTATCCGGCTGTACGTGGAACTGGACTGTCACCAGGCTGTATCCAGAGTCATGCTGGACAAAATACCGTTTGTGAAGATTCGACCAGAATCTGGTAAGACTGTTCTAATTGACTTTGAAACCTGTTAGGGGACAGTGAGCCATGTTATGGAGGTGTGTGCCGAGCTTGAGATAGAGATTATACTGGGCAGAGACTTCCCATGTTTTTGCCAGTTGTGGAATGAGGAGACTGTGCCAGAGAAACCGCACACAAAGGTTCCTGAGCTAATGATGGGTGGTGTACCACTGCTTGACTGTGTGAACTGTTCTGTAAATTTTGAACCAATGCAGTGTGATAATGTTTTTTGTAAAAAATGCATGCCTATGTTTATGTAAAGTCAAGTAGGGATACAGTTGGAAGGCACTGCTTGCTGTGCAATAAATCTGTTGTTTGTTACCCTCCCCTGCACATACCCCGCTGACCCGCTGTGTCTTGCTTGGTTTGAAGTGCTGTATATCGTTGTATCCCTGGATACCAATAAAGATTCCCGCTAACAACCAGCCTATACAAGTGTGTGGTGAGTGCATTTTTTCATTCTCCATAAATTATTATGCATGCCTATGTTTACTGAAGTAATGTGTACTGCTGCCAACTGTGACAGGAAAAAAGAAAACCTGTGTGAGCTGGTATTAGGTGGTAAAAAGATGATTGCTTTGCTAGAGCCTAGGGGTATAATAAGTCTGGTGAAGCCGGACCTGGTTATAGTGTCTATACAGGCAGTTATATGGGGTTGTTAAACTGTTAATGTCTGTATTTCTACTCCCTATGGTACTGTGAGTCACAAGGTTGCAATAGAGCCCTCCTTGGAGTATGATGTTGTACTGAGGATGGATTTTCAATTTTTTCAGCAATTATGGGAATACTGTCAGGTAAGTAGAGCGGGTACACCTGATAGGCCCACAACACTTGACTTAAATCACACACTAGTTGAGAGTTACTCAACAGAGGCTGAGGATAGGGAGTGTCAGCAGTCACTAGATATATGTCAGATAGGGGTCTGCCAGACTGCTGGGAGAGCTGAAGAACAGACAGTGAGACAAGTCCAAGAGGATCCAGAGACTCAAGTGACAAGTGTGCCTCTGACTGAAACAGAATCTTCAGTAAAACCAGAAACGGATCAGGTACAGGAACATGGGTCCAATCCGCGAGCTAAAGATGAGCCCAAGGTGGGGCTAGAATTGCGCGGTCATCTGGAAGAGGTAACCGGAAAAGAAGCTACAGAGATGTCTGTGGATAATTCAGAAGTACCCCTGAGTGAAGGAGATGTGATGTCTGGACCAGAGATGGATCGTGACCAGGAAGGTCGAACCACTGGACCAGATGTTGTTGTTGCAGACCCAGGAGCTCTTGACGTTTCTGCGAGTGAGGGGGAGAGACAGTGGGGAAGTGAAGGAGAAGTCTGCTGGAGAGCAGAGAAAAAGTCTAGAGAGACTGCCCAGGGACTACCCGGATGCCCAAAGGGCAAAGATCCTTGCAAAGGGGACGACATCCCCAAAAGGAGGAGAAGAGATGGAACGAGTTGGCTTCAAGGAAGCGACAGGCCAAGGACAGGTGACAATCAGAACCCTTGCAATGGGGACGACAACCTCTAAAGGAGGAGAAGAGTTGGAATGAGTTGGCCTGAAAGAGCAGGAAGCAAAGCTTCAGCTGCAGAAAAATGAGTTTGCGGCTCTGCAGGATGAACTGTCCCGCTCCCAGGATCTTGTGACCAGCAAGGAGAGAGAATTGGATAGTCTTGCCAAGCAGGTCTCATTTGAGGATGAAGAAGTGAATGTCACAAAGCTAGGTTGAGAGCCATGGAAGAGCTGGAGGAAAAAGTAGTAATGGCTCATAAGATGCAGAGGCTGGAGACGCAGAACGAAACGCACCTTAAGTCTCACACAGCTACCTTGGATTCACTGGGAACACAGCTCTCTGAACAAGAGGCTCAGCTAAAAGTCTATGAGCAGAAAGTGTCCAAGATGGCACAGCTGAGTAAAGACAATGAGCAGATGAGAGAACAACTGCTGTCCCTTGAGGATACTGTCAAAAACTTGCCCGAATTGCTGGAAAGTAAGAAGGTGAACTCTGCTAAGCTCAAGAGTGAGCAGCAGAAACATTTAAAGCTACTGGAGACTGAGATGCTTTCCCTAAAAGTGCCGGAGTCTGAGCAATGGACTCAAGAAATGGTAGAGTCTGAAGACCATGAGAGGAAGCCATATGAGAAGTCCTCTGAAGCTGAGACTGAGGTGAAACCCTGTGAACGGTCCTCTGAAGCTGCAGAGATATGGACATTGGATGGTGAAAATGCTGATGCAGAGAAGTTCTCTGAGGCAGAAGCTAAACCAGAGATAACTGCAGAAGTCCTGCAAATGGGTGATACAGGCTTGGTTGGCCACCAGCAAAATTGGGGCACTGTACTGTTGACAGAAGAAGACAAAGGTCTGGAGCATCTGCCATGTCTGCACCTAGTGTCCAGAGCACTGCACAGACCAAAGTGAAGAACCTGGCATTAGAAAGGTGTAACAAGAATAGAGCCTTTTACAAGGAATTTGTCAAAGGTGACCAAAAGTCTTGTGCTTGGTGGCTGATGAAAGTGCGAATGAATAAAATCTGCTGAAGAAGTAAGTGCCTCAAAACCTGTTGGACGAAGTTGTTCAAGGAAAAGGAAAGGCAGTTGGAATCTGCCTTTTGAATACAAGTGCTCCTTCCCGGTGATCTGAGCAGGGGGAGAGGGGGGGGGATATGTGACACTTTGGCAAGGGAAGGGTATATTTCCTTAGCTAACCCTGGGGAAACCTCCACCTGTGGCCTAATGAGGCAGCAGAAAGGAGAAGTGTGTTTAAAAGGAAGTCAGACAGAATAGTTGGGGCTCTCCCCAGAAGACAGCGAGGGGGCTGTGGGGGGGAGGTAGAGGTCCTGGTGAGGAATACACAGCCCAGTGGATAGTAAGGGCATGTTGGATTGTGTAGTTAGTGACTAGACGGTCTAGAGTTTTGTTTTTATTTATCCTGCAACCCATCTAATAAAGCTGGCAAGGGGCCGGACTTGCATAAAGTACTGTTGTTTTCCTGCTGATTGAAGTGGAAACGTATCCTGTGGCGGTGTCAAGGACAATCCCAGAGCTATCCCCAGGGAGAAATCCTTACAACAGGTACAATGTTTAAGATGCCGTAGAAGTCATTTTCAAGCAAGAAGCATGTAACAAACAAGGTGGTATTTAAGTACAGATCTATGAAATCCTAATTACAGATAATTAGTGAAAATAATACATAAATAAAGTGCATAGTGAAACATGATGAAAACATACATGTTCAGAGACTTGACACAGTCGTATACAAGTGAGTGATATTAAATATACATTATACGTATTATTAAAATACAATTCATGCTTAATGAGTGATAGAAGTACAAGTGCATACAATCTTAGAACAAACTAGGGGGTGAGCTAGAAACAGTTGCACTTACCCTGAATGGAATGTATATGGCATCATAGAAGAGGAATGGAGCTTCCGAGTGTAAATTCATGAATAGACTTCATGTGTCCTATTGCAGTCCATGGCCACTCAAGTATAGAACTGAATGTCGTGTGATGTGCTGGCCCCGGCGCCAGCGCACTGCCGTATCAAAAAACCATATGGCCATACTAATTAGGGCAATTGGGTAGCACAGAGAAATCTCTGCGCCGACAAACAAGTATACCTTGTGCATTACAGTAAACATGAGGATCAGCGACTGGGCATTAAAAATGCACCTTTCATTGAGTAATAAATACAAAAAATTCATAATAAAAAAAGGCATGATCGCTATCGTTCATAACATATGCTAGTGAGGATATATAATTATATAACTAGCAACCAGACACACCGACGCCACTCTAGAAAAAAGCAGAAAAAGGCTTGTGTACAAACAAAGCTACATATCATAGGGGATAAATATTACTGAGGTACCTAAAAATAGTAATGCATTGTAAATGTAAGAAATAACTGAAAAATTGGTCTGGTTATGAGAGCCAATTTCATAATTTTCACAATTACTTGAATCTGATAAATCCTCACATAGAACAGTCTATATTGAGCCTTTTCCCTAATCAGATTACTAAAACAACACTGTTTCGCCTCCAGTTTTGAGAAGTTATCCTTGTTGGATCCTCAGTATATACTTCATTTAAAATCTCAACCTCCCGTTTAAGAGCCAATTCTTGCCTCTTCCACTCTTCCTCTCAGGAAGGCCTTTATGGTATCCCAAACACTTGTCCGTCCACTGTTCCTGAATTAATCTCCCCTAAAAATTCCAATTTCCTTATTAATTCCTCTTTATTATCGAGAACATTTCACCAATAGGGATTTTGCCTTTGATTTATCTGTCCCTCTAATTTCCACTCTGTCCATAGGGAAACGTGGTTGGAAATCATTCTTACCTCATATTTAACTTTCCTAAGGTATCTCAAGGCAAATGTATTACAGAGGAGAAGATCAATACGAGATCCAGAGCCATGCATTTGACTAAAACAGGAAAAGACATCTATCTATCTTGCCTATAGACAAAATCTAGGTAAGAGGGTATGCCCCGTCCTTGCCCCGGATTTCATTTGTCGAGAATAGAATTAGTGGTACAGTTAAAGTCACCAAAAATGAATATTGCAAGATGCTCTATCAAATAAAGATTTGTCAAAGAAAAGTAAGAACATTGGAGGAGATTTATAAAAACCTGTCCAGAGAAAAAGTTGCTGCGTTGCCCATAGCAACCAATCAGATCACGCCTTTCATTTTTCAAAGGACTTTTCAAAAATAACAGAAGTGATCTGATTGGTCGCTATGGGCAACTCAGCAATTTTTCATCTGGACAGGTTTTGATAAATCTCTTCCACTGATTCTAAAGGAAGGGGGAATGTAGAGAAAGGCTAAACTCGCCAATAATCCTTAAAATTTAACATACAAAAATATGTATCTATGCCTATTATCTACTTCAACATAGATCAGTTCAGTATTAATTGCATTATAGATAAACATGGACACTCCTGAAGAGTAATTCGATTTTGAAAAAAAAAAGAGAAATAAACATTGCGGAAATAGTGGAGCGGAGTTTATTCCATACAGCGGGTTACTGGGATGTCAGGTCTGTTTTCGCTAACCCCCCCCAAAAAAAAAAGGCTTAGTGAAAATTCCCTCTTACAGCTAGAAATACCTTTTTATGTTTAACCCAACTAATAAATGCTCTGTTTTTGCTTAAACTCAGAAAATACAGTTAATGTGGCAGAAAAGTCCTAGACAAATTTCACTATCACAGCTAGAAATGCTGTTTTGTACCTAACTATAAATGCTCTGTTTTTGCTTAAACCCAAAAAATACAGACAACAAGGGGTAAATGGCCTAGAAAAATTTCATTATTACAATATGTAAAAATTCTGTTTTACCCAACTTGAAATGCGCTGTTTTTGATAACCCCCTAAACGCTGCCAGACGTAGATGTACGTCCTGGTGAGCTGGTACTTAACGTACCAGGACATACATTTACGTCCTATGCATAACCGCGAGCATCGGAGCAATGCTCGGGTTATGCGCGGTAGGTCCCGGCTGCTGGTAGCAGCCAGGGACCCGCCAGTAATGGCGGACATCCGTGATCATGTGGATGTCCGCCATTAACCCCTCAGATGGCGTGATCAATACAGATCACGGCATCTGCAGCATGGCGGTCACTAAAATGGATGATCGGATCGACCTCAGCACTACCGCGCCGATCCGAATATCCAGAACGGCATACGGAGGTCACCTGCCACCGCTGCCTTCCATGGGTCTTCTGCTCTGGTCTGCGATCGAGCAGACCAGAGTAGAAGATAGCCGATAACACTGATCAGTGCTATGCCCAGTATCAAATGATTGCTATAAATAAGTGTAACAATAAAAGGATAAAAAGTAAAAATAAAAAAAATTTGAAAAACCCCCTCCCCCAATAAAAATGATACCGTACAGTGAACGGCGTGAACGTAAAGAAAAAAACAAAAGACCAAAATAACTGCTTTTTTATAACATTTTATTTCAAAAATGTTTTTTATAAAAAATGTATTAAAAGTTTTATATAAGCAAATATAGTATCAATAAAAAGTACAGATCACAGAGCAAAAAATTAGCCCCCATACCGCCGCTTATACGGAAAAATGAAAACTTTATAGGTCTTCAAAATAGGGGGATTATAAACGTACTATTTTAGTTAAAAAGTTTGCGATTTTTTTTAAGCGCAACAATAATAGAAAAATATGTTATCATGGGTATCATTTTAATTGTATTGACCCAAAGAGTAAAGAACACATGTCATTTTTACCGTAAATTGTACAGCGTGAAAACGAAACCTTCCAAAATTAGCAAAATCGCAGTTTTCTTTTTAATTTCCCCACACAAATAGTATTTTTTTTTGTTTGCGCCATACATTTTATGGTAAAGTGAGTGATGGCATTACAATGGACAACTGGTCTCGCAAAAAACAAGGCCTCATACTAGTCTGTGGATGAAAATATAAAAGAGTTATGATTTTTTGAAGGGGAGGAGGAAAAAACAAAAACTTAAAAATAAAGTCCTTAACCCCTTAAGGACTCAGGGTTTTTCCGTTTTTGCACTTTCGTTTTTTCCTCCTTACCTTTTAAAAATCATAACCCTTTCAATTTTCCACCTAAAAATCCATATTATGGCTTATTTTTTGCGTCGCCAATTCTACTTTGCAGTGACATTAGTCATTTTACCCAAAAATGCACAGCGAAACGGAAAAAAAAATCATTGTGCGACAAAATCGAAAAAAAAAAACGCCGTTTTGTAAGTTTTGGGGGCTTCCATTTCTACGCAGTGCATATTTCGGTAAAAATTACACCTTATCATTATTCTGTAGGTCAATACGGTTAAAATGATACCCTACTTATATAGGTTTGATTTTGTCGCACTTCTGGAAAAAATCATAACTACATGCAGGAAAATTTATACGTTTAAAAATGTCATCTTCTGACCCCTATAACTTTTTTATTTTTCCACGTACGGGGCAATATGAGGACTCATTTTTTGCGCCGTGATCTGAAGTTTTTATCGGTATGATTTTTGTTTTGATAAGACTTTTTGATCACTTTTTATTCATTTTTTAATGGTATAAAAAGTGACCAAAATACGCTTTTTTGGACTTTTTTGCGCGTACGCCATTGACCGTATGGCTTAATTAATGATATATTTTTATAGTTCGGACATTTATGCACGCGGCGATACCACATATGTTTCTTTTTTTTACACTGTTTTATTTTTTTTTTATGGGAAAAGGGGGTGATTCAAACTTTTATTAGGGAAGGGGTTAAATGACCTTTATTAACACTTTTTTTTACTTTTTTTTTCAGTGTTATAGGTCCCATAGGGACCTATAACACTGCACACACTGATCTCCTATGCTGATCACTGGCGTGTATTAACACGCCTGTGATCAGCATTATCGGCGCTTGACTGCTCCTGCCTGGATCTCAGGCACGGAGCAGTCATTCGCCGATCGGACACCGGGGGGGCAGGTAAGGGCCCTCCCGGTGTCCGATCAGCTGTTCGGGACGCCGCGATTTTACCGCGGCGGTCCCGAACAGCCCGACTGAGCAGCCGGGTCACTTTCAGTTTCACTTTAGAAGCGGCGGTCAGCTTTGACCGCCGCTTCTAAAGGGTTAATACCGCACATCGCACAATACCGCACATAGGGGCGGAGTACCCCTTTAAGGCCCAAATGGGCTGAGTCCTTAAGGGGTTAAACCCAGAAAATATAGATAAAATGCAGATCAGCCCACTGCACAATACCTTACCCAAATAGCTTTGTGTGATAGTATGATAGCTGTCTATAGACTTGTGCAGTCCCACTGCTTGGATCTACAGTGCAGCAGAATAACTGAAATGTAGGTCAGCCCAGGCCACTGCACAATGCTATGTTCAAATCGTATAATCTAGACCTATCAGTATGTTTTGAACTGTGGGAAACCGGAATACCCAGAGGAAACCTATGCAAACCCTTTGCAGATGTTGTCCTTGGTAGGGGCGGATATATGGTCTGTGCAGTTGCACAGGGCTCCCCTGCCCTTCACTCTTTTAGACAGTGCAGCTTTTTACAGAAAAAAAAAAGAATTCAGGTCTGACAAGGGACATTGCGCAATTGACGTTCCTACGCAGACCCATGCAGGAGGACGTCAGTGACGTCACTCGTCAGGCTGCCGGCAGAGAGGAGAAGAGTTGCGCAGGTCAGGTAAGGCTGCTTTTACACTATAAAAATACCTCCGTTATTAACGCCCATTATAAAAAGCCTGGAAATCGGCCGTTAAACGGCCATTAGAAAATCCCATTATAGTCTATGGGATTTTTCTAATAGCCATTTAAACCCGTTATCGCCCGTTATTAATAATGGCAGTTATTTTGTTATGGGTGAATGAACGGAAGAAATAGTGCATGCACTATTTCTCCCGTTACAAAATATTGGGCGATAACGGGTTAAAACGGCTATTAGAAAAATCCCATAGACTTCTAACGGTCAATTTTCACGAAGGATGTTCATTACGGATGAATTTTTATAGTGTGAAAGGGGCCTGAGTGTATGCGTTTGTTACCTAATGTGGGGGAACTGCTGCCAACCTAATGCTGTAGATTAATGTGATTTCCAGTGAAATATATATTTTTTTTTTGGGGGGGGGGGGGGGACACAACATGCACATTCTTTGCACAGTGGTCCTCTGCTGTAAAAAGCTGCAGTATAACAGAATGTTTAGAAAGTGAACACTTTCCAAATTTATTGTACACTTTCTATAATTTTTTTTTTTTTGTGATGCTCTGACGTTTTCATCCTTCCAGTGAACGTCATGTCACAAGATGAGTCATCAAGTAGGTTGGGACAGGCATCCTACCCACGGGCTGACTGGAATTCTATATGGATTTTAGCCCCACTTCTGAAAGTGGAGCTAACATAGGAGTCCAGGGAAGCTGCAGCAGCTTAAGCAGTATGATGTTGAAGGGGTACTCCGGCGCCAAGACATCTTATCCCCTATCCAAAGGATAGGGAATAAGATGCTCGATCGCGGGGGTCCTGCCGCTGGGGACCCCCTTGATCTTGCACGCAGCACTCCGTTATAATCAGTCCCCAGAGCATGTTTGCTTCGGGTCTGATTACTGGCGATCACGGGGGCCGGAGCATTATGATGTCATGGCCCCGCCCCCCACTCCGGGTCACTGAAACCCCAAACGTCCATTTCGGGGAGTAATGACAACGTTTTCTGAGGTTTGCAATGCTTTCCAAGAGGTTCTACAGTGGTCTCAACCCTGTGCTTCAACATTACCTACTATCTATAGTGTGTACGTATTTCAGGACAACAATTTGTAGCATGCACATGGTTTGGCTTGTAGGCTTACAACTGCTAAATAGTAAGGCAAGAATGGTATCAGCTCACCGGCTTCCTGGTGCTGCAGTGTCTTATCTGCCCAAACAGGTCTACCAGGTATATCCAACAAGAGTCCAGTTCAGCAAAGACATGGACAGTTAAAGGTTTAGATTTATTGGAAACTTTAGGTAAAATTCACAATAGTACAGAACATATGCTGTGTACCCCCCTAAAGAAAAAATTATTTATGCTTGATGCACTTCATTGTGGCCTTGTATATGGTGAGTATCAGGGAGTATCAGGGAGATCTTTGGTTTCCTAGGGGCAAAAACCTAATGTGCGTAGGTTAACTCATTGTGTTCCACCATACTAGTAAATAATGAATTACCAGGTGACACTCAGGTGTCTCCACTATTACATTTGTTGTTTTGGCTCTATTATTGTTCACAACATTTACCTAACTCTCCTGAGGAACCCAAAAGAGATTGGGGGGGAATTAGGTCAAGTCTTAAAGTTGGCAACCTTTAACCAACAAGGTAGCTGTTTTAGGAGTTTTTGATTTAGAAACTGTCTTCAACTGGCTATATATAAATATTAAAACTTGACATTGTAGACCTACCACGTGCCCATTGTGATGGATATACTGTGACACTTGGGATTTCTCATTCTATTGATATATATATATATATATATATAATGTTAATATCCCACTTATTTTGATGGACTCCCAGTGGAGTGTCTTTGTGTGGATTTGGTCAGTTTTTGTACCCTTTTAAATTTAATATAGTAAACATTATGTTTTAACATCCATTGTTTGATGTTGTGTGGTCCTACATATGTTCAACTATGTAAAACATGTGATTGTGAGCAGTAAAAAATCAAAAAACCCTTAAAAATTTCTGCTTGGAGTGAGAATGATCAGGTATGTTGTATTTCAACTGTCCAACCCTTTTGTTTTCGAGTAGATAGAAGCCACCAGAGCTGTCTTACAGTGGCTAGACACTGAGAAGATATAAACAATGTGTATGTGATTAGTGGTAGAGATAGCTGTCAATATTGTTAGATATTAATCAAAGGGCATTTCTACTCATTGATATGGTTTTAATTATTTATTTAGCACTAATTATCATCCACATGCAAAACGGTTCTATCTGTCAAGCTGTTGACTATTTTGTATGATGAAGCCGGCTGGAAGATTAAAAAAACACAGAACCATATTTTATGTCTTAATAGCATATGCAGGATTACCTAACATGTGGCCCGCAAGTAAATATAATTGCTTTAAGAAAGGATCTAAGTACAGAAGCATTAAACAGCCTTGCTTGTATTATTATTATTTCCTCTGCTAAGGGTTTTGAGCTATGTTGATTGGCCTGAATTTTTTTATTTTGTTATGGTACACAGGGATTGTTTGAAGTAATTTGTCCCCGAGAGAGTCTTTCAATCCCATGCGGGTTTCGATTCAGCAAAGCAAATCTAATTTTGTTTGTTTTATGCAAACTAGAAGGGTCTGTGGTTCATTCTGTTTTCACTGGAGGGGAAAGGCACACTAATGGGACCTACAGTACCGCATGCATTACAAACATCACACCCTTGCATATATTATATTCAACTCTGTGATGTTCTGCCTACATCATGCTATTGTACACTGTAACGATACATTTCATGGAGATTCTTTCCACAGGTGAAATAATCCTATTAAATCATATCAATATTATGTAGTGATTAAAATTAATATGACTGTAGAATGTTAATATGAGCAATGAATATTGATATATGTGGGATTTATCTTTCAACATTGCATGGCTTGCGTGGTTATAAAAATAAGCATTGCATAAAATATATCATGTCAACACATAGTAAAGCTTCTAGCATGCTTTTCAATGTTAATTACAAAGAGAAGATAGATAGATTGCATGGCCCAAAAGGTTAAAGTTATTAAAAACATAACCAGCAGGGGGTTTATAGGAGAAAGCAAAAACTATCTGCTTCAATGTCTTTTGAAGGTGATTTTTAATACTACATTTGATTGTTTTTTGACATATAATAGCAACAGAGGCAAATTTAGTACCTTATAAATCTTGTTAAAAGAGCATTTTCTGGAAAAAATACACAAAAGTACAAAAATCAACCAAGTGTAATAATTACATTATTAATGGCATTCAACATTTTTTTAATTTTTTTATTTATTTTTTTATTTTACATCTATTAAATCCCTAAAGTGAAATAATACCTTGCATGTCGAAGTCGAAAGGTCCATTGGATTTTATAGCACAAGTTCCCCTTTATTTTTTTGTTACTTTACATTTAAAATTCAAAGCTGGTAAGGGTTGTCCCACTTTGCTGTTTCAATTTCTGACCATCTCCTGCCTGTCTGCGGTTGTATGAAAAGCCAGAAGTGGCCGAAGTGGGGAACTTAAGTAACTTCTATTGAATGTAATGGGAGTTATGCTAATGGGGTAACTCCAGGACATACATTACGAGGCTAAGCTGTTTGCTCAACCTTTAAAAAGTTCATAGGAGTTACGCAAATTGTGTAACTTCCCTGTTTTGGCTTTTTCCAGCTTTTCCGAACCACCTCCTGCGGCCACTGACAGGCTAGAGCTTATAATAAAACTGAAACATCTAACTGGAACAACCTCTTTTACATTGGCTGATTATCAGGCAAATAAGGGTTCCTTTATTCACAATAAACTACTCATGTATAAGAAAACCAGCAATAAGCAAATGCTCATTAATCTTCTGATCAAATCTTTTGCGCGGTAATAAAACAATTGATATCATTGATACATATCTGTCTAAACAGAGGTAATACGTCCAATAACAATGATCTTGTAAAAGCTCTGAAAACTAGCACAGATCATGCCGAATGGCATCCTTATGCTGCCTCCATTCAGGCCATCCTTAAACTACCATGTGAAAGTAGCCTAAATTATCCTGTTAACGACCATACCGGCAGCCCTTAGCTCATTCTTGTAGCTGAGGGCCACTGTTAATAGCCTATTAAGGCTATTAACCCTTTAGATTGTCACTGTCAGCGGCGTCTAAAGGGACCTTTAAACAGTCCCTGGTGGTCCAGTGGGGTGGATCGCCCCCCTCCTCCTGTGGCTGCTGCCGCTCCTGCATTGATAGAGCCTGGCTGGACCAGGCTTTATCAATAGAGCGCAAAGCACACAGATCAATGGAGTTCTATGGAAATACATTGATCTGCATGAGGAATCTTAATGATTCCTCCTAAATGTCCCCTAAGGGGACTGATAAAGTGTAAAAAAAAAAAAAAAGTTTAATAAAAGTTTTAAAAAATCACCCATTAACCCCTTCCATATTAAAAGTTTGAATCACCCCCATTTCCCCAAATTACATATATAAAATAGATAAACAAATAAACAAAAAAGCTTGGTATCACAAATGTCCGAACTATAAAAATATATATTTAAACTGCACGGTCAATGGTGTATACATAAACAAATACCAAAGTCCAAAATTGCGTATTTTTGGTCACTTTGTATACCCTTAAAAAAAATCTAAAAGTCCCATGAAAATAAAAATGGTACCAATAAAAAAAAAAAAGATCATGGTGCAAAAAATGGGGGTCAGAAGGGGTTACAGGGGTCAGAAGAGGAAATTAAAGGGGTATTCCAGGAAAAAAACTTTTTTTTAATATATCAACTGGTTCCAGAAAGTTAAACAGATTTGTTAATTACTTCTATTAAAAAATCTTAATCCTTTCAGTACTTATGAGCTTCTGAAGTTAAGGTTGTTCTTTTCTGTCTAAGTAATCTCTGATGACACGTGTCTCGGGAAACGCCCAGTTTAGAAGCAAATTCCCATAGCAAACTTCTTCTAAACTGGGCAGTTCCCGAGACACGTGTCATCAGAGATTACTTAGACAGAAAAGAACAACCTAAACTTTAGAAGCTCATAAGTACTGAAAGGATTAAGATTTTTTAATAGAAGTAATTTACAAATCTGTTTAACTTTCTGGAGCCAGTTGATATATAATAAAAAGTTTTTTCCTGGATAACCCCTTTAACCTATTAATTCTCGTGCATAAAGTTATCATTTTTTATTAGAAGTAAAACAAAATCAAACCTATATAAATTGGGTATCATTTTAATTGTGTAACAGGGGATTGTGCAGCTTGACTAGGTAGAAAATTAGATAACCAAGGTTAACTGTATAGCATCTAATACCCAAGGTGCTTGGCTAAAAACATGAAGTGTGAAAAATAAGGTAACAGTCTTCAAGTGATCTAGTGAGAGGGGGTGGAGGGGGCGAAGAGGAGGAGGGAGAGGAGAGGGGAAACAGGAAGAGGTAGGAATCAGATAATAAAGGTGAACAAAAAAGAGAGATTAGACCATAGAGTGAAAAATATATGAATTTCATGAAGAAATTAGATAAAATACAAAAAGGGTAGATGTGAGCTGGAGGGGGGTAACGCAGGGCCCCTGCAATTCCCCTCAAAAAATGAAAAATAAGATATAATAAGATATAATAAATTCAATATAGATAAATAAATAACATATGCAAAAAATATGCAAAAATAAAACGTCAATTCTGAATCCCCAGATGGTACATATAATGTTCTATAGATTAAAGTTCATGGATATGCATAGATGTTCAGGTGTAAAAACTGTCAACACAGATATACAGAGTAATATGAGGCACAATAATATACGGCTGCACTGGTCCTGTAAAAAATACCGTTCTAATACGTTACATGCACAATAAATAAGTGCAGAAGGTATGTATAAACTATAATATATATATATATATATATATATATATATATATATATATATAGTTCTTTTTTTTTATAATCACTTTTTCTATTGTTAATTACTTTGTGTAGGGCTGCTATATAATTGCATTAATTTTTTGTGTGGGTTTTTTCTGCCTGAATTCATGTGTACATACACATCCATTGTTCCCTTTTCATGTTTTCCACATGTTTTTATTAAGTGTGATGTCATGATACATGTGATGTTCCTAAGAAAGTATTTAAAGTTTGGAATTCATCCTGTGTGTTATGCCATGACTAAGGACCTGTAACGGTCTGAAACGCGTCGGCTCCTGCCTGATGCAAGTTTGTATCCGCTGACCGTACAATAAAGTACCTGTCGTTTTACTGCACTTGGTGCTGGACATTCCTTTGTTGATCCACTCTGGGAATGCTGCCAGCTAGCTCGTGCACTGGTGCTGGAAACACGAGGGAGAGAGCTGTCCACACACAGTGTTGCTTCTCAAAGCAGATGTTACACTGGTGGCTGGCATTCACTCCCTGGCAACTGGGAAAGCATCGGGACCAGACGGCTATCTGGGGGAATTTTACAAACCCTTAGTGGACCAGGTCTCACCCCCCCCCCCCCTGGTGGCTTATTTTAATGAAATATTACGTACTGGGGTACTCCCTAAACCAGACAAGGACCCCATAGACCCGGGTTCCTATTGCCAAATTTCTCTGATCAACCAGGATGTGAAATTACTATCTAAGAGCCTGGCTGATCACCTGGCAAGGTTTCTGCCGTCTCTGGTTAGTGAACACCTGTGGGATTCGTGAAGTCCCGCTCGGCTGTCATGAACATCAGGAAGGTGCTGACAGTGCTAGATGGTGTTCAGGACCAGTCGCAGACAGCAACCCAACCTGCATTACTCACCTTAGATGCTGAAAAAGCTTTCAAGAATGTTCGTTTGGACTGCTTGGGACTGGTCCTGTTCAAGTTCGGTGTTGCAGACTGTTTTAGCTCCTTCATAGGTGGCCTATATGAGGGTCTTACGGCTAGAGTGCATACGACAGATATTCTGTCCGCCCCCCTAATGTTAGTGAAAAGTACACGTTAGGGGTTCCCCTTGACACCTCTGTTGTTCGATCTAGCGATTGGCCCGCTTTTGGATCTCCTCGGATATTTACAGGGGTATAACTGTGGGCACACAGGAGATCAAATTGTCCATGTTTGCCAATTAAGTACTTCTTTACCTCAGTAACCCCAGAGAGGCTATCCCCAAAATCCTCACCTTTTTATCTTATATAGGACATTTTATAGTCTACAGGGTTAATGCCACCAAGAGCATGCTGTTGCCTTTAGTGTGCATTCCTCCGGGTAGCTCCTGAATGCGATTGTTCTGAGCATCACAGTGGCTCCCTCTTTCATTACATACTTAGGCATTCACATTGGGAAGACCCCTGATACGCTTTATTCACTCAATTATCCACCACTTTTCCAGCGTATGCTGGTTGAATTAAAGTGGTGGGAGAATTTGCCATTGTCTTTTTTGGGAAGATGCCGCCTTGTTAAAATGATTAGCTTACTACACTTGTTATATCCTTTGCAAACACTCCTGCTCCTACTTAAAGGGGTTATCCAGTGTAAATACTTTTTCAATCTTACCTGTGAGTCTCTAATGGCCATGCACCTTCCAAGCTGTTTCCTGTTTGTTTCTCCAAACTGCAACTACAACTACCATGCTGCTTTGCAGGGGATTGTGATGTCACATTCCCCCCCCTCCTCTCCATAAGTTGTTCCTCCCATTGCTTGTTTGCCACGCTCCCTTTTTTCTTTTGTTGGTTTTACTACATGTCCCATCATACCGCATTTATTTCCTTGCCCTCCCTTTTTTGGTTCGGGCACACCCTGTGGTTGTCCCTCCCGTTCACGCCTTCCCGTGTTCATTTGCATGCATGCTGGGCTGTGAACTACATTTCCCTGCATGCATCTTTTCTTTCTGATCACGTCCACACTGTGATGCTGATACCCTGCCCTCATCTTCCTGTGACCTGATGTGGGCTGTGATTTACCCTCAGCATGAGGGACTGTATGTTGGTGTGCAAACCTGGCCTGGATTGCAGTAATGATAACTAGTCTGCACTTAGCCTATGTTATTTTTTGTATTCTGTGGCATTTTGCTGTGTAATGTATTGTATATTTGAAGCCTGCATTGTGTCTTTATAGAGAGAAAGATTGCTCTTTTTCTCTCTCTACGGTGGCGATTTTTCAAAATCTGTGTACAGCAAGAGTGGTGCAGTTGCCTATAGCAACCAATCAGATTGCTCCTTTAATTTTTAAGGAGGCCTGTGGAAAAAGAAAGAAGCCATCTGATTGGTTGCTATGGGCAACTGGGCAATTTGTACTGTAGACATGTTTTTCAAACTCGACCAAATAGTCTGTACCTTATGGTAGTAGTATTGCAAATTTTACAAAAACTTTATTGGAGATTTCTCAAAACCCGTATAGAGGAACAGTGGTGCAGTTGCCCATAGCAACCAATCAGATCGCTTATTTAATTTTCAAAGAGGCCTGTGAAAAATGAAAAAAGCGATCAGATTCATTGCTATAGGCAACTGCACCGCTTTTCATGTCCACTGTTTTTCAAAAATCGAAACCATCATTACTGCCAGGGGAGGTGCAAAAGGCGTCCCTCAATGATGCCTGTACTACAACTACAGCCATCATGGGACCAACTGTGGACCATGATGGATGAAGTGTTATTTTAGCAGGGGAAACAAGGGATGCCTCATTGCACATTGCCAGGGGAGTCCTGGAAAGCTGGATATCAATGTTGCCAAACAGTATTGGCTTATTTCCCAAACCAAGTCAGAACACGGGTTATTGCCCTATTCCCCCCCCCCCCCCAAATTGAAAAAAAAAATGGAATAAAAGGAATAAAGCACCCTTACATTATTGACCAAACTACCTAGATGTGTGTGTGTGTGTGTGTTGGAAACATACGTTAAAAGAAATTGAAATAATGCAATTATTACACCAAATCCAAAAAAAAAAAAAAAATCCTGCTGCCGTCTTCCATTATTCAACTGAAAACTCTTCCAGTGTGCAAAGCCAGGCCGGGTTTTGGACTGCAAGCCTCTGATGAAAATCCAATCAGACACAATTAATAACACATGTTTCAAAGGAGAAGGGCAAGTTAGGGCAAAACTAAGTGTAAAAATATATATATATGACCTCCCCTTACATCACATGACTAGCACTGGATCACATGAGAAATTGTGATCACATGACTAACGTCATGACGCCATGACACCATGACGCACATGGGTGTCAGTAACTTCAGCAGGGGGCGGACTGCAAAACAAAAACACACAGCAGCCAAGCCCACTAACATCACATGACTTAAGACAAATCATGTGACATGGCCGCAGCTTGATGATGTGCACACACGGGCAACTAAAATATAGGGGCAGGGTTGCCGAACAGAAGAGAGAGCAGCACAGTGTACTAAACTGTGAGGTCACGTCACGGAACGCAAAGAGAGATGGGAAAAAAGCGAGACCACAGTCATCAGGTATGCATACATATTTCCACATTACTTAAACAGGACATGCTCTTTGCTGTAGTACAAAAAAATGCTTTGCCCAGAATACCCCTTTAACCACTTAACCTCTTCAGGACATAGGGCGCATGGATACGCCCTGAATCCCGAGTCCTTAAGGACCGAGGGCGTATCCATACGCCCGTGGGAATTCCGGCCCCCACCGCTAGCCGGTTGGGGACCGGAGCCGGATGCCTGCTGAAATCGTTCAGCAGGCATCCCGGCATATCGCCCAGGGGGGTCATTATGTCCCCCCATGTCGGCGATCGCTGCAGATCGCTGGACAATTCAGTCCAGCGATCTGCGGCGATTCCGGGTCAATCGGGTCTCCGGTGACCCGGTGACCCGGAATTACTGGCTGTTCGGGGCCGTCTCTGACGGCCCCGAACAGCCAGAGCCTGCAGGGGTGAGGTGGCACTGATGCCACCTCACGATCGCCCTGATTCGTCGGCCGGATTACCGGCCGACCAATCAGGGCGCCTGCTGCGGGTGTCACTCCCGCACCCGCTCCGCCCCTCTTCCGGAGGACGTGAGCGGGTGCGGGAAGACGACCCCCGGTGCTGGGGACCCCGATCCCCGGCGCCCCTGTTGGGATCGGGGCCCCAGGAGCAGCTGCGGCGGCGGGACTGACCTGCAGCGTCTGGATCGTTGGAGGTGAGTGACAGCCTCCTGCTGTTGCTTAGCAACAGCTCCCAGCATGCAAAAAGGGCATGCTGGGAGCTGTAGTTATGCAACAGCAGGAGACAGACCACCACAACTCCCAGCATTCCCTTATGGGCATGCTGGGACTTATGGTTTTGCAACAGCTGGAGGCACATTCTTTCTATGGAAAAGTGTACCTTCAGCTGTTGTATAACTACAACTCCCAGCTTGCACAAACAGCTAAAGTGCATGCTGGGAGTTGTAGTGGTGCATCTGCTGGTTGCATAACTACAACTCCCAGCATGCCCGTTGGCTGTCGGTGACTGCTGAGAGTTGTAGTTTTGCAACAGCTGAAGGCACACTGGTTGTGAAACTCAGAGTTTTTTTTACCTAACTCAGTGTTTCACGACCGGTGTGCCTCCAGCTGTTGCAAACTACAACTCTCAGCAGTCACCGTACACCATGCACCGTACATGCTGGGAGTTGTAGTTTTGCAACAGCTGGAGGCACACTGGTTGTGAAACACTGAGTTAGGTCACAAACTCAGTGATACATAACCAGTGTGCCTACAGTTGTTACAAAACTGCAACTCTCAGCAGTCACCGACAGCCAACGGGCATGCTGGGAGTTGTAGTTATGCAACAGCTGGATGTCCCCCCCCCCCCCCCCAATGTGAACGTACAGGGTACACTCACATGGGCGGAGGATTACAGTATGTATCGGGCTGCAAATTTGAGCTGCCGCAAACTTTCTGCTGCAGCTCAAATTGCCAGCGAGAAACTACTGTGAACCCCCGCCCGTGTGACTGTACCCTAAAAACACTACACTACACTACCACAAAAAATAAAATAAAAAGTAAAAAACACTACATATACACATACCCCTACACAGCCCCCCTCCCCTCCCCAATAAAAATGAAAAACGTCTGGTACACCACTGTTTCCAGAACGGAGCCTCCAGCTGTTGCAAAACAACTCCCAGTATTGTCGGACAGCCGTTGACTGTCCAGGCATGCTGGGAGTTTTGCAACAGCTGGAGGCACCCTGTTTGGGAATCACTGGCGTAGAATACCCCTATGTCCACCCCTATGCAAGTCCCTAATTTAGGCCTCAAATGCGCATGGCGCTCTCACTTTGGAGCCCTGTCGTATTTCAAGGCAACAGTTTAGGGTCACATATGGGGTATCGCCGTACTCGGGAGAAATTGTGTTACAAATTTTGGGGGGTATTTTCTGCTTTTACCCTTTTTAAAAATGTAACATTTTTGGGAAAACAAGCATTTTAGGTAAAAAAAAAATTTTTTTTTACATATGCAAAAGTCGTGAAACACCTGTGGGGTATAAAGGTTCACTTAACCCCTTGTTACGTTCCCCGAGGGGTCTAGTTTCCAAAATGGTATGCCATGTGGTTTTTTTTTGCTATCCTGGCACCATAGGGGCTTCCTAAATGCGGCATGCCCCCTGAGCAAAATTTGCGTTCAAAAAGCCAAATGTGACTCCTTCTCTTCTGAGACCTGTAGTGCGCCAGCAGAGCACTTTTCACCCCCATATGGGGTGTTTTCTGAATCGGGAGAAATTGGGCTTCAAATTTTTAGGGGTATTTTCTGCTATTACCCTTTTTAAAAATAAAATTTTGGGGGGAAAACAAGCATTTTAGGTAAAATTTTTTATTTATTTTTTACATTTGCAAAAGTCGTGAAACACCTGTGGGGTATTAAGGTTCACTTTATCCCATGTTACATTCCCCGAGGGGTCTAGTTTCCAAAATGGTATGCCATGTGGTTTTTTTTTGCTGTTCTGGCACCATAGGGGCTTCCTAAAGGTAACATGCCCCCCAAAAACCATTTCAGAAAAACGTACTCTCCAAAATCCCCTTGTCGCTCCTTCCCTTCTGATCCCTCTACTGCGCCCGCCGAACACTTTACATAGACATATGAGGTATGTGCTTACTCGAGAGAAATTGGGCTACAAATACAAGTAAAAATTTTGTCCTTTTACCCCTTGTAAAAATTCAGAAATTGGGTCTACAAGAACATGTGAGTGTAAAAAATGAAGATTGTGAATTTTCTCCTTCACTTTGCTGCTATTCGTGTGAAACACCTAAAGGGTTAAAACGCTGACTGAATGTCATTTTGAATACTTTGGGGGGTGTAGTTTTTATAATGGGGTCATTTATGGGGTATTTCTAATATGAAGACCCTTCAAATCCACTTCAAACCTGAACTGGTCCCTGAAAAATACTGAGTTTGAAAATTTTGTGAAAAATCGGAAAATTGCTGCTGACCGTTGAAGCCCTCTGGTGTCTTCCAAAAGTAAAAACTCATCAATTTTATGATGCAAACATAAAGTAGAAATATTGTATATGTGAACCAAAAAAAAATGTATTCGTAATATCCATTTTCCTTACAAGCAGAAAGCTTCAAAGTTAGAAAAATGCTAAATTTTAAAATTTTTCATCAAATTTACGGATTTTTCACCAAAAAAGGATGCAAGTATCGACAAAAATTTACCACTATGTTAAAGTAGAATATGTCACGAAAAAACAATCTCGGAATCAGAATGATAACTAAAAGCATTCCAGAGTTATTAATGTTTAAAGTGACAGTGGTCAGATGTGCAAAAAACGCTCCGGTCCTTAAGGCCAAAATGGGCTCCGTCCTGAAGGGGTTAAAGGGGTTATCCAGGAAAAAACTTTTTTTTATATATCAACTGGCTCTAGAAAGTTAAACAGATTTGTAAATTACTTCTATTAAAAAATCTTAATCTTTTCAGTAGTTATGAGCTGCTGAAGTTGAGTTGTTCTTTTCTGTCTAAGTGCTCTCTGATGACACGTGTCTCGGGAACCGCCCAGTTTAGAAGCAAATCCCCATAGCAAACCTTTACTACTCTGTGCAGTTCCTGAGACAAGCAGAGATGTCAACAGAGAGCACTGTTGCCAGACAGAAAACAACAGCTCAACTTCAGCAGCTGATAATTATTGAAAGGATTAAAAAAAAATTACAGAAATAATTTACAAATCTGTTTAACTTTCTGGAGCCAGTTGATATATATATAAAAAAAAAGGTTTTTAAGGATGTAGGGCGTACCTGTACGCCCTATACCCGGTCCCAGTATTTAAAACCGGGTCGGTCCCGGTGCCATACCGGGTCGGTCCCGGCGGCTAATCATAGCCGGGACCCTGGGCTAATAGCGCGTGGCACCGATCGTTGTGCCGCGCTATTAACCCTTTAGACGCGGCAATCAAAGTTGATCGCCGCGTCTAAAATGAAAGCTTCCCAGCAACTCAGTCGGGCTGATCAGGACTATCGCAATAAAATTGTGATGTCCCGATCAGCTAGCATGCAAGCGGAGGTCCCCTTACCTTGCTCCGCCTTGTCCGATCGGCGTTTGATTGCTCCAAGCCTGAAATACAGGGTTGAGTAATCGACCGCCTATAACACTAATCCATGCAAAGCTATGGCTTTGCAGGCATCAGTGTAAAAGATCAGTGTGTGCAGTGTTATAGCCCCCTATGGGAGCTATAACACTGCAAAAAAAAATGAAAAACAAATAAGTTAATAAAGGTAATTTAACTCCTTCCCTCATAAAAGTTTGAATCACCCCCCTTTTCCCATAAAAAAAACCCAGTGTAAATAAAAATAAACATATGTGGTATCGCAACATGCGGAAATGTGTGAATTATAAAAATATATTGTTAATTAAACTGGTCAATGGCATACGCGCCAAAAAATTCCACTTTTTATATCATGAAAAAATGAATAAAAAGCGATCAAAAAGTCTGATCAATACAAAAATGGTACCGATAAAAACTTCTGATTACAGTGCAAAAAATTAGCCCTCATACTGGCCTGTATGCAGAAAAATAAAAAAGTTATAGGGGTCAGAAGATTTTTGACCTATACATTTTCCTACATGTAGTTATGATTTTTTCAGAAGTACGAAAAAATCAAACCTATATAAGTAGGGTATCATTTTAACCGTATGGACCTACAGAATAAAGATAAGGCGTAATTTTTACTAAAAAATGCACTGCGTAGAAACGAAAGCCCCCAAAAGTTACAAAATGGACTTTTTTCTTCAATTTTGTCCCACAATTAATTTTTTCTTCCATTTCACTGTGGATTTTTTTTTTGTAAAAGTAGAATTTGTGGCGCAATAAATAAACCATCATATGGAATTTTATGTGCAAAATTGAAAGTGTTATGATTTTTAGAAGGTGATGAGGAGAAAATGAAAATGGAAAAACCCTGCGTCCTTAAGGGGTTAAACATGCTGATGTTAGACGACTCAACTTGGCCTTTCAACACCTGTGGCAAGGTTAATTGCCCACGCATAGCTCTGCAGAAGCTCATGCTCTGTAAAGCGGAGGGGGGGGGGGGTCAATTTCCCAATTGTTAGGGGATATAATTTTGCTTGTTTATACTGCCATTCTCTTGACTGGCTGCATTCCTCTAATTACTTATACAACCTAGCGGTGAAAGAGGTGCCGGCACTACTTCACACTTTTTATGCTAAACTCCCGGTGGGGGTCAAGGGCTCACTGCTACTGCTTGATACCATTGTGACCTAAAAGGAAGTACAGAAGGCTTTTGGCCTAAATGGATGCCCTTGCATGACCATCTGAAATTCCCACAGGCTAGATCTTCCCTGTGGCTTAGATTTTGGCTCTCTAATGGGGTTCAGATGGTGGGGCGACTGATCCATAGTGCTGACCATAGATTGCTCTCCCTGAGGGAAATGCTTGATATGTTAGACCTTCCTGGGTCTCACACTCTAAATGCCAAACAGGTCCACGCCTTTTGCTCCTCTTGACTGCGAGATCTATCTCCATCCTTCCCAGATAGGATCACTCACTTTCCCAAGTGACACACCCCACTTACAAACATGTATCATTGAGTCTGGTAATGCTCTCACTCAGCCGATTACTGGCGCTATATATAGCCGTACATATGGGATCATTGGGAGGTACGGGTACCGTTCACACCACAGTCCTTGATATTCCACCAGTTACGTCCACCAGGGGAAGGACAGGGGGGACACGAGGTATCCTCGGTTTATCCATGTTGTCCTGCTAGTTGCATTGCGGTGTTTGTTCGCTAGATGGTTAGAGTCTTCCACTCCAGATTTGCCTATGCTGATCACCCAGTTGAAGTCACTTAGACCCTGAGGGGCACTCTGATTCCAGCACTAAATGTTTCTCCCGGAAATGGGAGTCCTTTATTGTTAGTCACTTTGACTCCCAGTGGATCATTGAGATTGTCAGACCTTTTAGATACACCACTTGGTATAGTGTGGAATCTTTGAGAGGTTCCTTAGGGGCGTTATAATTGCCGGATACGTAATCTAATCTCCAACTATTTTGAGCTCTACTGCTCTTGGTTTGGACCCCCTGGGAGTCAAGGGAGTTGTTCATGAGGCTGATTGGGAATCTGTGGCAGCCAAGCTGCTTAATTGCCGCACCACCTTCTTCCTATCAGCATCGCCTGCCTCTTCCTGTTTGCTTAATCCTTAGCAGCTGATACGACCTTTTCCTGACCCAACATCTTTTGTTTTCATGTGTGGTTAGGGGGTACTGTGTGTGTGTGTGTGTGGGGGGGGGGAGGCCTAATGTCGTAGGTGCCTTGCTTGCTCTAAATAGCAATGTTTTCTTCATTACAATCTTTGTATTGTCCTGGTTGTTGCCTATGTTATTCTGCATCTTGTACAATCATCTCTTTTTGTTTTCTGTTTTGTTTATTGAAAATAGTTTAATAAAAATATATTTAAAAAAAAGTGTATTACTATAGTTATGTCTGAGGGATGTATATTTTCTAAACCAATGTTTAGAAGGGCTATCTCCGGACCCCAGGGAAGTGCTGAACCCGTTATGTTACATAGCATTATATTTATTTGCTCCCATAATGTACTTATTGACTAGCACTCCCACCATGTATGCATAAGGATATTCATCTCCCTATTACACCTCAAAAAATTTTGGACCTACCATGGTACATTTTGGATAAAAAGAACGGGGTCTGGTACCACCAATAAAGTAATTTCCAATTAAACTCTAAATGGGAAATACTGTTAGATATTATTAAAGGTAAAATAAATGCCATCTCCCATTGCTCATTGGAAAAGGGCTTTCCCAGTTTTCTTTCCCATTTCTGACATATAGGTAATTTCTGCAAATCTGGTGCAAATGCTTTGCATATTTGTGAAATCCCTTTTTGAAGAGGAGTTTTAGAAAAAAAATTACACTAAAGGGGGATTGATCAACTTCTTAAAATTGGATTGCTGAGTCAATAAAGTGCCGTAACTGTAAATATGGAAAAAAAAACTCCTTCTGTGGGCTATTATATTTTCGGACTATAGCAGAAAAGGATAGAAGGCATGTTTCATCAGAAATCTCTGAATATTTATGTATTCCTCTCTTCTTCCAACTATCATAATTTGTATTAGGGATATGGTACTGGATTATATCAATCGGAAGATCTTTAAGTGGTTGGGGAAAGAGTTTGTGTGTTACACTTGAAGATACCTGAATGTGCTTTGTTGCAGTTATTGTGGGGAGATAATAATTTAAAGACTCGAGGGCAAGGCAAATGGATCACAGCAAGTTTTCCCCTGACCTTGCTGCTGATTCTTGTACCTCAATTTAGAACCATTGCTTGGTTGGGTCTCCTTGCCACCATGACTATACCTGTTCAAGTATTGATACCTGATAATAACGCTGCAAATTGTGGCAGCCTGCAACTCCTCTTGAAATTGGGAGGGAGAGGAGGCTTACAGGGATTCTAGGATTTTTCTTCTTCAATATAAATTGTGTAAGTAACTTTTGCAAATCATCTTTTTTACATTTAGGTATAACTACTGGCAAGTTCCGAAACATATAGAAAATTTTAGGTAAAAGGGTCATCTTAACAGCAGCCATCCTTCCCATCCAGGAAATGGTTGCTTTGAAAATATTATTCACATCTTGTCTAAGAGCAGACTGGGTATCTACTCTGTAAAACAGATTGTAGGGGGTGTGGTGGGTGGTATGGAAATGCCCAGTATAACCAATTTGGTTGAGTTTATTTTGTAGTAGCTAACCTGACTAAATTTCTGTATTATTTTGCTTAATCCCTTCAAGGATTGTTCAGGGGAGGTCAGGTATACTATTACATCGTCTGCAAACAATCCAATGAGGTGATTTTTACTACCTACCTGTACCCCAAAGATGGAAGTAGAGGAGCGTATTTTCTGGGCTAATGGCTCCATAATGAGCGCAAAAATTAAGGGGGAAAGTGGGCACCCCTGTCTTGTCCCATTAGTTATCCCAAAATCTTTAGACATGGTGCATGATGTACAAAAAGTTGCTAACGGGGAGCTATATAACGGCATCACCGCTTTAAGAAAGGGCCCCTCCATCCCAAATCTCCTTAAGACTTCTTCTAGGTATCCCCCAATGGACCTGGTTTAATGTCTTCTCTGCGTCTATTCCTAGGAGCAGAGAGGGCATCCCCCGTCTCTCCAAGATGGCAATAATATCTAGAAATCTTCTTGTCCCGTCCACCGTTTGCCGCCCTCTAACAAAACCTACTTGGTTGTTATTTATTAATTGTGGGAAGAGATTATTCAGCCTATTAGACAAAATAGAGGCATATAACTTCAAATCTGTGTTTAACATGGCGAATGGTCTGAAGTCGCTCGCCTCCTCTGTTTTCTCCCTGGTTTCAGGATTGTCACTATTACTGCCCTGAGCATTTCTACTGGGAACGAGCCCAAAGCCATTGCCCCGATAAATGTTTTTACCAGGTATGGGGCTAGCAGTTGTCCATGCATTTTATAATAGTAATTGGGCAGTCCATCTGGACCTGGGGCTTTCATAGGTTTTAGTTGCCCTCAATACTTCCTCTATGCTTATTGTGGCTGAAAGTCCCTCCAACTGGACAGGGGACAGACAGGGGAGGGAGCACTACTCTAAAAAGGTCATTTTATGTGCCTTTTCTGGTTGGGGTGTTGCGGGATCCTCCTCCTCCCAAATTATAAAGCCCCCGATAATAATTAGCAAATACGTTTACTATACCATTGGGATCATCTTATCTCTGTTTGTATTGTAGATAAAGGGGATATGCCTTTTGGAATGTTGGAGTTTTATTTGTTTTGCCAAATGAGCATCGGTCCTATTCCCATACCAGTAATGTGTTAGCTTAAGTTGTCTCCTTGCTAAATCAAATTTACATAACTGTAACTCCTGCAGTTAACGCGTTAACTCAGATATTTCCTCCTCCCTGTGCTTATTAAAATTCAAGTTATGGAGATCTGCTATTTAATTTGAATATTCATCTCCTCCTCTGTTGGCTGTTTCCTAAAGTCTATGCTCTGATTTATAAAATGCCCCCTTATCGTTGCCTTGTGTGCGCACCGTAATGTTTTGTCCAATACCTCCTTTGTATTTTATCTTTTATCTTATGTTTTCTTTTGTTGAGTGGTGATAGTCTTTGTGTTGAAGTACTTGTTTATTCAGTTGCCATAACGTGGTACGCAAAGGGGGTATATTATCTTTAATACTATGGTCTGAACATGTAATTAGGCCGATCTCTGTTTCCTCCACCATTCCTAAACACATTTTTTCCATCAAAAATAATCAATTTTTAAAATATGTTTTGTGTCTGGAGGAGTAGAACGTATAAACTCTTATGCATTGTTGCTGAACCCACCATGGATCATATAAATTGTTATTAATGAGTGTTTTAACATTTGTGGTCAGCTCAGCAACCAGGCACTGATTAGATGAGTCCATTGAAGGCCACTGAACATTGTTAAAATCACCAGAAATAAGTAAAACTCCTTTCCTGATTTTTTTAACAATGTTCAACATTTTTTTCATAAATTTATGTTGTTTCTGGTTCGGGCTATACAATGATACCAAGGTGTACAAAATGTTGTTAATACTAAAAATTACAATAACATACGGACCTTCTGGATCCACAGAGGTGCTGGAAATCATTGGCGCTACTATGTTTCTTATAAGTATGGATAGCACTCCTTTCTTGTGTACTGCAGGGGAGGAGATAATATTAGGAAACAGTTTATTATCTAATCTAAAGAGATCCCTCTCTTCAAGGTGAGTCCCCTGCACACAACAAATGTTTGCATTCTGTGATTTAAACTCCTTAAAGAGAAGGGATCGCTTGTATGGTGAGATTAGACCTTTAGCGTTAAGAGAAAGCACTTTGACTACCATTATAACAGTTCAAATTGTCTTCATGATAACATACCCTTCCACATTGACTACACTGCCCACTCTTTCTTCTGTTTTTATTGGTATCAAGAATTTGTAAATATAATAAAAAGTATTGATCTAAATTAATTAAATCAGTTAAAGGGGTACTCCGCCCCTACAAATCTTATCCCCTATCCAAAGGATAGGGGATAAGATGTCAGATTGCCGGGTTCCCGCTGCTCAGGACCCCGGGGATCGCTGCTGCAGCACCCCGCTATCATTATTGCGCAGAGCGAGATCGCTCTGCACGTAATGACGGACAATACAGGGGCCAGAGCATTGTTAAGTCACGGCTCCGCCCCTCGTGACATCACGGCCTGCCCCCGTCAATCCAAGTCTATAGGAGGGGGCGTGGCGGTCGTCACGCCCCCTGCCATAGACTTGCATTAAGGGGACGGGCCGTGATGTCATGAGGGGCGGAGCCAAGACGTCATGCTGCTCCGGCCCCTGTATCGCCCGTCATTACGCACAGAGCGAACTCGCTCTGTGCAGTAATGATGGCGGGGTGCCGCAGCGGCGATCCCCGGGGTCCCCAACAGCGGGACCGCGGCGATCTAACATCTTATCCCCTATCCTTTGGATAGGGGATAAGATGTCTAGGGGCGGAGTACCCCTTTAAGTTAAGGCCTCTAAGGAAAAGATACGAGAAAAGGAAGTAAGTCATAGAAAGAATAAGAAAAAAAAAGCACAAATTGCAGGGCGTTCAATGCACGCCCAATAGGAGGACAGACGGAAGTCATCCATCTAATTCACATTAGGGCTAATCTTGGCTATGGATAAACACAAAAATAGAGGGAAAAAATGGGGAACAATCTTATTTCCTTATTCAAACAGAAAACTAAAGTACATCTTAAAGTACATCCTAAAGTAATGACTGGGACATATCCATACCAGGATACTCTTTATACAGAGGAGAAAGAGAAGGCAAGAAAGGAGGAGGAGTGGCCCTATATGTGAAAAATAGCAAAAAATCTAACCTAATACAAGTTAGTGAGGCAACCTTAGAGTCAGTTTGGGTTACGTAGAAGGTATGTAGAAGGTATGTAGAAGAGAATAAAGGGCTAGCCGACTGCCTTAATGAATACTTCTGTTCAGTTTTTACAGAAGAAAAAGAAGGAAAAGGATGTCCATTAGGGAGGAAGACTAATGAATTGTTTAATACATGTGTCTTTACAGAGGAAGAGGTTCTACGTTTGCTATCTAAAGTGAAGACAAATAAGTCACAGGGGCCTGATGGGATACACCCAAAATTATTAAAAGAGCTTAGTGGTGAGCTAGCAAAACCGTTAACAGATTTATTTACGTTCAAAAGTTTTTTATTGAGCAGAAATTTTTCATGAAAACACAGAAATAGGGAGAAAAATAACATTCAAAGACAGATGCAGCTGTCCACAATAGTCCAAGTGTCAAACACAGGTACACTGAGTATGGATGAGGAACAATGTCAAACAGAAAGAAACCAGAACTTGTGGTCCAATAACAAGCTTTCTTCCTCAAGTTTCCGCATCAAGGAAGAAATGACACATCGCAAGATAATAAATCGACAGCGAAATATCCAGAACGTAGTTACCCATGCGTATTATGTGTGAAGGGAAATGCAATCAAATGTCACTGGTGACATGTGTATGATGACCCTGTAGTACCGAGTGTGCGGTGCATGGGGGTGAAGGAAACGGTGTACGTACAAAATGAGAGGCTACGGTGAGTATCTGGAGAGGAAAATATCTTTGCAGTGTGGGGAAGATTTCCAGAGGGCCCATCTCATATGAAACTTTCTCATGTCTCCAGTACCCATGGCCAGTATATTCACATAGGAGTAGGTAGTGTTCAATTTCTGAATTTGTACCTCTATGGAAGGAGTGTTTGGCGTTTTCCAATGACTTACTAGAGAGGTCTTAGCTATAATGCAGATGATGCAGAAGAGGTCTCTGAATATGATAGGTATGGAGTTTGCACCTAAGAATAATAGCACTAATGAAGTGGGCCAGTTTATGGGGGAGAGCAATAAATGCTCTATCAGCACTCTACAATCTTTCCAAAACTGGAGTATGACAAGACCATAAAATATGGTATAGTAAACCTGTTTGGCCGCAGCCTCTACACCATGGGGGAGATGAGCTCGGGTACGCTTTGGCTATCTTGTTGGGAGTGAAATACCATCACAAGATGGTTTTGTAGGTGGATTCTATGTGTGAAGAGCATTGAAGTGCCTTATTGAGACAACGGAAAGCGCACCGCCAGCCCTCCGGCTCTGTGAAGATAGCCAAATCCGTTCCCAAAGTCTTAATGGATAAGATTTAGTCCGGTTTTTCCAATTCTGGCGCAAATTCTGGCACACAATCTGGCGCAGACAGAATTTATGGCGCAATGCGACAGAATGTGGTGCACAACCAGACAAAACATGTCGGGTTCACAATAGTAAATGAGGGCCTATATGTGTTGTAGGAATTCAAAGGAGTGTAGGGTGTCCTGTTGATACAGGCAGCCAACTGTCACAATTCCGTTAGTGGTCCACTGGTGCAGATCTAGGTCAGGGAGGGAGAGCTGAATGAAGGGGATCGGGATAGTTCGGAAGTCTGAGGGTGTGGTGTGTCCCACAGAGGACAGATAAGTGGTCAAAGCCGAGAGGGAGGCTTTCACTATGGGGCTAGCTAGAGTAGGGGAGGTCCCGCAGGTTCAGGAGGTCCTGCAGTGAGCATGGGTGTACATAGAGGGACTCTATAGGTAGTCATGGTGGGGAGTGGAGACATAATAGTTTTTAATGTCAGGAGTATTTAATCCATCCGCAAGTTTTGAGCGGAGCATAATGGTGTTCGCTAGTCTGGGTTTTTTATCGTCCCATATGAAGTCCGATAGGAGGCGTTGGGCTTGTGTAAAAAAGGTGGCTGGGAGGGAGATTGGGAGTGTTCGGAATGCATACAGTAGTTTGGGGAGCATGAACATTTTAAATGTGACAATTTTATCAGTCCATGAGAAGACGGATTTTGAGAACCTGGTGGCATCTGTTTGAAGAGTAGAGAGGAGGGGAATGTAGTTTGTGTGATAAAGTGAGGAATGAGGGTAGGAGAGGTGGATCCCAAAATAATCAATCCCAGTCGATTTCCAGTCAAACTGGAAGGTAGTTCGGAGGTGCTCTAATTCCTGTCTAGGGATGTTGAGTGGGAGTGCCTGAGTTTTTGAGTATTTAAGGAGTAGTAGGAAAGTGTGGCAAAATTCATGATATGATCTATGACGGCCAGGAGGGAGGCGGTAGAGCGTACTAGGGAGAGAATGACGTCATCCGCATAAAGCGATATGACGTGTGAGTCTAGGCCAATGTGTATTCCTGTTATTCTTTCATCTGAGCGAATGGCTTGAGCTAAGGGTTAGATGGAAAGGAAATAGATAAGGGGGGATAGGGGGCACCCTTGTCTGGTGCCTTTGGTAATATTAAATTCCTCTGAAAGAGTGCCGTTAGTAAGGACTCTGGCCGTGGGGCTAGAATATAAAGCGGATACAGCGGATAATATGTTACCCGCAAAACCCATTCTTTGCAAAACAGCAAAGGCGTAGGACCATTTTAGGCGGTCAAATATGGTGTAGTATATGAAGGAGTCTCCTAATGTTGTCAGATGTTTGGTGTCCTGGGATGAAGCCTGATTGGTCACCGTGAATAAGATGGGGAAGTACCTTGGCTACTAAGTAACTTGGCAAAAAAATTTAGATCCTAGTTTAAGGGAGATTGTTTTGTAATTTTGTGGGGCCTCAGGGGGCTTTCCCAGTTTTAATATGGTGGTGATTAAGGCCTGGAGGTTTTCCTGATTAAGGCCTGAGGACATTGCTGTATTGCAGAAGTCCACTAAAGAGGGGGAGAGATTGTCAGAGAAATTCTTGTAGTAGGAGCTGGAGAAGCTGTCGGGAACAGGGGATTCGTTTAGAGGGAGGAAGTGAATAACCTTTCGAATTTCGTCTCCGGTGGCAGGGGCATTTAATAATTCTAGTTGGGTAGCAGAGAGGGAGGGCAGGTTGAGATTATTAAGGTAAGCTGATACAGCTTTGGAGGCATCTGGGGGAGTCACCAAAATTATACAGAGCGGCATAAAAGTTCTGAAACTCATCTGCAATGTCTTTAGGGGTGAGCAGTTTGCAGTGAGGAGTGGGGTGAAGTAAGGAAAGAATTTGGGATTTCAGTTGTTGGGCTTTAAGGCGTGATGCTAGCAGTTTACTTGATTTGTTATCTTGGGAATAGTACACCGATTTGGTTTTTCTGGACGCTTTTTCAAACGAGAGGAGCATATGGCATCATGCCTAAGGGAGGTAACAAGGGAGGTGGTTTGAGGAGAGGGATTACATTTGTTAATCTTTTCCAAGTGTTGGATTTCAGTAAGCAGGGAATTAATTTTGCATTCTCTTTGTTTTTTAAGCGCCGAGCAATACTTGATGCACATTCCTCTAATATAAGCTTTGTGGGAGTTCCACAATAAGATGGGACACGATACTGAAGACGAATTCAAGAGGAAGAATTCACTGATATCGGCTTGAAGTTTTTTTTTAAAAATCAGTATGAGAGAGAAGGAAAGTGCTAAGGAGCCACATATGTGACCTAGGCGAGGAGACAGAGTCCTCTAATGTCACTGATATAGTTGCATGGTCAGACCACATTGGGGTGCCTATATGAGCAGATAGTGTGTGGGAGATAAGTGGGATGTCAGCTAGAATCATGTCTATTCTGGCATAGGAGTGGTGAGCCGCTGAAAGGTGAGTATAATCCCGTTCAGATGTATTATGTATTCTCCATGTGTCATACATTAATTATTTCAGAAGACTTAAAGGTAGGAAGACAATGAATATAAACAGGCAAACTGATAAGGAACCATAATACTCTGTTCACACTGGGACACAGAACAAACAAACTGGACACCCCACTCCACAAAAGGAGTAGCCACTAATAATAAAGCCAAATAGGCTACTGGCCAGTGGACATACTCCACCGTGTGGACAAAATGCTGACCCAGTAGGAAATGAAAATATAATACATGAAACACTAGACTACAACCGGATGAGTCTGAATAGACTCCAGAATACCAAACAGCGATATAACATACAGAGCACAAGGTACAAGCAAGACTCAGACCCAGTGTGAACACAGTCAGAGCAGAACGAACAAACATAATCCTAAAACCGACTAATGTAACACAGACTAAAATACAAGGAGCATGCTATATAACCATGGCTAAAAATCCAGACAAAATGACAAGATAAATACAAGGTAAATGCACAAGCAGACATATTCAGAATATTGCACAAACAGGCATAGTGGCATTAAACTAAATAATCAGCACTGAATGCAGGAGAAGTCTGGCTTAAAATAGACAGCCCGAGTTTTCATTTGTTTAGAGCATTAATCATTCCCTACCTAGGAAGAATAGAAAACTGCTCTGAACATCCTAGTGTGTGAATATACATCTAAACAGAAAAATACAAAAACAAATGAACAGACATTACTGTACACCCCATTTATATAAATTGCCCCGTTCATGGAGAAGCCTAGTCCCCTGAGTGAATTCCCTTTGTCAAACAAAAATGACGAAGCCAGCAGAGAAAACATGAAAAAAGCACAAAATTAGAGGATAACTTTGGCACAAGTGCCTAAAATAAAAGCATCTAGTAAGAGTAATAGAGTGAGATTTACACAAAACCTGTGTAAAAGAAAACTTTACCAATTGCCCAGCTGTGTCAAGACTTATTTTTTGTGCAATGATCTGTTGTTTTTATCTGTGTCATTTTGGGATTAATGGGGCTAAGATTTGAAAAATGGGAAACCTTTATGGGGAGATTTTTTGATGCTTTTCCTGAAGTGACATAAACTGAAGGTTAAAGAAAGCCATGGGCTGCCATGAAAAGCAAATGGTGCCCCACAAATGCATCCCAGGGTTATGGGTCTATCGCAACCCTAACAGGGGCAGTTTAGGTAAAAAATAAAAAAACACTAGATACTATGGTCATCTCTGATGCCAATCATTGATGGTGAGTGTCAGCTGCTGATAGCAGCAGGCATCCACCATGTATGGAGCATATTGCATACTTTCCCATCTGCCCCATTACATACATGTATGCCATGGATTGGGAAGGGGGTTAAAAAACTAAATGACAATAAATGTTGCTTATGTAATTACTAATATACAACAGATCTTATATAGTGGAATGGTAGTGATGTATAGTGGTGATTATTGAAAGGTTTCTATACAAATTCTCTGTTAGCCTATATTAACATATATTACAGCCCAAAACCCAATTTTTATTGTATTGTAGAATATAATAAATTTGTAGCAATAAAATAGCCCTAACCCATCCTTCTGTCTGAATACTAACAATGGCAATGTAAGCCGAACTTGTCAAGCAATCTCTTTGACAGTGAATGTCTTAAAAAAACAGTTGGTTAAGCTAAAAGTGCATGCACTGTGGTTGAGATTGCATTTAAAATGCATCTCAGTAATCAAACAGTGCTTGGCATTGATCATCACGCCATGCCTGCGATGCCCTGAGAGTCGCTGATGATAACAATCATTTCCAGGTGCGGTATTTTACGGTAGTCTCTCTTTAGCCATAAAACACGGCATAATTCGGGCACTTCTCAATCATTTGATTAGCTTTCTACTTGACTAAGTGATTATGAGAAGAATAATGAGTGGATGGTCTATATTTGTATTTCATAGAAGGACTTCCTTCAATGTGATACCATCACTTTACATAAAAGCAAAATGAAAACTTTTAGACAGTAAAATTCTTCACTTTGATTTTGACAATACTCAATTATTTAAAATGTTAGTTTTTAGTAACCACTTGGAAGTGTTTTTTACGTGCTAATGTGTCTTCTCTTTCTGCTAAAAGTTTGTTAGCTTTATTCTTCAATAGTTTTTCAGTTTTTTCTTTTTAAAGTGGAATGGTGTATTTATTATTTTTCAAAGGCTTTGAGTCACTCATGCAGCTTGTATTGATATTTAAAGGGGGGATGGGAGCTGACAGTACATATGACCCCTTTTGGGTAAAATTAGATTTGGCATTTAATTTCAAGGGCTCAACAACCAGTCTGTCAAATCCTCATTTTACTAGTGCCCACTAGAACTGCTGACGCTTGTCTTCAACTTCTGAAGCTTTCATCTTTCACTGGCAATAAACATGTCACCCTGCAGAGGTGAAACACAATCTGGAATTAAATTTACTGCATATAAAATATGGTGCCCTCTTTTTTGGTTCAAATACTTGTCATTCATAATTTATTTGAATGTGTACGGCCTTCAGAGAGAGTGCATGTTGAGAGGGAGATGGTAGAGAACTGCTTGGCAGATCTTTTACTCCTGTTTTTTTCATTTGTTTGTTAACTATAAATGGCATATATTCATTACTTATTCTATTAACTTGTGAATAAGAAAGTCCATACAACATAGTAGCACACCAAATATTACCACAAATATTTATAAGGGGATTTTTACTTGTCATGAGGAATAAAATACATTGATGTAGTCAGTGTAATCATAAGGGATGGAAACTAACTGTAGGGATTGTAAAGGGAATGTTCTATTAGCTATGTAGGAAAAACAACTAAGGAGTTTCTTGTGATTATCAATTTATATATTGTTGCCTTACTTATTAGTTGTTGTACAAAATACTTAATCTTTGCTGGTGTATGGGTTTTTGAATCAATAGCTCAAACTGTAATAAATCAATAATATGCAAACTACTGCATACAGATGCATAGACCATTTTTAAAGGAAACCTTTTCTGAGTGTCACCTGCACTAACCTGTTGGTACAGAAAGGTAGTGCAGGTGACACTGATGACAACCATACCTACCTGGTCCCATTCCTTGCTCTGGTTCTCCCAGTTCTTCCTCCATTGTTTTTGTTTCGGGGCTGACTTGGAGCATGGGTGAAGCTTTCTGCTGGGTACCGCTGCTAGAAAACAGCAGTGGTGAAGTCAAGAAGCTCCGCCCATGCTCCAAGTCATCCCCAGAATGCAACCAACAGAGGAAGATAGTGGGAGAACCTTAGCACTGAACGGGACCAGGTAAGTATGGCATCACTATTAGAATCACTGCCGCAGAGCATCTGGATGTGGCACATTTTAAATGTCATTTTTAACTTGAATTTATTTTAGTTTTTTCATTACTCATTCTCATGAGCATCGAGCTGGCTGTGCGCTGCGAGACGAGCTACTACCTGTTCCATCCCCTGCCTCTCAGCGTACCTCCATACTCTAAGTGTCCACTTGAAAAGGGAGGGACTGCAGTACCAGCAACTTGGACAGTAGCACATTCAGCTTCTGTGCCATTTGATAAGTGGGCGCATAAAGCTAGAAGTGACTGCAGTGAAAAAGCTTGTACTTGTATCTTAAAAGCGAGCTGGCGGTCCTCCACCAGGCGAGATATCACCTGTTCCAGGCCCTGCCTCTCAGCGCCCCCCTGACTGTGAAAGTGCAAATGTTTCATTTAATCAGTTATGGTTCATTGTTTTGGCTCAAAGCTGTTTCATTGGATTCTTGTGATAATTTCACAGGTAATATGACGGCGACAACCATAGGGCCTCAGTCTTGAAAAGATGACATCAATTAAAAAAATTAAAATTTAAGATTTATATTAGATTCCCAAGTTTAATGTCTCTGTGTTTACTTTGAACTAATACTGAACGACCACAAAACCCAAACTAACAAGGAGTCACATGGCGGCACAATGACAGAGCCTAGAGGTGGTAGCAGCATGAGGAGACCATAATCTGGCAGAATGACACAGTCTGGAATTGGCAGCATCAAGAGAAGACCATATAGTGGCTGAATGAAACAGCCTGCAAATTGCGGCAGCATGAGGAGAACATAGGGCCTCACAATCTCTATGATTTAAAGATGAATTTTAAAATATGAATTGAAGATTTATGGTAGCTAGTGCTGCTATAAAAATGTGTAGGTAATGTCCCAGCACTAGCAGCATCAGTAAACCATATAGTGGCTGAATGACACAGCCTGCAGCTCGCGGCAGCATGAGGAGACCATAAGGCCTCACAATCCCTAAGATTTAAAGATGAATTTTAAAATTTAAATTTAAGATTTATGGTAGCTAGTGCCATATAGTGCCTGAATTGCACAGCCTGAAGTTGGCGGCAGCATGAGTAGAACATATAGTGGCTGAATGGCACAGCATGGAGTTGGCGGCAGTATGAGTAGAACATATAGTGGCTGAATAGCACAGCCTCGAGTTGGCATCAACATGAGTAGAACATATAGTGGCTGAATGGCACAGCCTGGAGTTGGCGGAAGCATGTGGAGACCATATGGTGGCAGAATGAGACAGCCTGGAGGTGGCAGCAGCAGCATCAGGAGTCCTGAAAGTGACCTGGTGACAGAGTGGTGCGGTGGGGGGCAATAGAAGTACCCAGTGATGAAGGTGGGTGAAAAACATGTCTGATGCAGAGGAATGGTTGTAACTGAGGAGCAGCGCCTTAAATCTGTTTGGCACTATACATATTTGTGAAGTGTTGGTGTGGCACCATGGTCAATCTACTCTGATGCATCAGGCATTTGTGGCTGGAAATCCTGGTTGATCCATGCCTGATTAATCTTCACACATTTTTCGTGGACAGAGTTCTCCTTGGGGTGATTATGGCCCCCACCGCACTAAAAACCCACCTTGATGGCACACTACTGGACGGGCAGGACAGCTTTTCCTGGGCAAACTCTGCTAGTTGCGGCCACAAATCAAGTTTGGCTGCCCAAAAGTCCAGCGGATCTTCAAAGTGTCTTGGCATGGGCATGTCAAGGTATGCCACCACCTGCTGGTTCAGGTCCTGCACCAGGTCTACCTGCTGCTGATGAGTTGCTTCACTATGCGCATGAAGAAAGGTACTCATCAGTGACTGTAGACTCAGGCTACTGCTGATGGAGCTGGTACTACTCCTGCCACCCCACCCCTCCCCAGCAGCCATGGTAGTGGAAGGTTCGCCAAGGCAAACCATGCGAAGAACAGTGTGATAGCGAAGTGCCTTGCACACATGGTATGCTGGAGGGGCACTGAGACTTGTTTATGCAATGGAGGCTGAGGACAAGGTGGAGGATGAGGAGGCAGTGTTGCACACTGTCACAGGATCAATGGCCTGAGAGAGTGGAGGCGGAAGCAGCGTGACCTGTCCAAGTTGCTGTTGTGGCTGTACAGGAACCACATTCATCCAATGGGGCGTAAAGGACATGTATTGTCCCTGACCATAGTTACAGCTCCACGCGTTGCCCTGCTGTGCTCTATGGAACACACCGACAGGCTCAAGGACTGGCCCATATTCTGTTACACAAAATTGTGCAGTGCTGGTACTGCCTTCTTCGCAAATAAATGACGGCTTGGGACACTCCACCTCGGCTCGGCACAAGCCATCAGTTCTCTGAAAGGTGCAGAGTCCACCACTTGAAAAGGGAGGGACTGCAGCAAAAGCAACTTGGACAAGAGCATATTCAGCTTCTGCGTCGTTGGATGAGTGGGCACATACTGTTGTCTCTTGGACATGGCTTCGCCGATGAATTGCTGGCGGAATGACTGACTTGAAGTAGGAGGAGCAGGAGCATCTGGAGCGAAAAAAGATGGGTATGACACATAGCTCCCTTCGGCTGATGTGGTGGAGCCTTGGCTGGCTGAAACAGGGAGCAGCATGCCACGGTTCTCCCAGGCCGCTTTATGGTGACACTGCATATGTTAATTTGTCTACAACACTAGCAGGTGTGTACTTTTGGCTGGCCTTTCACAGTATCTAGGCCCTTAAGGCTTTAACAGTACCAAAATGGTACACCACTTAGATGTACATATCTGGGGGAGGACAATGCACTCCAGTATGCTTAAAACAGTATTTGTCTACAATACCAGCAGTACACACCAGTGCTTCAGCACACAGTCGCTGTGTACTACACCCAAAATTGGACTTTCTCTCTCAATCTCACTCCCTTCCCTATCAGTGCTTATAGGCTGGATTTGGGCTGGAGGTGAATCGCTGCTGTAAAACAGCTTTTCTGTGCAACATACTGCTCTCTGTCCCTCTCTGCAATAGAATGCTAATGTGACTGGGAGGTGAATCGCTGCTATAAAAATGTTTTTCTGTGCAACACTCAGGGCTGTCTGTTCCTCTCTCTCCTTCTGCAATAAAAGGCTGAAGTGACTGGTCACGAGATGTACATGTCGCGCTATGGGTGTGTCCCGTTGATGTAAGATGTCATTCACATGTTCACATATCCGGCGATGGAATTCCCTGATGGTTTTCCCGATGTTATCTTTAGGGCAGCCACATTGGCAAAGATAGACTATGACCTTTGTCGACAGTTGACAAAATCACGTAGCGTAAAAGACTCACCAGTGGTGGAACTGGTATTGATCTTTGTCTTCTGCATGAACTTACATCCTTTGCACCCGCTACACCTAAAATTTCCTACAATCTGTTGTTCAAGCCAAGTACCCGAAGCTGTATTGCGGGTATACTGGCTATGGGTGAGACGATGCGCTAAATTACGTCCCCTCCTATAGGTCACTAGAGGGCGATCAGAAATGGCTCCATCAAGTAGAGGATCTGCCTGCAGATTTTTATAGTCCTGGTTGCACAGGCACGGATATCATTTGTGCAACTGTTCAGTTTTTGGTGTTATTTGGGACGTAATTCATTTTCGGGTTGTGTTTTTGTGCTAGGTGAGCTTGCATCACAGATCACTATCTATATTGTGGAACTTATTTTTTGAACGTATATTACTGTGCAGATATAATAGGGTGGGGAGGGGGGTGTAAGAATTTTAGCCTAGCCATTATTACTCTTTTAGTTTTTTTTTTTTTTTTTAAAGTATACTGCCCCTTTTTCATTCAAGAAAGATTGCCATTATCATATTTGCATGCTTTTTTTTCTCTAATTCCATGTATACTTTTGGTTAATCTTTACACCATTATCTGTTTATTTTGTGGTAGTACCCCTCTATACTTTACATTTAGAGAATATGTGAGTGGTCATGAATACTGTACTTTATGTAGCGCTTTTCAAGGTCCAGGGATAAACAGGAGTCTTTGCTTCTGTATGTACATTTAATGGTATGCTATGTATATACAGTGGGACAAAAAAGTATTTAGTCAGCCACCAATTGTGCAGGTTATCCCACTTAAAAAGATGAGAGAGGCCTGTAATTTCCATCATCGGTATACCTCAACTAAGAGAGACATAATGAGAAAAAAAAATCCATAAATCACAGTGTCTAATTTTTAAAGAATTTATTTGCAAATTATGGTGGAAAATAAGTATTAACAAAAGTTCATCTCAATACTTTGTTATATACCCTTTGTTGGCAATGACAGAGGTCAAGCGTTTTCTGTAAGTCTTCACAAGGTTTTCACACACTGTTACCGGTACTTTGGCCTGAACAGTGATGTTTTGGGGCTGTCGCTGGGCAACATGGACTTTCAACTCCCTCCAAAGGTTTTCTATGGGGCTGAGAGCTGTAGACTGGCTAGGCCACTCCAGGACCTTGAAATGCTTCTTCCAAAGCCACTCCTTTGTTGCCCAGGCAATGTGTTTGGGATCATTGTCATGCTGAAAGACCCTGCCACGTTTCATCTTCAATGCCCTTGCTGATGGAAGGAGGTTTTCACTCAAAATCTCAAGATACATGGCCCCATTCATTCTTTCCTTTACATGGATCAGTTGTCCGGGTCCCTTAGCAGAAAAACAGCCCTAAGGCACCCCATGCTTCACAGTAGGTATGGTGTTCTTTGGATGCAACTCAACATTCTTTCTCCTCCATACACGACGAGTTGAGTTTTTACCAAAAAGTTCTACTTTGGTCTCATCTGACCATATGACATTCTCCCAATACTCTTCTGGAATGATTTGAGTCCCTGGCGGCATAGTATGTTACTGATGGTAGCCTTTGTTACTTTGGTCCCAGCTCTCTGCAGGTCATTCCCTAGATCCCCCCCCCCCCCCGTGTGGTTCTGGTATTTATGGCTCACCCTTCTTATGATCATTTTGACACCACGGGGTGAGATCTTGCATGGAGCCCCAGATCGAGGGAGATTATGATTCATCTTGTATGTCTTCCATTTTCCAATAATTGCTCCTACAGTAGATTTCTTCACACCAAGCTGCTTGCCTATTGCAGATTCAGTCTTCCCAGCCTGGTGCAGGTCTTCAATTTTGTTTCTGGTGTCCTTCGACAGCTCTTTGGTCTTGGCCACAGTAAAGTTTGGAGTGTGACTGTTTGAGATTGTGAACAAGTGTCTTTTATATTGATAACAAGTTCAAAGGTGCCATTAATACAGGTAACGAGTGTATGACAGAGGAGACTCTTAAAGAAGAAGTTACAGGTCTGTGAGAGCCAGAAATCTTGCTTGTTTGTAGGTGACCAAATACAAATTTTCCACCATCATTTGCAAATAAATTTCTTTAAAAATCAGACAATGTGATTTTATCGATTTTTTTTCTCATTATGTCTCTCATACTTGACATATACCTATGATGAAAATTACAGGCCTCTCTCATCTTTTTAAGTGAGAGAACTTGCAAAATTGGTGGCTGACTAAATACTTTTTTGCCCCACTGTACATCGGAAGATACTGACATGTATGACTACAGATGACTCTAACATTTCCCCTTTACTTCCCTGCAAATGAATTTCTCAGAAAATGAATAAATGAATGTTAGCTCCAGGAATTATTTTTATTAAAAACATAATAATATATTTTCCATATTTTATCTGGATAAGATCAATTTAAAATCAATTTAAAATAATCAAGTCAGTTAAACGGTTAATTACAATGATGTGAATGATTTTCTACACAATTGGTGGTCTGCTGAACATCTGCTGAACATATAAGATAATATGCTTCATATTGAATTCTCATTCTTTTATTAGAAACTACAGTAAGTACAAGTCTAAATTGTCCATTTCTCCTTTTTTCATCTGTTCCTTCTGTGACATGTCATTGGCTGATTGCTTTGGATTGACCTGCAGCATCATTGTAATCTATAAATATTTTACATGGGGCAAAAGTTCAGGGAGGGCAAAAGGGTCATATGGGCATTCTATTGTACTTAATGTGTAGAGAAAGCATATGTCAGTCAAATATTACAACACATTACAACACAGGTATGTTCACTTGATGGGTCACTAGTAGAATCTGCTAATCAGTTTCTTCACTTTTAAAAAGTCCTCTAAAAAATAAAAGAAGTAATCTGGTTGCTATGGGCAGCTAGTTGCACAGGTTTTGATAAATCTACCGCATAGTGTATTCAACATAAATACGCATTACAAGCATTTATATTGAACATGGAATACCCAGTTAAGTGCATTTTCTGGGTGTAATGAAACATATGTATGAGGGAGATTTAACAAAACCTATACAAAGAAAAAGTTGCTGCGTTACCCATAGCAACCAATCAGATTGCCTCTGAAAAATGAAAGAAGTGATCTGATTGGTTGCTATGGGCAACTCAGCAACTTTTCCTCTGAATAGTTTTTGATAAATATCCCGCTCAGTATCTCTAACTTGGATTAACATTAATGCACATTAACCCCTTAGGGACCAGGCCATTTTACACCTTAGGACCAGAGCGTTTTTTGAACATCTGACCACTGTCATTTTAAACATTAATAACTCTGGAATGCTTTTACTTATCATTCTGATTCTGAGATAGTTTTTTTCGTGACATATTCTACTTTAACATGGTGGTACATTTTTGTGGTAACTTGCATCCTTTCTTGGTGAAAAATCCCCAAATTTGATGAAAAAATAGAAAATTTAGCTTTTTTCTAACTTTGAAGCTCTCTGCTTGTAAGGAAAATGGATATTCCAAATAAAAAAAATGTATTCACATTTCCAATATGTCTACTTTATGTTTGCATCATAAAATTGACAAGATTTTACTTTTGGAAGACACCAGAGGGCTTCAAAGTTCAGCAGCAATTTTTCAATTTTTCACAAAATTTTCAAACTCACTATTTTTCAGGGACCAGTTCAGGTTTGAAGTGGATTTGAAGGGTCTTCATATTAGAAATACCCCATAAATGACCCCATTATAAAAACTACACCCCCCAAAATATTCAAAATGACATTCAGTAAGTGTGTTAACGCTTTAGGTGTTTCACAGAAATAGCAGCAAAGTGAAGGAGAAAATTCACAATCTTCATTTTTTACACTTGCATGTTCTTGTAGACCCAATTTTTAAATTTTTACAAGGGGTAAAAGGAGAAAATGTATACTTATATTTGTAGCCCAATTTCTGTCGAGTAAGCACATACCTCATATGTCTATGTAAATTGTTCAGCGGGCACAGTAGAGGGCTCAGAAGGGAAGGAGCGACAAGGGGATTTTGGAGAGTACGTTTTTCTGAAATGGTTTTTGGGGGGCATGTTGCATTTAGGAAGCCCCTATGGTGCCAGAACAGCAAAAAAAAAAAACATGGCATACCATTTTGGAAACTAGACCCCTTGAGGAACGTAACAAGGAATAAAGTTAGCCTTAATACCCCACAGGGGTTTCACAACTTTTGCATATGTAAAAAAAAAAATGTTTTCACTAAAATGTGTGTTTACCCCAGAATTTCAAATTTTTGCAAGGGTTAATAGCAGAAAATACCCCCCAAAATTTGTAACCCCATCTCTTCTGAGTATGGAGGTACCCCATAAGTTGACCTGAAGTGCACTACGGGCAAGCTACAATGCTCAGAATAGAATGAGTCATATTTGGCTTTTTGAGAGCAAATTTTGCTCGGGGGGCATGTCGCATTTAGGAGGCCCCTATGGTGCCAGAACAGCAAAAAAAAACACATGGCATACCATTTTGGAAACTAGACCCCTTGAGGAACGTAACAAGGAATAAAGTGAGCCTTAATACCCCACAGGGGTTTCACAACTTTTGCATATGTAAAAAAAAATTATTATTTTTTCACTAAAATGTGTGTTTCCCCCCAAATTTCACATTTTTGCAAGAGCTAATAACAGAAAATACCCCCCAAAATTTGTAACCCCATCTCTTCTGAGTATGGAGGTACCCCATAAGTTGACCTGAAGTGCACTACGGGCAAACTACAATGCTCAGAAGAGAAGGAGTCATATTTGGCTTTTTGAGAGCAAATTTTGCTCGGGGGCATGTCACATTTAGGAACAAAAACAGATGGCATACTATTTCGGAAACTACATCCCTCAATGAACATAACAAGGGGTACAGTGAGTCTTCACACCCCACAGGTGTTTGATAAATATTCATGAAGTGGGATGTGAAAATGAAAAATTTGATTTTTTTTAAACTAAAATGCTGGGGTTACACCAAATTTTTTATTTTCACAAGTGGTAAAAGGAGAAAATGTCACCATAAGTTTGTAAATACATTTCTTTGGAGAAGGACATACCTCAAGTCTGGGCGTAAACAGCTTGCACACTGGTCTGAGAGGAGCAGGTCGCATTCAGGGGCCTTGAGCTTCTGCGTTGCGGCCTATGGAGCCAGAACAGTGGGACCCCCCCTCAAGGGGCATTACATGGGGTAAATAACTGGGGTACACTAAATAACTAAAATGGGGTACAGGGGGACATAAAATTATAAAACAGGTTATGGTCCCAGAATGATGACCCAGAGCATAGCCAAAACTAAAAAAAATATGCCCACCCCAAACCCTATGCTCTGAATCATCATTCTGGGAATGTGACGTGTGTGGCCGTCCCTAACCTGTTGCCTCAAATGCACACCCCGCTCAGGTGGAGAGAGAGCACCGCATTTGAGGCAATAAAAAAAGTGGATCCTCTGTGTCAGCGAGGGATTGGCGTGGACCGTGCTGGTGGACCGGTTCTAAGAGGCTACTGGTGTTCACCAGAGCCCGCCGCAAAGCGGGATGGTCTTGCTGCGGCAGTAGCAACCAGGTCGTATCCACTAGCAACGGCTCAACCTCGCTGACTGCTGAGAAGGCGTGGGACAGAAGGACTAGGCAGAGGCAAGGTCAGACGTAGCAGAAGGTCGGGGGCAGGCGGCAAGGTTCGTAGTCAAGATGGATAGCAAGGGTTCAGGTAACACAGGCTTGGACAACACTAAACGCTTTCACTGGCACAAGGCAACAAGATCCGGCAAGGGAGTGCAGGGGAAGTGATCAGATATAGCCAGGGAGCAGATGGAAGCCAATTAAGCTAATTGGGCCAGGCACCAATCATTGGTGCACTGGCCCTTTAAGTCTCAGAGAGCTGGCGCGCGCGCGCCCTAGAGAGCGGAGCCGCGCGCGCCAGCACATGACAGCAGAGGTCCGGGACGGGTAAGTGACCTGGGATGCGACTCGCGAGCGGGCGCGTCCCGCTGTGCGAATCGCATCCCCGACGGCCATGTCAGTGCAGCGCTCCCGGTCAGCGGGACTGACCGGGGCGCTGCAGGGAGAGAGACGCCGTGAGCGCTCCGGGGAGGAGCGGGGACCCGGAGCGCTAGGCGTAACAGTACCCCCCCCCTTAGGTCTCCCCCTTTTTTTGTCCGACAAGTGCTTTACCTGGGACGAGGACACCGGGAGTGAATGGAGGGTTTCCTCAAAGGCAGGGAGTACAGCAGGAGTGGGAATGGGGAGGGAGGGCAGAGGGTGAAGCTTGGCACGGGGCAGGGTGACACAAGGACGGGGGCCATGAGGAGGCACTGAGGCTTGCCTGACGGGACTGGGAGGGGGGGAGAGGCACTTCCTATGGCAGGCAGAGTCCCAGTTCTTGATCTCCCCGGTGGTCCAGTCAAGGGTGGGAGAATGAAGCCGGAGCCATGGCAGACCGAGGAGGACCTCAGAGGTACAGTTGGGAAGGACGAAGAAATCGATCACTTCGTGATGGGGTTCAATATACATCAGGAGGGGTTCTGTGCGGTAACGTACGGTGCAATCCAATCTGACTCCATTGTCCGCGGAAATGTAGAACGGCTTGACGAGACGGGTCACCGGGATGCGGAATTTATTCACCAAAGAATCCAGAATAAAATTCCCAGAGGCACCAGAGTCCAAGCAGGCCACGGCTGAGAGGGAGGAGTTGGCTGAAGGAGAAATCCGCACGGGCACCGTGAGACGTGGAGAAGCAGACTTAGAACCAAGAGACGCCACACCCACATGAGCTGGGTGCGTGCGTGCGTTTCCCAGACGTGGAGGACGAATAGGGCAATCCACCAAGAAATGCTCGGTACTGGCACAGTACAGACAAAGATTTTCTTCCCTACGGCGATTCCTCTCTTCCTGGGTCAGGCGAGACCGATCCACTTGCATGGCCTCCTCGGCGGGAGGCCCAGGCGTAGATTGCAACGGATACTGTGGGAGAGGTGCCCAGAGATCTAAGTCTTTTTCCTGGCGGAGCTCTTGGTGTCGCTCAGAAAAACGCATGTCAATGCGGGTAGCCAAATGGATGAGTTCTTGCAGGTTGGCAGGAATCTCTCGTGCGGCCAGCACATCCTTAATGCGACTGGATAGGCCTTTTTTAAAGGTCGCGCAGAGAGCCTCGTTATTCCATGATAATTCGGAAGCAAGAGTACGAAATTGGATGGCGTACTCGCCCACTGAAGAATTACCCTGGACCAGGTTCAACAGGGCAGTCTCGGCAGAAGAAGCTCGGGCTGGCTCCTCGAAGACACTCCGGACTTCAGCGAAGAAGGACTGGACTGTGGCTGTGGCAGGATCATTGCGGTCCCAGAGCGGTGTGGCCCAAGACAAGGCCTTTCCTGAAAGAAGGCTCACTACGAACGCCACCTTAGACCGTTCTGTAGGAAACAAGTCCGACAACATCTCCATATGCAGGGAACACTGAGACAAAAATCCACGGCAGAGTTTAGAGTCCCCATCAAATTTGTCCGGCAGAGACAAGCGGAGGCTAGGAGCGGCCACTCGCTGCGGAGGAGGTGCAGGAGCTGGCGGAGGAGATGGTTGCTGCTGTAGCAGAGGCAGAAGTTGCTGTAACATGGCGGTCAACTGCGACAGCTGCTGTCCTTGTTGGGCAATCTGCTGCGATTGCTGAGCGACCACCGAGGGAAGGTCAGCGAGACTTGGCAGCGGCACCTCAGCGGGATCCATGGCCGGATCTACTGTCACGATTTGGCTTACAGGTAGTGGATCCTCTGTGTCAGCGAGGAATTGGCGTGGACCGTGCTGGTGGACCGGTTCTAAGAGGCTACTGGTGTTCACCAGAGCCCGCCGCAAAGTGGGATGGTCTTGCTGCGGCAGTAGCAACCAGGTCGTATCCACTAGCAACGGCTCAACCTCGCTGACTGCTGAGAAGGCGTGGGACAGAAGGACTAGGCAGAGGCAAGGTCAGACGTAGCAGAAGGTCGGGGGCAGGCGGCAAGGTTCGTAGTCAAGATGGATAGCAAGGGTTCAGGTAACACAGGCTTGGACAACACTAAACGCTTTCACTGGCACAAGGCAACAAGATCCGGCAAGGGAGTGCAGGGGAAGTGATCAGATATAGCCAGGGAGCAGATGGAAGCCAATTAAGCTAATTGGGCCAGGCACCAATCATTGGTGCACTGGCCCTTTAAGTCTCAGAGAGCTGGCGCGCGCGCGCCCTAGAGAGCGGAGCCGCGTGCGCCAGCACATGACAGCAGAGGACCGGGACGGGTAAGTGACCTGGGATGCGACTCGCGAGCGGGCGCGTCCCGCTGTGCGAATCGCATCCCCGACGGCCATGTCAGTGCAGCGCTCCCGGTCAGCGGGACTGACCGGTGCGCTGCAGGGAGAGAGACGCCGTGAGCGCTCCGGGGAGGAGCGGGGACCCGGAGCGCTAGGCGTAACAGTGACTCAGTAACCCATGACCCAGAGAAAAAAATACCCCCAGAGGTCTCATCAGTTTTTTTTTTTTTTTAGATGAGTTTTTTTGGCCAATTTAGTGGTTTTATGGTGTTAAAATTTGGAATGTACTCTGGGCATGGTACATTGGGGTCAATTTATGGAAAATGAAAATGAAAAGGGAAAATTTAGTACTGCATGGAAGTGTGATACTCCCTGAAGCAGTTTTTAATGCAGAGGCCCGGATGATCGGGGCAAGTGTCACACTGAGTGGTGGTGTCCTTCCGAATCCCCCTCATGTTACACACTCTGCATTTTTTCTGGGATTGTCCCTTCTTTCCAGTGTGGGGGACTTCACCTGGAAAGTGTTGGCCTGGGACGATCCTGGCACCTATAACTCCAGTTCCTTGGAAGTCCGGCCTGCTCTTTCCCGGTCGCCAAAGATCAGGACCTTTAGGACTTCTTCTTGGAACTGGAGGAATGTCCCTGTGTAGCCAGCGTACTGGGACAGTACAGAAGCGTTGTACATGGCAACCTGTACCAAGTAGACCGCAACTTTGGCGTGTGTGTGTGTGGGGGGGGGGGGGGGGTGAGTATGTAGTGTGTGATTGGTGTAACTAACTGTATGGGGGGGGGGGGGGAAAGCGCTGCAGCCAAAAAAAAAAAATGGACAAATGCAGCGCCCTGAATCCCTAATAGGGCCCGGGTCACACTAAAAAATTGTTGCGGACCCTTTAGGTCCTATTAGGGGGTCGGGGGGGGGGATTTTTTTATCTTTTTTTTACACTTTTTTTGTTACTTTACTTTTTACTTTTTTTACTGGTTAACCCTACCTGTCCCTGGGGCTGTACTCTCTCCCTGCTCTAAGGGGGGTCTTCCTCTGTGAGGGGCTACGATCTTCACAGAGGGGGGGTCCCTGGCTCCTTCTCGCAGCTCTGGCCACTGAATGAACTCAGGGAGCAAGCAGAGCCGCGAGAAGGGGCTGTTAACCCCTCCCCTGCCGGCTGCTATTGGTCCGGCCAATAGCAGCGATCCTGGGGGGGTGACGAAATCGCCACCTCCCCATAGATACAGAGGGTGATCACCTTGTATCTCCGGGTCAGCGGGTCACACGTAATCACCGGAATAGCCGAAAATCGCAAGTGTGAATTCACTTGCGATTTTCGGCGATCGCCTACATGGGGGGGTCTGATGACCCCCCTGGGCATGGCGCGGGGTGCCTGCTGATCGATATCAGCAGTCACCCCGGTCCAGTCCCCGCCCGGCGTGCGGCAGGGACCGAAATTCCCACGGGCGTACAGGTATGCCCTTGTTCCTTAAGTACCAGGGAGCAAAGGCGTACCTGTACGCCCTTGGTCCTTAAGGGGTTAAACGTGTTTACAATGAAAGAGGAATGCTAATTTATAGCCAAGTTTCTCCACCACCTGACTACCTGGAGAGTATCAAATCACCCAAAAACAAACCAATAACCTTCAAATCTTTTTTTTTCCCTTAATGAATAACAAAGTAAATGTTTAGTAAATAAGTATTCAACATTTTTATGTTGATTGATGCCAAGTAATAAAGTTACATGAACAAGTCCAACATAAAAAATGTACATACTTTTTACATTTTTAACTAATTTGGTTGATTTTTATCAGATACCGAATTGTTTCAGTTTTTTGGATGATGTACATCAGATTCAGATATAGCCGCTGACTAGGCCATTACAGGACATTAACCTTTTTGTTTCTGGGATACGTAAAATGCTACATTGGCTTGGTGCTTAGGATCATTGTCCTTCTGAAAATTGAACCTTCACTGTTTTTTCGGTGATATGGGGATCTCTGCCATCTCTTTATTTTTTGGTCTTCTTTCTTTCAATGACATTCAATTCAATAGGCAGTGGAGATTCTGTAAGACATCATGGTGAATATGCTGAGGGGGAGCAAGGAGCCAATGATTAGATATCAGATGTTCATACTGAGAGAAGTGTTGGAGACAATGAGGAGACAATGAGGAGGCCTGACCAAAACATCTGTCACATGTACAAGACATACGCCTTTTGGCATGGTTAACTCAGGAACAGGTGTCCACAACATTGCTGCATCTGTAGGCTTGGAAAAAAAAGCCTTCAATAGGAGGGGAACAGTCAGGTGGAGGTATAACTCTTAACAGTATTCTGCTATGTGGAAATTCTTTCCTATCTTACCTGATGCAGAAAACCTGCAATAGTGGCATCTAGGGCTGCACAATATACCGCAAAAGCAATCGAATCGTAATTTTTGCAAATTGTGATATAGCTATATGCCCCCCCCCGGGAAAACTTGTGGTCATCTGCTTGGGCCAGCTCCCATGTGCGGTTGCAGGCAGGGCTGGCCCGAGCAGGTAAAAACAAATTCAAACACCAGAGTGCTTTCAGCTGTTCCAAAACTACAACTGGTTGTAGTTTCACAACAGCTAGAGGCACCCTGATAGAGAAACACTTTGCTAAGTAAGAGGTGCAGGGAGAAACATAAAAAAAAAACCTTATGCTCCTCTACTCCCGGTCCCTGCAGATGCCGTTCCGATGCATGGCATCCAGTGTTTCCTCCCTTCTCTTTACAAGCAGAAGGACCTTTCCCTTTTCAGCCAATCACTGGCCGCAGTGGTGTCATGTGTCAAGCCAGTGATTGGGAAAAGGTCTTTGAGAAAAGGACTTTTTCATCTGCAAACATACTAGGTTTCCCGGATCCGGCAGGAGATTTGAAAACTGTCGGAAACCCAGTGTATTTGCAGTACAAAAAGCTACCTTCCTGGGGAAGAATGTGACCATTGGGGGGGGGGGGGATGTGACCAGGGGGAATGTCACATGGGGGGGAGAATGTGACGTGGGGAGAGAATGTGACAGGGGGATTTTAAATGAGGAGAATGTGACTGGGGGGATGTGACAGGGGGGGGGGGATTTTACGGGAGAATGTGATATGGGAGGAGAACATGACAGGGGGTGAGAATGTGACAGGGGGAAGATGTGACAGGGGGAGAATGTGACAGGGGGCAGAATGTGACCGGGGTGTGGGGGGTAGAAATTAAAGGGGTTCTCCGCTGCGTACACATCTTATCCCCATCCAAAGGATAGGGGATAAGATGCCTGATCGCGGGAGTCTCGCCGCTGGGGACGCCCGTGATCATGCACGCGATCAGGCATCAGGCATCTTATCCCCTATCCTTTGGATAGGGGATAAGATCTGTAAGCACCAGAGAACCCCTTTAAATGGGGGAGGAGTGAAATGGGTGGTGGACATGAAATAGGTGGATAGATTGGGGGAGATTGGACATGAAATAGGGGAATTTCAACATTTGTTTATTATATTGCATCGCATATCGAAATCGCAATATTTAGGCCCATAATCGCAATCGCACAGTTTCCCTATATTGTGCAGCCCTAGTGGCATCTCTGGAAAAATAAAGTAATACATAGCCGGAGTTTAAGCTTAGGAATTACATCACAAAACCTGGCTACAGTCATCATTAGTCCACCATTGCCTACTGTTTGCTGTATACTACATCTACCACCAGCCACCGCCACCTGCTGTCCGCTGGCTACTACACCTAACACCATTCCACCACTGCCTGTTGTCCTCTGGCTACTACAACTAACACCATTCCACAAATGCCTTTATGCACCCTTATTTTAGTGTAAAAAAAGCAGTCAACCTCCTCTAGTGGAGTGTTTTTAAACACAATGTAAATTACCAGAGGTTCACATGTGGCTGCAACTTTGACATTTATTTAGTCTAAAAACTACTTTAAAACATTCCAAGGTAACCCTTGCAGTGTCTAAGAGCTTTCGAGCTCTTAGACAGTGTAATATACACATAAATAAATGTTTTATTCCTTAAAAGTAAAAAAAAATAAAAAATACATATTTGGTATTTCTTCAATAGTAACAACCAGTAAAATACATTTTACTATTTATCAAACTGTAAGTGTAAAATGTCGTAAGTAAATCTTTACACCTAATCTAAACGTAACAACTGCTATGAGATATTGAAGCGAAAATTCAGATATACTAATTGCCCTCAACAGATACAATTATTTCCCTGGAATCAGCAGTTTTGATAGGAAGAAAAAACAGAGAGATACAGATAGCCAAAAGTAGCAGTTATTGCATGAAGACCTTACCAACTCCTGAGGGGTCACCCTAGGGCTCAACAGCGACCAGACTGAGGTTGAGATTACCCCTTATCAGTGTGGGTGAAGTAAGAACTGAACTAGCGTAAATTTTGGGTTAGGTTTTGATGCATTTTAAGCACTTGAGTTATCCAAAGGATAGGGGATTAGATGCCTGATCGTGTGGGGTCCCGCCACTGGGGACCCCCCGTGATCTTGCATGCAGCACCCCGTTATAATCAGTCCCCGGAGCATGTTCGCTCCGGGTCTAATTACTGTTTGCTCCGGGTCTGATTAGCCTATGGGAGGGGGCGTGACACGCCCCCTCCTATAGGCCTGCATTGAGGGGGCGGAGAGTGACGTCACACAGGGGCGGGGCTGTGACGTCACAATGCTCCGGCCCCCGTGATCGCCAGTAATCAGACCCGGAGCGATCATGCTCCGGGGACTGATTATAACGGGGTGCTGCGTGCAAGATCCCGGGGGTCCCCAGCGGCGGGACCCCCGCGATCAGGTATCTTATCCCCTATCCGTTGGATAGGGGATAAGATATCTTAGCGCCGGAGTACCCCTTAAATGGTCGCTTTTTAGGGTGACTTTTTTTCCTATGAATTTCTTAGATAGCTAGTCAGTAGTGTGTGTGTGTGTGTGTGTGATCCTATGCCACTGCCAAGGAGTATATACTTGTGAATCTCTAAGCTTCATTGAAATTAGGGAGCCTGTCCCTCTTTCATGCTGTCCGGGATAAGGGAGCATGAAATTTTTACACTTTATGGAGTGTGCTCCTCTAGCCTCTCCCCATCTCCTCCCAGTCATATGTACAAACATACACTGTATATCAGTAGTTGTCTATCACTGATGAGGAGGCCGGAGAGGTAGGGGTAATAAACCTGCTATATTCTTTCTTATTTGCTATATTAAAAGCCAAATAGAAGAATGACTTGTAATGTGCAGCTCTGTTTCTGAAAGAAAGCAGCATATTTTTTTTTAAATCTTATGCAGCCACTTGAAATTAAGCAGCATATTTTAATGACAGATCTGCTTTATTAAAGCTCTATCATTTACAGTACTTGGTCTGGATACAGTATGTGCCGAATGATTGTGTTTTTCATAAGCCATTCGGAGCAGATTCATTCTGCGTACTACTGAAGTCATTTATATAAGAAATCCACTTGAACAATTTCTGTTTTTAGTGATAGATGCCAAATATTATGTGCTCTGAAATGTTGAACTCTGTAATTAATTCTAAAGTCGGTAATTGTGAAGTTTGAAGAAGCAGATAAAGGCAGCCAAACCACTTGAGCAGAAAAGTTGTAGTAATGGCTTTATATTATTGTTCCCTGATTTATTTAATCTCTCTTGATCAAATCAAGAAAATCCAACTGAAACCGAGTGCCTGTGTTTTAATGACAATTGTAAAATGGCTTTGGAATGTTGCTCGCAAATGCAGTTTATTTGATTGAAAAATAGTCGAACTATTAGTGTTTATCTTCAGAGAACAGAATATTATCACCACATAACTCTCTTCATGGGTCAAGTGATACAGTACAGGACGTGTAGTTAATAAATGGTTACAGTGAAAGTTCACAGAAATGCATCAGAAGGTCATTGAATCATCCTTGTTATCAGAATTATATATTAACTCTTTTGTTATCAATTAAAAGTGTAAGGAGACATTTTAAAATGTCACCCCTTTACAAAGAACTCCATTTATATATGGCAGCTACATGCTAGGGTACTATGATGCAAGCAAAGGAGCTGAGCTTACTTCATAACCTGTGAGTACCAGATGCTATAAGCAGCCGGGACTCACAGCTTATGATGCAGATATTCATCATTTACCCTTCAGAGAAAAGTAAGAAATGACAGGAGCTGGGGCTTTAAGGGGTACGATTGGTATCTTTGCAGTGCAAAACAGCAGTTTCTATCAGCTAAAATGCCGGCCAGAGGGTTTCTTCTTACCTCCATGCCCGTTCCCTGATCTTCTTATACAAGTAGACTAGTAGAAAAGTAGACACTGATAGTAGTGATCAGTGCTATGCCTATGTATAGTACTAGCAATCGAATAATAATAGTCCCTTATTGAGAACAGCAAAAAACAAAACAAAACACGATATACTATTTTGATAACTACACTCCTCAAGGAACGTAACAAGGGGTACAGTGAGCCTTTACACCCCAGAGGTGTTGATGACTTTTCATTAAAGTTGGATGTGTAAGTTATAATTTTTTTCACAAAAATGCTGTTTTTCCCCCAAATTGTACACTTTTGATATTTCAAACGCCAGTGGGGTGTAAATGCTCACTGCACCCCTTATTAAATTCTGTGAGAAGTGTAGTTTTCAAAATGTGGTCATATAGGGGGAGGGGCACTGTTCTGGCACCATGGGGGCTTTGTTCATTTTTATTTTTGCTTACTTTTTTTTAAAATGGGAAAAGGGGGGTGAGTCAAACTTTTATTACTGAAGGGGTAAAATCACATTTATTAACTTTTTTTAAAACTTTCTTTATGCTTGTTTTTAGTCCCCATTGATCAGGGATATCGGTGCTCTGCAGCTTCAACCTAGATCTCAGACATGGAGCAATGGAACGCCGATCAGACAGCGAGGAGCAAGGTAAAGAGCCTGCTGCTGTCCTCTCAGCTGTTCTGGACCACCATGATTTCCCTGTGGCGGTCCCAAAGAGCCCACTGAGTTAACTGGCAACTGTTTTCTCCGGTTTTAGATGCGGCGATCAATTTTGATTGCAGAGTCTATAGGGTTAAGGCTGGATATCAGCTCGATTGGCAATGGCCGGTATTAGCTGCAGGTTTCGGTTGCTGATAGCAATCAAGACCTGCCGGGTATGAAGCGTGCTCAGCTCCTGAGCGCGCTTCATATAACAGGAGCTGGCTGCGGATGTAAATATACGTCCTGCATCCTTAATGGGATACTCCACCCCTAGACATCTTATCTCCCATCCAAAGGATAGGGAGTAGGATGTCTGATCGCGGGGGTCCCACCTCTGGAAACCCCAGTGATCTCTCCTGCAGCACCCCCTGTCATCTTGTAAACAAAGCAAACTTCGCACCAGGCCTGATGACGGGCAATACAGGGGTCAGAGGATAGTGATGTCACAACCGCACCCCCTCGTGGTGCCACACCCTGCCCCCTCAATACAAGTCTATGAGAGGGGGCATGATGACCACCACGCCCCCTTCCATAGACTTGCATTAAGGGGTGGGGTGTGACGTCTCTAGGGGGCGGGCCATGACGTCATGATCCTCTGACCCCTGTATCGCCCGTCATCAGGCACAGAGCAAGGTTTGCTCTGTGCACAAGTTGACTGGAGGTGCTGCAGGAGAGATCGCATTGGTTCCCAGAGGCGGGACCCCCGCGATCAGACATCGTATCCCCTACCCTTTGGTCTAGGGGAGGAGTACCCATTTAAGGGGCTAGAGATCAGTAGAGATCCTATGGCAGTTTCCATTTACAGCACCATATTTACAGACAGCTGCCCTAGGCATTCAGATTTAACCCCTTAAGGACTGAGCCCTTTTTCACCTTAAGGACTCGGCCATTTTTTGCAAATCTGACCACTGTCACTTAAAACATTAATAACTCTGGAATGCTTTAAGTTATCATTCTGATTCCGAGATTGTTTTTTCGTGACATATTCTACTTTAACATAGTGGTAAAATTTTGTGGTAACTTGCCTCCTTTCTTGGTGAAAAATCCCAAAATTTTATGAAAAATTTGAAAATTTTGCATTTTTCTAACTTTGAAGCTCTCTGCTTGTAAGGAAAATGGATATTCCACATCATTTTTTTTATTCACATATACAATATGTCTACTTTATGTTTGCATCATAAAATTGATGAGTTTTTACTTTTGGAAGACACCAGAGGGCTTCAAAGTTTGCAGCAATTTTCCAATTTTTCACAAAATTTTGAAACTCGCTTTTTTTCAGGGACCAGTTCAGGTTTGAAGTGGATTTGAAGGGTCTTCATATTAGAAATACCCCATAAATTACCCCATTATAAAAACTGCACCCCCCAAAGTATTCAAAATGACATTCAGTAAGCGTTTTAATCCTTTAGGGGTTTCACAGGAATAGCAGCAAAGTGAAGGAGAAAATTCACAATCTTCATTTTTTACACTCGCATGTTCTTGTAGACCCAATTTTTTTATTTTTGCAAGGGGTAAAAGGAGAAATTTTTTACTTGTATTTGAAACCCAATTTCTCTCGAGTAAGCACATATGTCATATGTCTATGTAAAGTGTTTGGCGGGCACAGTAGGGGGCTCAGAAGGGAAGGAGCGTCAAATGGTTTTTGGGGGGCATGTCACCTTTAGGAAGCCCCTATGGTGCCAGAACAGCAAAAAACCCCACATGGCATACCATTTTGGAAACTAGACCCCTCAGGGAACATAACAAGGGGTAATGTGAACCTTAATACCCTACAAGTGATTCACGACTTTTGCATATGTAAAAAAAAAAGAATTTACCTAAAATGCTTGGTTTACCAAAAGTTTTACATTTTTAAAAAGGGTAATAGCAGAAAATACCCCCCAAAATTTGAAGCCCAATTTCTCCCGATTCAGAAAATACCCCATATGGGGGTGAAATGTGCTCTGCTGGCGCACTACAGGTCTCGGAAGAAAAGGAGTCACATTTGGCTTTTTGAAAGCAAATTTTGCTCTGGGGGCATGCCGCATTTAGGAAGCCCCTATGGTGCCAGGACAGCAAAAAAAAAACACACATGGCATACCATTTTGGAAACTAGAACCCTCGGGGAACATAACAAGGGGTAATGTGAACCTTAATACCCTACAAGTGATTCACGACTTTTGCATATGTAAAAAAAAAAAAAAAATGTACCTAAAATGCTTGGTTTCCCAAAAGTTTTACATTTTTAAAAAGGGTAATAGCAGAAAATACCCCCCAAAATTTGAAGCCCAATTTCTCCCGATTCAGAAAACACCCCATATGGCAGTGAAAAGTGCTCTGCTGGCGCACTACAGGTCTCAGAAGAGAAGGAGTCACATTTGGCTTTTTTGAAGGAAATTTTGCTCTGGGGGCATGCCACATTTAGGAAGCCCCTATTGTGCCAGGACAGCAAAAAAAACACATGGCATACCATTTTGGAAACTAGACCCCTCGGGGAACGTAACAAGGGGTAAAGTGAACCTTAATACCCTACAGGTGTTTCACGACTTTTGCATATGTAAAATAAAAAAAAAAATTTTTTTACCTAAAATGCTTGGTTTCCCAAAAAATTTACATTTTTACAAAGGGTTAAAGCAGAAAATATCCCCCAAAATTTGAAGCCCAATTTCTTCCGATTCAGAAAACACCCCATATGGGGGTGAAAAGTGCTCTGCTGGCGCACTACAGGTCTCAGAAGAGAAGGAGTCAAATTTGGCTTTTTGAAAGCAAATTTTGCTCTGGGGGCATGCCGCATTTAGAAAGCCCCTATGGTGCCAGGACAGCAAAAAAACACATGGCATACCATTTTGGAAACTAGAGCCCTCGGGGAATGTAACAAGGGGTTAAGTGAACCTTAATACCCCACAGGCGTTTCACGACTAGTGCATATGTAAAAAAAATATTTATTTTTTTTACCTAAAATGCTTCTTTTCCCAAAAATTTTACATTTTTAAAAAGGGTAAAAGCAGAAAATACCCCCCAAAATTTGTAACACAATTTCTCCCGAGTACGGCGATACCCCATATGTGACCCTAAATTGTTGCCTTGAAATACGACAGGGCTCCAAAGTGAGAGCGCCATGCGCATTTGAGGCCTAAATTAGGGATTGCATAGGGGTGGACATAGGGGTATTCTACGCCAGTGATTCCCAAACAGGGTGCCTCCAGCTGTTGTAAAACTCCCAGCATGCCTGGACAGTCAGTGGCTATCTGGCAATACTGGGAGTAGTTGTTTTGCAACAGCTGGAGGCTCAGTTTTGGAAACCGTGGCGTACCAGACGTTTTTCATTTTTATTGGGGAGGGGAGGGGGGCTGTGTAGGGGTATGTGTATATGTAGTGTTTTTTACTTTTTATTTTTTGTGGTAGTGTAGTGTTTTTAGGGTACAGTCACACGGGCGGGGGCTCACAGTAGTTTCTCGCTGGCAGTTTGAGCTGTTGCAGAAAATTTGCCTCAGCTCAAACTTGCAGCCCGATACTTAATGTAACCCTCCGCCCATGTGAGTGTACCCTGTACATTCACATTGGGGGGGGGGGGGGGACATCCAGCTGTTGCAAAACTACAACTCCCAGCATGCGCTGAAAGACTGTACAAGCTGAGAGTTTTAGTTTTGCAACAGCTGTAGGCACACTAGTTATGTATCACTGAGTTTGTGACCTTACTCAGTGTTTCAAAACCAGTGTGCCTCCAGCTGTTGCAAAACTACAACTCCCAGCATGTACGGTGCATGGTGTAAGGTGACTGCTGGGAGTTGTAGTTTGCAACAGCTGGAGGCACACCGGTCGTGAAACACTGAGTTAGGTAAAAAAAACTGAGTTTCACAACCAGTGTGCCTTCAGCTGTTGCAAAACTACAACTCTCAGCAGTCACCGACAGCCAATGGGCATGCTGGGAGTTGTAGTTATGCAACCAGAAGATGCACCACTACAACTCCCAGCATGCACTTTAGCTATTTGTGCAAGCTGGGAGTTGTAGTTATACAACAGCTGAAGGTACACTTTTCCATAGAAAAAATGTGCCTCCAGCTGTTGCAAAACCATAAGTTCCAGCATGCCCATAAGGGAATGCTGGGAGTTATGGTGGTCTGCCTCCTGCTGTTGCATAACTACAGGTCCCAGCATGCCCTTTTTGCATGCTGGGAGCTGTTGCTAAGCAACAGCAGGAGGCTGTCACTCACCTCCTGCTGCTGCTCCGTCGCAGGACAGTCCCTCGCCGCCGCCGTCGCTCCTGGGGCCCCGATCCCAACAGGGACGCCGGGGATCGGGGTCCCCAGCACCCGGGGTCTTCTTCCCGCTCATGTCCTCCGGAAGAGGGGCGGAGTGGGTGCGGGAGTGACACTCGCAGCAGGCGCCCTGATTGGTCGGCCGGTAGTCCGGCCGACGAATCAGGGCGATCGTGAGGTGGCACCAGTGCCATTTCACCCCTGCAGGCTCTGGCTGTTCGAGGCCGTCAGAGACGGCCCCGATCAGCCAGTAATTTCGGGTCACCGGGTCACTGGAGACCCGATTGACCCGGAATCGCGCAGATCGCTGGACTGAATTGTCGCCCTGCGTCCTTAAGAGGTTAATACCCGTCATTAGTGAGTTGACAAGGGTCTAATTTTTTCCTGCAAATCTGTCACAAATACACAGCAAAAACCACATGGGTTATATCAGGAACTTGTACCAGATTTATCATGGATCATAAGAAAGTGGTGAAATCAATCTATAATCCACAGTATAATGTGCAGCTGTGTCTTCCAAGCTATAGGTAAATTTTACAGAAGTTCTGATCCAATTGAATTCAACCAAACATGGATTTTTTTAAATTTTCTTATCCAGGCGGCAGTAGCAACATTAAATGTACTTTCTTTTTTTTTTCACCCACTAAAGTGCTGCCCACTCAAAGCTTCTGCCCTAAGCACAGATCCATGGGTGCCTTGTGGTAAATACAGCCCTGCTAATCTAGCATACCCATAATAGTCTGAAAAGAAAGCTATTATTGATAAACTCGTTGGCATGAAGAATATATTGAAATTGCAATAAAGAATTTTAGCTTTAGGTATTACCAAAATAATGTGAACCTAAAGAGCACCTTCACCCATCATCTGTGATGGCACGTGTTGTCATGTGATTTTAATTACATCTGTAGGTTGGTTGATCAATTTAATTCTACTGAAGGGCAATATCATTGTTTAAAATAAACTAACTGATTAAGTCTTTCACGGTCATGTTGTTTCTTTGTGGTGTAGTCTGAGGCAAAAATGAACTGATTTGCCTAAACAAATAGAAGAATAAATGCAAACATGACAAGATATTTAGGTAAAACTCATTTGGACAAAGCACAGTAAATACAAAGCTCTAATGGCACGAAAGCAATTCTGTTAAAATAAATAAAGGGATTGATTACTTGATGGGTTTCATATATTGCAAGGCTCTATGTTTTCTTATTCACAACACATCTGTCCTCGGCAGCAATTGGCAAGGACAACAATTTATTTTTGCAAAAATGTGACTTTGTTTAAAAGGAAACCTGTCATCACAACTTAACATTTTCTGATTCAAAGCTAAAGATGGAGCACACAGGCAAGTAGGCGCTGAAAAGTAATAAACACCACTGTTGCTAAGGAAGAAACCCAAGAATATGCATAGGGAACACTGGAAATTGGCCTCTCTTTTTATCTAAAATAATTGATGTCTTTATTTTTTCCTAAAATATGGACATCACCTTTAGAAATGGTGGCATTTGAATATGAATCAGTTATTTTTAAATACCAAAAATATTATTCTGAGTTTTGTAAAGTTGTGTATTTGGTTTGTTGACTTTGTTCATGTGCTAATCATGTTTTTTATTAAACTAAATTTCTGTGATCCTCCCAAGTGACTCAAGACATTTAACCCTATGAGAAAAGAGCATAAAAAGGTCTGAGGAAAGTGTCTGATCACAGTCCCTATTTCTTACCTCTTCATGCAGGGTCTGTAACTTCTCCCCTGAGCATTGCAGTCCCCATGCTCAAAAACATTCTCTTGCTGAAGAAAAGTGACAACCTGCTAAGTCAATAACCAGCCGAGATGGGGTCCCATCTCGGCGTGTGACTGGCACAGTGGGCAGTCATTTCTGTTCAGCACCAGTGCATGTCTGAGGGTAGGGACCAAAGTGTACTGGTGAGAAACGGTGGACCCTACATGAAGAGCTGAGAGACGGGACCTCCCACAATCTCCTTTGGAGAGGGGATGTGCTTTATTGTAACATTTTAGATCAAGCTAGTTATGGAATTACATAAGGTTTGAAATCCAATTTATTGTGAAGTACTATACTGGAATGCTTATAATTTTAACAAAATGTATATTAAAAAGTCTTAGAATTCCATATAATACTACTATGTAAGAAATATTGCCAGGAGTCCCCTACAGTGGGGAAAAAGTGCATAAATTGTCAAAGCAAAATGAGCCAGAACTGAAGAGCCGATTCTGGGGTGCAAGCATCAAAAGTATTACTGTAAGTCATATGTAAAACGTATTTATCTATTTGGTTATAAATAGAGACGGTAGAATTGGCTTGTCAGTCCTGAGATTCATAGGGAATAAGATTATTTATGATTTGATGTTTGGATCCCTACCTGCCTCCTCACTGTCCGATTGCCGAATGACTGCTCAGTGCCTGAGATTCAGGCCTGAGCAGTCAAGCGGCAGAATCATCGATCACTGGTTTCCTATGAGAAACCAGTGATCAATGTAAAAGATCAGTGTGTGCAATGTTATAGGTCCCTATGGGAGCTATAACACTGCAAAATAAAAAAAGGGAATAAAGATCATTTAACCCCTCCCATAATAAAAGTTTTAATCACCCCCCCTTTTCCCATAATAAAAAAAAACTGTGTAAAAAAAACTAAAATAAACATATGTGGTATAGCCGCGTGCGAAAATGTCCGAATTATAAAAATATATCGTTAATTAAACCGCACAGTCAATGGCGTACGCGCAAAAAAAATTCAAAAGTCCAAAATAGTGTATTTTTGGTCACTTTTTATATCATAAAAAAATGAATAAAAAGCGATCAATAAGTCCTATCAATGCAAAAATGGTACCGCTAAAAACTTCAGATCACGGCGCAAAAATGAGCCCTCATACCGCCCCATATGCGGAAAAAAAATAAGTTATAGGGGTCAGAAGATGACAATTTTAAACGTATTAATTTTCCTGCATGTAGTTTTGATTTTTTCCAGAAGTACGACAAAATCAAACCTATATAAGTAGGGTATCATTTTAACCGTATGGACCTACAGAATAAAGAGAAGGTGTCATTTTTACCGAAAAATGTACTGCATAGAAACGGAAGCCCCCAAAAGTTACAAAATGGCGTTTTTTTTTTTTTTTTTCAATTTTGTCTCACAATGATTTTTTTTTCCGTTTCACCGTAGATCTTTGGGTAAAATGACTGACGTCATTACAAAGTAGAATTGGTGGTGCAAAAAATAAGCAATGATAAAACGAAAATAGTAAAAAAGGAAAAAACCCCGGGTCCTTAAGGGGTTAAGGGGTTAAAGGAGTACTTCAGTGGAAAACATTTTTTTTTTTTTTTTAAATCAACTGGAGCCAGAAATTAAACAGATTTGTATATTACTTCAATTTAAAAATCTTAATCCTTCCAGTACTTATCAGCTGCTGTATACTACAGAGGAAGTTCTTTTCTTTTTGAATTTATTTCCAGTCTGACCACAGCGCTCTCTGCTGAAACCTCTGTCCATGTCAGGAACTGTCCAGAGAAGGAGCAAATCCCCATAGCAAACCTCTCCTGCTCTGGACAGTTTCTGACATGGAAAGAGGTGTCAGCAGAGAGCACTGGGATCAGACAGAAAAAAAAAAAAAAGAAGTTACTGTGTAGAATACAGCAGCTGATAAGTACTGGAAGGATTAAGATTTTTACTAATCTGTTTAACTCTCTGGCACCAGTTGATTTAAAAAAAATGTTTTACACCAGAGTACCCCTTTAAATGTAGCAGCAGCAGCTATTTTTCCATGCCAAGTGCAAGAAGCAGCCATGTTCCCAGGACCAGTATTAGTAGTAACAGCAGCCGCCATGCAGCCATGTGTATAGTAGTGGTAGCAGCAGCATGCTAGAGTTGTTCCTTCCTCCAGGGGATGTGTTGTATTGGAAGATACAGCCATTGTGACTGACTGGCTCATTCTCCGTCGTTCTTTGATGCTATATTGATGAGCCAGGTGTCAGTGGATTCCTCTTTCTTTGCAGTTACTTTTCACAGTAAAATAAGCATTTCCACCCTTCCCATTCCATCAACTTTATCTTTTATGTACCCTCTTAGTGGGACCTAGTGATGAGCGGCATATGCCATATTCGAATTCGCAATATTTAGCGAATATGAGGACGAGAGATCATTTCTTGGTTCTTTGCCAGTTGCTTTTCGCATCATGATTTTCTGCTGCCCTGCGAAGAAGATGGTGGGGAGTAACTTTACATCAAGTGAGGAAAAACTGCTGATTTGTGTAAGTAATTTCACCACTGTTATTTCATTATATTTAATGCATTTTTGACTAGTTTAAAAGTTATGATATAAGATCAGATAGCAGTGTTTCCCAAACAGTGTGTCTCCAGCTGTTGCAAAACTACAACTCCCAGCATGCCTGGACAGCTGGAGGCACCCTGGTTGGTAAACATGTGTTTAGATAGGGTCGCCACTTTCCATGCTATTTAGCATAATTAACATTGTACTCAGAGAGTTATCACGGTGTTATCTGTGGTGTTACATAGGACTGCAGTTCACATCAACTACAATATCTGTACTCAGATCTTTGCTTTGAAAAAAGCAGTTGGGTCTAAGGTAGTACTATGAAGCACAAAGCTCAAAGGACGCTGGAAAAATGACAGAAGCCGCTCCACTCTCAAAACCACCATGTGAATCTGCAAGGAAATACTGCTGGGAGTGATCTTATATACTGGTCATGCCAGCAAGTTTCCATTGGTTGCTAGGGAGATTGCTAACCTCTGACACTTGCGGTTGCAGAACTCTCATTGGCTCAGAGGCATAAGAAGGGCGTGGAAAATATTTGCGAATATTCGCAATACGAATATTCGCAATACGAATATTTGCATGCACAAACTAATCGCCTCAGATTCTTGCCCCAGGGTCTCTAATCATACCAGCAATGCATTTATTCGTCAATGGAGATCACTATAATGTGATCTGTGTTTAAACAAGTTTGGGAAAAAAACGAATATTCATAATCGCGAATATTATTCGCGATATTCCAAATATTCATGAATTCTGGAATATGCTATATTCGCGACGAATATTCGCATTGCGAATATTCGTAAGCAACACTAGTGGGACCCACCTTTTCTCCGAGAAGACAGCACTGTGTTATCTAAGGATATGGAAAGCCAGTCTATGATGAAATAAAGCTACATTCCTTTTCACCTCATCTGTGAGTGCAGATTCTTCCAGCTTGCATCTACCTTGTGGCCCTGGAACAGGGACCCTACACTTGTGGCACGCGAATGCTGTCATTATCTCCAGATAGAGTACTGCTTTTTCTGCTAAGGATGTGGATAGTGATGAGAAGTGAGGACAGTCAGCATTTTACATGTGCTGCAGAGGTGGTGGAGAGAAAACAGTGGCTGAGCATAGCTGTGATAGTGAGACTGATAGTAGGTGTGATGATAGCGTCAGTCATGGAGGTGGATATGGTAAAAGGGTCAAGGAGCCCATGTGACATCAGAACAGACTGAGGGGAGTGATGAAGACAATGAGGAAGATACTAAATGGTTTTGGACAGGACATGGGAAACAGATGACATGGAGGTTTCTTGTCAGAACAGGTGGGTAGTGGGGACACTATCTGAGATAAAAAGCCAAGTATAGGTAGGGCTAGAACATCTGCAAAACCACCCAAATGTAGGTCTGCTCGTATGATCAACTCAGGAGCAGGTGGCAACACAATTTGTAGGCTTCAGAAAAATGCCTGACAGAGGAGAAGCACGATCAGGTGGTGGTGTACATACTAGCTCTTTACAGTTCTCTCCCATGTGTCAGTTCTTCTGTACCTTCACAGAGGAAGAAAACCAGACACCAAGCACCAGAAAGATAACCGGATCTTCCAGCAGAAAGTTAGGTGTGGCCAGAGCACAAGTTTAGGAACTATGAGGGGAATTTATGAAAGCTGTACTTGCTTCTTGTTGACTTTAGAGCATACAATTTGCGGTGACAGTGGCGACCGTGTGCCAAATTTATCAAATGGTGCCAAATTTATTAAACGTCGCAGAGCCATGCGACAATTATATTAAATGTTCAACAGACCTTAATACAATTCTCGCTAAATAAGAACACTTCATGGTCAGGAAATTTGAACAGTCTAAATAATATTTTCACACAGGGCAAGCCTGCAACTTTTACTGCAACAAATTTAGACAAAAAAAACAGTCTAAACTGATAAATAAATCCCCCTCTATGTCTCTACATAACAACATGGAGCAGCATCACAAGGCTGTGTGGAACCATGTAAATGTGAACCAAACTTGATGCTGTTGCTGCTGCAGCTCTCTATTCTTGTCATTTGTCTAGTAGTCATCCATATGCATCATCCACAGGCAGAATGTTGCCATGTTATCATCATTGTCATCTAGTGTTTCTCCTCCTGCTGTCAGTTATCAATACGTAAATCTCTATCCTGCAAACCTGTATGTCCCCATCATCCAGATGTTGTGCGGAAGAATTCACAAATTGCTAAGTTGTTGATGGGGCATTCCCTGCCGTAGGTTACTCTTCTCCCCCTCCATTCTTCCATAGGTACAAAGTGAAGAGTGCCAAGTTGTATTACATCTGTTAAGACTGGGCGAGAAAAGCTGCACATCTGAGTTGCTGCAGTGTTTGCAGAAGGAAATCTCATGCTGACTTTTTTCTCATAATCTAAGATTGGGCAATGTAGTTGCTGATATCATGAAAAATATTGTGACTGTACTGTATTTAGGTGGCATGACAAATTCTCAGTGTGTGGCACATGCACTAAATGTGGTTGCAAGATATTTCTTAAAAACATATGACATTCAGAACGATGTGCTTGCCATGTCCCATAGAGTTTGTGTTTTCTTTAGCTGCTCTCATGTCTGAAAGCATGCCCTTCTACACTCACAGTGCCAAAATGTTCTTCCTTGAACACTTTGTAACTTTCCAAGATGCTAGAACTAACCCTTACACATGTTGGGCTGCCTGTACCAGCAGTAGAAAGCAGTGACTAATTTAATTATGAAGCAGAAGGATATGTGTTGGAGCCAGTGTGATTTTCAGCTCAGGCATTACAAGCTGATAAGAGACACATGTTGTGTACTGAGGCCTTTTGAAGAGGAAAACAGATTTGTCAGCAGGTCAACAGTGAAATGAACAATATTATGATACTGATATTCCTTTCAGAGAAAATGTTCACAGTGATAATTGAGCAAGGAATGGAAGAATGCTTAAATCTGTCTCGTTGCATTATAGATGTGGAGGAGGACCTGAATAAGGATGAAAAAAAGGGGAGCTGAGGAGTATTTGAACATGAAATTGATCAATTTATGACAGAACGGACAGGGGGATGAAGCCCTCACACAGCATGATAGTCATGATGACAACCACCACAATGATGAACAACAATGGAAGTTTGGAATGGAGACTAAACCAACCTGGCCTATGGAAAAGTGCACAAGGATGACAAGCTCTATGCTTTGTTGCTTTGAATCTGCCTGCAATATTGTGAACATGAAACAAACAAATGAGCACTGGATAGCAACACTCTTAAATCCTCAGTGTAAACACTACAATTGGCACATTTTTCATAACTTCTAAGAGGGAGGCTAAATTGAATTTTCATAGTGGGAATCTATGCAGCCAGCTTGCCACAACTTTACATTTGCAAACAGCTGCCAAACAGCTGTCTCTGCCAGTGCTACTGCTGTAAGAGGTAGCATCAGCAACATGTTAATGGTGGAGTACATGATGACCCATGTGGTAATTCCTGAGCTGTGTCCTATTTTTGGAAGACATTATCATGGACTTCTAGGTCTCCAAACTAGATCATTAGTTAAAACTAAAAAAGTTTCCCCAATTTACCATGGGTGTTCTGTCTTTTCCACCCCCAGTGTATAGTCAGAGAGCATTTCTAGCATAGCAGGTGGATTGTAACCCCTAAGCAAACAAGATTGTCTGCCAAAAAGTGGCTCTTGAACAAAACATTGAAATTTTGGGTCCATGGCCAGAAAACTTCCCAGATCACAATCCCATTGAGAATCTGTAGTAGAAAAAAAACTGAATTTGTGATCAACTCCAATTATTGATTAGACAAGAATGAGTTGCCATCAGTCAGGATTTTGCCCTAAAGCTGATATCCAGCATGTTAGGGCCCATTGCAAGATTCTTGAAACGGAGGGTCTATAAATACTAAGCCTTTGCATAAACTTAATGGGGGAGATTTATCAAAACCTGTGCAGAGGAAAACTTGCCCAGTTGCCCATAGCAACCAATCAGCTTGCTTCTTTCATTTTTATGAAGGCCTGTGAAAAATGAAAGAAGCAATCTGATTGGTTGCTATGGGCAACTGGGCAAGTTTTCCTCTGCACAGGTTTTGATAAATCTCCCCCAATGTATTTGATAATAGAAGTTTAACAACTAATAAACAACCAAAGAGACATCTGTCTCGAAGACATAAAAACACTAATGCGGCAAACTGTATAAAAAAATAATAATTTGTGTCATTCTCAAAACTTTTGTCCACGACTGTACAAACTACCCATGCTTATTTTTAGAAATGTTGTCACATCAGGTTAAAGTAAACATGCCTGTGGATTTAAAACACAAGAGATAAAATATACACTAGAAAAGTAAAAGCAATGCATTATATGTAATGCTGGAAAACTTTACATTAAAATATTTGCATAGTGTTTCCATTTATCACAAAGGTCTCAGTAGTTTATTCCTAATAGTACTAAATTCAGTGGAACACACACTGTTGGCTTAGACATGGAACACATCTCAAGTATTTTAGTAGAATAAGGCAGGGACTGAGGCATATGTTAATACTATTTGCTGCATTTTTTTATGAATATAGAGAGACCTATTTATGCATAGTGGTAGTGGTGCAACAGTTGCCCTATTATTGCATTAAGAGACTGCAGTAAAATAAACATGTTTCAAAGGAATTTTTTACTTGGATAGCTTCTGACTAATAATAAAGGGACCGAAGAGTCCATATTTCTAAAAGTGCTGGCTGTCACTCTGGTTTGATTCATTCTGTAAAATATAGGTGGTCATACATTCTAATAGGACATATAGATGGATTTTCTTTGTGGTCAGTTGCATGTTTACAAACAAAAAATGAATGGAAAGTTCAGCTCACCATTATATGGTATTCCATGACTGAGGAGCAGGTGAAAGCTTGGAGAGCAGGGCAGGCAAACAGCGGGCCGTGTCCCAGACGTTAACTTCAAAAAGGGCAGAAAAACAAGCACCCCCAGCTGCTCCAAAAAAGATGATGAATTAAAACTTCACTTTTATTCCATTAAAGGGGTTATCCACCATAAGGTGATTTTAGTACGTACCTGGCAGGCAGTAATGGGCATGCTTAGGAAGGATCTTCGCTTGTCTTAGGGCTAAATGGCTAGCTGTGGCTAGCTGTTTGTAATCTAGTATTTCCTGTTTGACTTTTCATTTTTTGACTATAAATCCCACAATTTTATCTTCCTCCCTCCCACACAACATCCACCGCACCCATTGAAACATAAATGAGCTGCATCCATTCAAATCAGTGTGGTTTTCAATCAGGGCGCCTACAGCTGTTGCATTAGTTGCAGATTGATCTCTCTTCCACCAAGCCATCGCTCCACTCATTGAAGCAGACAGGCTTCCTGTCATCAGCTGACTAGTGAGTCAGGTCTCGGCCGCATTGCAAGCTGGGAAAAATCTGAGACAACAGTCATTTTGTATGCTGTTAAAAATAAATATTGAAGTGAAAATCACAGAAGAATAGTGAGACGCACAGATACAGACACTATATAATGAACTACACTAACTTTACAGCCCCTGTAGCAAAGTCAAATAAAAAAAATCCTGGAATACCCCTTTAAATTAAAATCAATTGGATATCCATGGCAATGATAAAAGACAAAGCACTGACGTGCTTTGAGCCAAGTATGGGTCTTAGTCGTGGCAATATGTTCACGGGCAGGTGCCCCTGATATAGTATCAACCATCAAATGAGCCCAGCAGAAGGCAGCGCGGGCCAGAACCAGAGTCATAATGACAACGTGAGCAAGCATGGTTTCAGCCATACAAAGCCACAAAACATGGAACAGATCCATGAGGTAAAATTCAAACATAGAAACACAGACTCATTCCAAATAAATCATAGGTGTGAACTGCGACTTAGGTTCTGTGATTATGTCAACATGCAACACCAAGCAAAAAAAATGGTATATATAACTCAGTCAGCAAATAAAATAAAGCTGATAGTGATGTAAAGTGTCACAGGCATTAAATACTCGTATAACAAAAAATATTTCAGAGCAAATTTCAGCAGTTAGTTCCAAACGGAAACACAAACACAGGTTCATGCGTTACCACATACAAATGTAAATGCAAAATATGACAGAAATATGTAGGTACATAAAAAACCTACTGTCTACAGACATACAAAGTCATGACAAAATGTAAAAAAAAAAAAACTCATATCACAGACATATGCAAAACTAGAAAGAGAACCGTTATTACCTGAAATAGAAGAATGTCAGTACATAAGTCTTACTGTCTGCAAGCTATAAAGCTGTGGCAAATGTAAAAAAAAATCATATAGCATAGCAAACAGCAGCAAGACAAGAAAAAATTCCACTGTTGCCTGATACAGAAAAATATCAATGCCTGAGACCTAATGTCTACACACATGTAAAGCCGTGGCAAATATAGAAATATCATATGGCAAAGCAAGCATCAGCAAGACAGGAAAACATTGCACTGTAAATATAAAATTGTAACAACAAATGTAACATAGAAAAAAGGAATAACTGATGAATGTATATATTCAGAAAAAAGAAGAAAGAAAAACTAAATTCTTTGCTTGCGGATATGTCCTAAAGCAGATCAAATAATGTCAAGAAAGTACAAAAACGGGAGACATATGTTACGACCACCATGATAATATAAACCATATATAGGTAGGAATCGTTATATTTTGTGAAATATTGTATCAGGAAATAATGAGAATATAGGAGTAAGTAAATGCTGAAAATATAACTTAGTAAATATACTGTACATTAGGTCATGTCTGGTATTCATGCCACGGGGATAGCGGGAATCAAGAGTTAAAATCCAAAAGGCTTCTCTGGACCATAGCTTTTTGGTCCAGTCCCCTCCTCTGCGACATGGAAAAACCCATTCAATGCCCACAACTTCAAAACCAGAGGGATCACCTGAATGGTGGTCCCTAAGGTGTTTAGTCAGACCAGACACAGAACGATTATTGGTAAGTGCATCGCTGGTGCAACGAAAATGCTCTGCAATACGGGTTTTGAGTTTACTGGTCGTGCATCCTACATATCGTATTTGGCATTTAGTGCATGTGACCAGGTATACTACATGGGTAGTGTTACAATTTACCAATGACTTGATAAGATATTTTTTCCTGGTTACAGTAGATGTAAATGCAGTTTTATTTATCTTAAGTGTGCAACATATGCATCTAGTGGCGCAACAGCGATAACATCCCTTAATTGCCAACCAATTGGTGTTAGATTCCCCTGATGTAAACTCACTGGGGGATAGTAGATCCCTCAGTGATTGTCCCTTTTTGGCTACGAATCTGGTGCCTTTTTGTAGTAGATTCACCAAGTCACAATATTGATGTAAGATGGGTAAATGTTTAAGTAGAATGGAGCAAATATTTCCAAAATCAGTGCTATAGGGTGTAGAAAATGTGAGCAAATACGGTGAGTTCGTGTTAGTAGAAATGAGTGGAGGTTCTTGTAAATAGGCATCTCTATCTTTAGAATCAGCTATGTGTTTCATGGTCCTGAGATGAAAAAGAAATTGCCTCCTCCTCAGACCCCCTCCACACTAGGAGGAGGTCATCTATATATCAGCCATACCACCCCACTAGGGGGAGAAAGATATCTGCTGAATATAGATAGACCTGCTCCCAGAGGGACATATACAGATTGGCTAAGGAGGGGGTGAATTTGGCCCCCATGGGACATCCTGTTCATTGAAAGTAGCATTTTCCATCAAAAGAAAAAAAAAGTTGTGTTTGAGTTCAAATAAAAGAACATCCAACATGTACTATTTAAGAGTGTAACTATAATTGGAATACTTGCTTAAATGGAAACCCCTAGCTGATATGGCTTCTTCATGTGGTATGCACGTATACAATGCAGTGACATCACACGACAGCCACTTGTCTTGTGTATCCAAGGGAAATGACTGAAGGGCATGGAGTAGAGTCTTTGTATCAAGTATGAAACTCATGTCTCGGGACACAAGAGGTTGCAATCAATGGTCCAGCCATTCCCCCAGATGTTCTTGGAGGGAGCCAATGCCCGCTACAATGGAGCGGAGCAGAGGAGGAAACATGTGTTTGTGGGTTTTTGGAAAGATGGGATATATCAGAAAATCTGGCAATATATATTTTTTCTGTTTTTCTGTGAGTATACCTAAGTGTACACTTTTGTTAAGTAACCGTTCCATTTTTGTTTTTACTATTCAGGTGGGATTAGTTGTTACTTTTCTGTATGTAGTGGTATCGTCCAGTTGTTCCAGGATTAATTTCTTGTATGTGCTGTGTGAAATACCACCACTGACCCCCCTTTATCCGCTTGTCTCACCACAATATTCTCATAAGCCGTTAACTCTTGGAGAACGGCAATTTGTTTTCGGTTTAGGTTAGAGGTAATTTTGGTAGGGGTATGAAGCAATGATTTTAAATCATCCTCTACCCTCATCTGTTATAAATCCATAGATTGCACTCTTGAATTAACTGGATAAAAAGGTGCGTTGCTGGTAGAAAAGCTTCTTTGGGTTTCCATGATAAGTGGTTCTACACTGTCAATGGTAGATGCTCTCTGTAAATCAGCTTGCTTTTCTGCCCTTTTTGAAGTTGCATATTTAGCGTGTCACACTTGCAGATGTGTAAGCTAGCAGTCATCAAGGGTCCTTAGCATGAAATAAAGTGCAGCAATATGTATTTTAATTAGAAACCAAAAGTAACAGCAAGTAAAAGTGTAAAAGTAATAGAAATTGGAAATACAAACAGAAACTAAAGCTAATTAAGTGAATATACTCAAATAACTATATCCTACTTTAAATTAGGTCATGTAAAAGCTGTTCTGCTCCCAGATTTAAAAAAAACCTTCATGTAAACTCATGAATATTCTTTTTCTTTTAGTCAGCATAGCATTTAACTTGTTAGATCTTCTCTTCTTTCTGTATCTGGTAAAAGAAACTTATATCGATAGGGGGTAATTTTAGAGTTATAGCTAAGACTTTTTTGATCACATCGCCTGGCAGGAACTAAGAATGTTGTCATTCTAACTAATGAACATTACCTGGTCACAAAAAAGGTTACTGTGTGCTATCTCACTATTGAAGCAACATAATATAATGCATAATACAATGAAGAGTAATATGACAGCATTTTAAAATCAGACAAATATGACAGTTTGTTTTTATTTTCACAAGTGACATTTAGTAATCATTTTACCTGTGGCTGTCTGCTTGGGCACACTGCCCTCTACAGTCTACAGTATGCTGACAATCAGAAAACATGTGTCAACAAATATGGGACTGTTTTCATGCATCAATTTCATGCATCAATTGTATAATCTAAACAAAAATCATTTATAATGATCATCTCTACCGAATGTACTAAATATAATATATACTGCATTGCAATATATATATATATATTATTATTATTATTTTTTTTTGTGACATGCATCTTTAATACTTTTTTTTAGTCAATCTTAAAGAGTGCAACATTAATGAAAGGCAAATGACATCTCCACAAACTTACAATAGAAATGTTTTTTTGGAATCTGGTGGAAAAATTCAGCTCAAAATTTCTGTCACAGTAGAGTCAAATTGTTTTCACCGGGATGATGCTGCACCATGCATGTGGCAGAGTTTTCATGCTGTAAACATCTGGTGCAGATATTCAAATGTCGAAAGAATTGACATGTACATTTTTTCTACAGAATTTGCCTGCTTGCTATCTGCAGAATAGCCACCGGAAACTTTCCTGGCTGGACATTTTGCTGAAAATACGCTGTGTGAAAATAGCCTAAGAAGGGCAATTATTTATTATCCACACAGGTGATTTAAATGGACACTGTCAGATTTGAAAACTTTTTATATGTTGTACATTTTGGAAAAACATTAATCTTTCTAATATGCTTCATAGTTAAATAGTTAGTATGGTCAAAAAAAGACATCCATCCATCAAGTTCAAGCACAGTTTTTCCCCATATTTTTTGTATGGGTCATTTATATACTTATTTACGTTGATCATATCTTAAATGATTCTTCTTAAGACTAAACAAATTTCATTCTTTAAATCTTTCCTCATAGCTAAGATGTTCCATGCCCCATATTAGTTTAGTCGCGCGTCTCTGCACCTTCTCCAGTTCCACAATGTCCCTTTTATGAACTGGTGACCAAAACTGAATAACATATTCCAGGTGAGGCCGTACCAATGCTTTATAAAGGGGGAGTATTATGTCCCTGTCCCTTGAGTCCATGCCTCTTTTGATAAATTACTATATCCTGCTGGTCTTAGAAGCAGCAGCCTGACATTGCCTGCTATTCTGTAGTCTATGATCTACAAGTACACCCAGACCCTTCTCTACCAGTGACTCTCTGTGTTTCACCCCCCCCCCCCCCCAACACATGGGATGCATGCAGGTTTTTAGTACCCAGATTACAATTTACATTTGTCCACATTGAACCTCATTTGCCAAGTGGATGCCCAGACACTTAGTCTATCCAAGTCATCTTGTAACTTCTGCACATACTCTATAGACTGTACTGTACTACAAAGCTTGGTGTCATCTGCAAAAATAGAAACTTGTTACACCCATCCTCTATATCATTAATAAATAAATTAAACAAGAGCGGGCCCAGTACTGAACCTTGGTGTACCCCACTAATAACCGAGGACCATTCAGAGAACTAATCATTGACCACCACTCTCTGGGTACGATCCCTGAGTCAGTTCTAACCTCCTGAGCGGTATTCCCGAGCGTGACTCGGGGTTAATTTTCCCTGCCAGGATCGGTAACCCCGAGTCACGCTCGGGGTAGAATTACAGAGTTCCCGGCCGGGCTGCACGATATATCGCAAAAGCAATGCGATATAGCGATGCGGCCCCCGGGAAAACTTGCGATTAGCTGCTCTGGTCGGCTCCCGTTGCGGGGGCCGGCCAGAGCAGGCAAAGAAAAATACTAAAAGTCAGTGTTTCCCTACCAGGGGGCCTCCAGCTTTTGCAAAACTACAACTCTCAGCATGCCCGAACAGCCAAAGGCTGTCCGGGCATGCTTGGAGTAGTAGTTTCACAACAGCTGGAGGTACCCTGTCAGAAAAACACTGAGCTAAATGTAAAAGGAAAAAGTTGTAAAATAAAAAAAAACTTTTGCTCACCTAATCCCGTTCCCTGAAGATGTCGTTCCCCTCCGTGCGCTCTGGTCCCTACTCTATTCATCTTACAGGACCTTTCACTTTTCAGCCAATCACAGGCCGCAGTGGTGTAAAGCCTGTGATTGGCTGAAGGGGAAAGGTCTTGTTCTGCAGCAAATACACTAGGTTTGAAATCTGCCTGGCAAACCCAGTGTATGCTGCCGCAGGACAAGACAAGGGGGGAAAATGTGACAAGGGGGGGAATGTGACAGGGGGGGAATGTGACAGGGGGGGAATGTGACAAGGGGGGAATGTGATAAGGGGGGAATGTGACAAGGGGGGGATGTGACAAGGGGGGAAGAATGTGACAAGGGGGGAAGAATGTGACAAGGAGGGGGGAGAATGTGACGGGGGATGTGACAAGGAAGAGGGGGAATGTGACAAGGGATGGGGAATGTGATGGGGGAGATGTGAAATGGGCGGGGGGGGGGGGAGATGTGAAATTCAGTGCAAAAAATTGTACCGCTTTTGGTACAAATTTCCAGAAAGAATCATACCACCAGGGAGGTTAAATCCAGTTACAAACTAAAGTTTCTAAACCCAAACATCTTAACTTACCTATCAGACGTCTATGAGGGACAGTATCAAATGTATTTGCAAAAACACTATATCCACAGCCAATCCTCTGTCAAGGCTTCTACTCACATCTTCTTAAAAGCAAATGAGATTGTTTTTACAACCTCTATCCCTAGTAAATCCATGCTAGCTATCACTTATAATACTATTATCCCCAAGTATTCCTGTATGTAGTCCCTTATGAGTCCTTCAAATAATTTTCCCACAATGCACGTTAAGCTTACTGGTCTATAATTACCTGGGGAAGACCTAGAGCCCTTTTTGAAGATTGGCACCACATTCGCCTTGCGCCAGTCCCTCGGCACAATACCAGACACCATAGAATCTCTAAATATCATGAACAAGGGTACAGATATTACTGAACTTAGTTCTCTAACTAAGAACTCTTGGGTGTAATCCATCTGGTCCTGGAGATTTGCTTACTTTACCCCCTAACGACCAAGAAAAATCTAAACCAGGAGAAATCACTGCCGGTTAGCTGAGTGGAGCTGTTGGGGACCGCCGTGGTAAAATTGTGGCATCCTGAACAACTGAGAGGATAGCAGAAGGTGCCTTACTGTGCTCCACACTATCCGAACTACATTTCATTGCTCCAAGCCTTAGATCCAGGCTTGAGCAATCGAGCGCAGATTACACTGACCAATGCTATGCAATGGCATAGTATTGAACAGTGTATGCAATCAAAGGATTGCAAGTAATAGTCCCCTATGGGGGCTAAAAAAAAGTGTAAAAAAAAGTTTAAAAAAAAAAGTGAATAAATGTGATTTAACCCCTTCCTAAATAAAAATATGTAAAAAAAATAAAAATAAAGATATGTTGCATTGCCACGTGCGTAAATATCCAAACTATCAAAATATAATGTTAATTAAACCGGACGGTCATTAGCGTACACGTAAAAAAAATTCCAAAGACCAAAATTGCGCATTTTTGGTCACTTTGTATACCCTAAAAAAATGCAGAAAAAGTGATCAACAATTCCGATCAAAACAATCATGGTACCAATAAAAACTTCAGATCACGGAACAAAAAATGTAGTGCATGTAGTTATATATTTTTTTTAAGTAGTAAAATAAAGACAAACCTATATAAATTGGGTATCATTGTAACCGTATGAACCTACATAATAAATATATGGTGTAATTTTTACCGAAAAGTTCACTGCATAGAATCGGAAGCCCCCAAAAGTTACAAAATGGCATTTTTTTTTCCAATTTTGTTCCATAAATATTTTTCTTCTGCATTCGCTGTAAATTTTGAGGTGAAATTAGTGACATGATTACCAAGTAAAATTGGTGGCACAAAAAATAAGCGCTCAAATGAGTCTGTAGGTGAAAAATTGAAAGTGTTATGATTTTTACATATCTACATTAAGCCAATTCAGTACATTACATGATGTGTTACCAGCACTGGCCCGGCGTGCGTCAGCTCCTCCCTCTTCCTTTGTGTATAAAGAACTAAAGAACCCATTCAGTAGCCCTGCCTTCTCTTGATCGCCAGTGACCACCTCCCCATAATAATTATTAAGGGGTCATAAGAAAATTTTATTTCCTTTTTGTAGAAATCATGGCTTATAAAATCATGGCTTTGTCCAAGCTGACGCACTGGCATGGACAAAGACAAGTAAGTGAGGGTGGGCTAGCACTCCTCTGTGCTCTCTCCTGTCTGACAGGACTCCTCTGTGCTCTCTCCTGTCCTATCAGACAGGAATCTACAGCCTGCCTCAGAAAGATAGCCATAGGACTTGAGAAAACAATCGCTGGAGTAAGAAGGTCACCATAGTGAATCAGATTGTGACCAATGTGAGAACTACTAGCCTCCACATTCCCACTGGTCTCCTTTCATTGTCCTGTCTGCACACCCCCTGATACACACCACTACAACCTATTGAACAAATTTTAAACATTCATAATATTTACTGTTAGCCTAATAACAGAACTAACTACTGTGGGACATATCTATTTAAAGGGATTAGCTATCAAAACTGAAGCAATGTGCCCAGATTGTTAAAAAAAATTAATAAATAAATAAGCTGCTACTTTCATACCTTGCTCCCTCATAGCCTCTGGTATTGGTGGCCCGGTCTCTGCTGATGACTTTATCCCTGGTGCTTGATGCTCCGACAATCATTGACTGAGCTGTTGCAACTCTTATGATGAGACGTGACTCCTGCAGCTCCAAAAAGTGATGGATCAGCAGAGACTGGGGTGCCGATGCTTACAAGGGAGGTAGGTTTATGCTTTTTTGTTTTATTATTAATTCAGGGAACATTGTTTAACAAAAAAATATGATTAAATACTGTTGCCTACATATTTCTTCATTTTTATGTGTGTGCCTGTTTTATGTCTCTCAAACATCTAAAGTCTATCAAATGTGGCTCCTATGTTATGTAAGATTAGCCACTCCTGGTCTATTTCAGGACCTATTTGGATGTTCCACTACAAAAAATTTAAAATTATAGTGTGGTCACTATTATCTAGGTGACCCCTTCCTATATTTGTATTTATTCTGCATAGTCTAACTGTTAAAATATAGGTCTACAATTGTCCCTATCCTTGTTGGGTCCTCCACTAGTTGTTAAAGGAAATGTTCTCTTATTATTGCCAAAAACATTTTCTTTCGCCAAACCTTCACATTTATTTTTCCCAGTTTACATTAGGTCAGTTAAAGTCCCCCATAATGATGACTTTATTCTGTTTCGCTGCCTTATCTATTTGTTGTATTAGTAGTTATTCAATTAAACTTATAAGATTGCTAAGAAACCCCTATCAGTATTTCATTATTCTTTCTCCCTCCCCCTCTTACCAACCATAGAGTCTTTACATTGTCATTTTCCTTATGTATTACATCAAGCGGAATGAGCCTAAAGGTTTTTTTTTTAATCGAAATACTATCGATGGCCTCTCTACAGGATAGGTCACCAATAATTGATCGGAGAGGTGTCGACATTCAGCACCCCCCCTGATCAACTGTTCAACACATGCCTTAAACAAAGATCAGAGTTGGTTTCTTATTCTTAGTAGGAGCTGAGGCTGCAGTAAGGCAGTGCCAACACTTTTTTAGACCTAAAGTTGACTATCTACAATTATTTAGCTTTGTTAAAGGTGGAGATGTCCTTATATCCACTCCTCTTTGGCTCCTTGATACATTGGGGGAGATTTATCATTGCTTTAAGAGCATTTTTTTTGTCTATGTTTTGGCGCAGTTTAGGTGCAATCAGCATATTTAGCGACCTTTATGCGTCTTTTGATATAGACAGTTTCACTCTTTTTGCCTACCCATAGAACTTTTTCTTTTTGACCATGCTGTGGTAACGTATTTATCATTTGCGACTGTCAAAAGTCGCTATTTTGTGTGCAATACTTTTTTAAGCGCAAAGCTACACCACCTACCAGTAGGCATGAGAATCACTTCTACCTTCCACAATTCAACCTTTAACCTCTTGTGGATGACAGCGTTCTACTCTCCTTCTGTGACATGTGCTCAGGAACTGAGCGCAGGTCATAGCTGGGTGGTCCTGGCGGCTATCTAATACCAGGACCCATCTCTAATGCCAGACATCACAGATCACGGTGATGCCCAGCTTTAACCCCTTAGACACCACAATCACATTTTATTGTAGCATCTAAAATGCAAGTAAAAATGTCCCGGCAGCTCTTTGAAAGTAAGGAAAAACACCTAACCTGCCAATTTCAGGACCCGGGAAAATGTCTACTTCCCTCCCTCACAAGCGTCTAGAAAAAGTGCATGTGGTAGATCTTTTCCCACCACAGCAGAGCTGCGCAATATTCATCATCCTGCATCACCTTCTTGATAAATAAGATGCCCGCTAGTCAAACCCATCACCCAAATAAACGTGGGAAAATAGCTCTACCGTAGACATTATTTGATAAATCTAGGTTATTATTCGAGTACGTTTTCTCCTTACAGAACACCTATTTGCACTTACCCCTATGATGTGTCTTTCAAATTTCTGACCTACAAGTTGACATAGCTAAAAAAAAGTGAACATATTGCAGATTCATTATCTTAGTAGTCTGGAAAAATAAGTCCTAAATATTCTATCCTGTCTTCCTAAAGTTATCTCTAGATATCATCTTCATCAGGATGCATCAGTTCCTTGTTTCCTCCAACCCATGTACAAAAATATTATCATGGGTTTCATAACCTACCTCCAGAGGACTAAAGCCTTCAGGAAATCTGGCCATCATCTCCTTCAGCACCAGGAAAGATTAAAAAAAAAGGCTGTAGAGCAACCTATTGGATACAACTCACAATGTTTCCCTGTTATCAAGTCTGTAACAAACCTCCTCAAAGAGGTTTAAAAATTTCCACTGGGGCCTAAGCAGCCTCCTAGTCTGATGGTTCTTCAGCAACTATTTTCAGATTTGTTGAGCATCTACATTATATGGGTGAGTTCTTTGACTTTCTTTAAAGGTGTACTCCAGTGGAAAACTTTATTTTAATGAACTGATGCGAGAAAGCTAAACAGATTTGTAAATTACTTATATTAAAAAAAAATATTTACCCTTTAAGGAATCTTTTTAGCAGCTGTATGCTACAGTGCTCTCTGCTGACACCTCTGTCCTTGGCAGGAACTGTCCAGAGCAGAATAGGTTTGCTATGGAGATTTTCTCCTGCTCTGGACAGATCTTGATACAGGCATCAGGTGTCAGCAGAGAGCACTGTGGATAAGACAAAAAAGAAAATAATTTCCTCTGTAGCATAGAGCTGCTAAAAAGTACTGGAAGGATAAAGATTTTTTAATAGAAGTAAATAAAAATCTGTTTAACGTTCTGGCACAAGTTGATTTAAGAAAAAAATGTTTTCCAATGAAGTACCCCTTTAAGCACTACAAGCTGACTGTTGACTAAAACCAGAACTTGTTCTGTGGCCATAAGGTCATGAGAGTAAAGATATTACTTTAACCAGTAATATTAATTTCTGCTGACCTCTAAAACAGCCATCCATTTGCTTTTGTATTTTCTGGTTACTTATATAACTGTAGTCATACAATGTTTTAATTCAGTATCTGGAGCAAAAAGAGGGGAGGGGACTTACATTAGTTTTTTCCCCTATTTTTTTAGTCCCTAAGGAGGTGGGGAACCCCTCCTGTCAAATTACCAGTGAGTGTAAGTATCATGTTCGTGTATTACAAATACATTTTATACTACATAATATCATCTGCTATGCATGGAATTTTTTTTTTTTATTATACGTCAATCATTCTATTTGAATCTTTGCACGCTATTAACTATTTCTTCTTCAGTGTTCACTTCTACTTTCTTTTATCCTCTACATGGACAAAAAGCTACAAACCACATTTGGCTTGCTCTATTTTTGTTCTCAATAGCCTTCATTTTATGTTATACTTTGTGTGCGCCCCCCTCCCCTTCTTCAAACATGGCAATGTCCTACTGTTTTCATTTGTTTTTGATCTGCCTCATTAAAATACTATTGATAGCTTTAACTATTGTGTTTGTTTAGGTGCTGATTTACAAGCACTAATATCTAACTGTGCCAAGATTAATAGGCGTCGATGGGGTTTACAATTATTACAATACTCCCCAAGTCTCTTGACCACACAGGTAGGTATTTGGCAGAGGTCACACACTTCTAAGAAGAACTCCAAAGAAGGCTTAAACCTAAGAACATTTTAATAGGATTGTATTTGTAATAGGATTTGGCAGCTCTACTTAAAGCACTGTCTCTTTTTATTTTAATGTGGAGTCATTATTTCAGAAAATAGGTCCAACAATTTATGTTAATGAAGAATTATCTATTTTCATAAATGTTCTAAAAAAGAAAATCAAGTATTAAAGTAAGATAAAATACATTACAAACACAGTGGCAGCATGCCCACACTAAGACCTAAAGAATAAAGCAGTTACAAAAATGTATTGATTATCAAATAAAATGGGTCTGTTTATATAAATGTATATAATGTTTTAATCTTTTCATCCTTTCATTTTTTAGGTTGGTTCATGTAGAAAACTAAATTATATAAGAAGGAGGCCTTAACTTTGGCTTTGGGGGTCAAATAAATCATATTTGTTTCACCACTTTACAAGTGACAAACATTCTACATTCAAAAATCTAAATGTTTATATCGAGAAACCTATTAATATGGAAAAGTTTCTTCAAAAATATTCCAGCTACTTTGGGATCTCTCAGAACTCTTATGTCATGGAGCAATGAAGATCAAAGACCTTTGTGTCAGCTAAGATAGGGTTGTCAAAAGCTGAGGTAATTTTTGGACACATCTTCATTGGATAACTAATTTGGATAATGCAGAAGTAAAATCCTATGGTTTCCTAAGAAATTATGCAGAGTTTTAAATGACCAACAGAAGCAATTTGGCCATGTGTGGTCCTCTTGTCTTAGTTGCAGTATAATAAATAACTAGCACTCTTATGCATTAGGAATGCTCCTTACTGTCCTCCAATAGCAAATTTTGGATGAAATTAGGTTGTTCTGTCAGCAGCAACTTGTCTTTTTCTCCACACTGATTCAGCTAAGCATGAATATAAAAAATTGATGGCTAAGGAATATAGCTTTTTAAAAATCAGTTTTTCATAATAATTATCTTAAATGTATTGCTTGATTTTTCCCATCAGTAGATATTGCCAGTAAAGTTCAAGGAGAATCTGCTGCAGAGGAGCTATAGTATAACTGCAGCCATTCAGGTGAAAGGTTGTCCATGTAATATATGCATGATTTAAGTACATCATCCCATTAACCCCTTAAGGACCCAGCCCAAATATACCTTAAGGACCTGGCCATTTTTTGAAAATCTAACCACTGTCACTTCAAGCATTAATAACTCTGGAATGCTTTTACCTTTCATTCTGATTCCAAGATTGTTTTTTCGTGACATATTCTACTTTATGTTAGTGGTAAAATTTTGTGGATACTTGCATCATTTCTTGGTGAAAAATTCCAAAATTTGATGAAAAAATTGAAAATTTTGAATTTTTTTAACTTTGAAGCTCTCTGCTTATATGGAAAATGGATATTCCAAATAAATTATACATTGATTCACATATACAATATGTCTCCTTTATGTTTGGATCATAAAGTTTACATGTTTTTACTTTTGGAAGACATCAGAGGGCTTCAAAGTTCAGCAGCAATTTTCAAATTTTTCACAAAATTTTCAAAATCGGAATTTTTCAGGGACCAGTTCAGTTTTAAAGATGATTTGAAGGGCCTTCATATTAGAAATACCCCACAAATGACCCCATTATAAAAACAGCACCCCCCAAAGTATTCAAAATGACATTCAGTAAGTGTGTTAACCCTTTAGGTGTTTCACAGGAATAGCAGCAAAGTGAAGGAGAAAATTCAAAATCTTCATTTTTTACACTCGCATGTTCTTGTAGACCCAGTTTTTGAATTTTTACAAGTGGTAATAGGAGAAAAAGCCCCCAAAATTTGTAACCCAATTTCTCTCGAGTAAGGAAATACCTGATATGTGTATGTCAAGTGTTCGGCGGGCGCAGTAGAGGGAACAGAAGGGAAGGAGCAACAATGGGATTTTGGAGAGTGAATTTTTCTGAAATGGTTTTTGGGGGGCATGTCACATTTAGAAAGCCCCTATGGTGCCATAACAGCAGAAAACACCACATGGCATACCATTTTGGAAAGGGTCCAGTTAGCCTTAACAGGTGTTTGACAACTTTTTGTTAAAATCGGATGTGTAAATGGAAAAAAAAATTTCACACTAAAGTGCAGTTTTTCCCCCAAATTTACCATTTTTACAAAGGATAATGGGAGAAAATGTCCCCCCCCACCCCAAATTTGTAACCCCATCTCTTCTGAGTATGGAAATACCCTATGTTAGGACGTAAAATGTTTTGCGGGCGAAATACAATGCTCGGAAGAGATGGAGTCACATTTGGCTTTTTGAAAGCAACTTTTGCTGAAATGTTTTTTTGGGGGCATGTCGCATTTAGGAAGCCCCTGTGGTGCCAGAACAGCAAAAAATACCAACATGGCATACTATTTTGGAAACTACACCCCTCAAGGAACGTAACAAGGGGTCCGCTGAGCCTTAACACCCCACAGGTGTTTGATGACTTTTCGTTAAAGTTGGATGTGTAAATGGAAAAAAAATGTATTTACTAAAATGCAGTTTTCCCCTAAATTTTACATGTTTACAAGGGGTAATAGGAGAAAATGACCCCCAAAATTTGTAACCCCATTTCTTCTGAATATGAAAATACCCCATGTTAGGACGTAAAATGCTCTGCTGGCGAACTACAGTGCTCAAAAGAGGAGGAGCGCCATTGAGCTTTTGGAAAGAGAATTTGTTTGGAATTGTACTCAGGGGCCATGTACTTTTACAAAGCACCCTGTGGTGCCAGAACAGTGGACCCCCCACATGTGACCCCATTTTGGAAACTACACCCCTCACGGAATTTAATAAGTGGTGCAGTGAGTATTTACACCCCACAGATCTTTGGAACAGTGGGCTGTGCAAATGAAAAATGTAATGTTTCATTTCACGGACCACTGTTCCAAAAATCAGACACTTGTGGGGTGTAAATTCTCAATGTACCCCTTATTACATTACGTGAGGCGTGTAGTTTCCAAAATGGGGTCACATGTTTCGGGGATCCATTGTTCTGGCACTATGGGGGCTTTGCAAACACATGTGGCCTTCAATTCCGGACAAATGTTCTCTTCAAAATCCCAATGGCGCTCCTTCTCTTCTGAGCATTGTAGTTCGCCCGCAGAGCACTTTAAATTCACATATGGGGTATGTTCTTACTCAGAAGAGATGGAGTTACAAATTTGGGGGGGGGGTTCCTACATTCCCTTGTGAAAATGAAAAATTTAGGGTAACACCAGCATTTTAGTGAAAAAATAAAAAAAAATGTCATTTTCCCATCCATCTTTAATGAAAATTCGTCAAACACCTGTGGGGTGTTCAGGCTCACTATACCCCTTGTCACGTTCCGTGAGGGGTGTAGTTTCCAAAATGGGGTCACATGTGGGTATTTTTTTTTTGCGCTTGTCAGAACCGCTGTAAAATCAGCCACCCCTGTGCAAATCACCAATTTAGGCCTCAAATGCACATGGTGCGCTCTCATTCCTGAGCCTTGTTGTGCGTCCGCAGAGCATTTTATGCCAACATCTGGGGGATTTCCGTACTCAGGAGAAATTGTGTTACAAATTTTGGGGGTCTTTTTTTCCTTTTATTGCTTGTGGAAATAAAAAGTATGGGGCAACACCAGAATGTAATTGTAAACATTTTTATTTTTTTGCACTAACAGGCTGGTGTAGCCCCCAACTTTTCCTTTTCACAAGCGGTAAAAGGAAAAAAAGACCCCCAAAAATTGTAGTGCAATTTCTCACGAGTACGACGATATCCCATATGTGGCCCTAAACTGTTTCCTTGAAATACGACAGGGCTCCGAACTGAGAGAGCGCCATGCGCATTTGAGGACTAAATTAGGGATTGCATAGGGGTGGACATAGGGGTATTCTACACCAGTGATTCCCAAACAGGGTGCCTCCAGCTGTTGCTAAACTCCCAGCATGCCTGGACAGTCAGTGGCTGTCCGGAAATGCTGGGAGTTGTTGTTTTGCAACAGCTGGAGGCTCCATTTTGGAAACCCTGCTGTACAAGACGTTTTTTATTTTTATTGGGGGGGACAGTGTAAGGGGGTGTATATGTATTGTTTTACTCTTTATTATGTGTTAGTGTAGTGTTTTTAGGGTACATTCGCACTGGCGTGTTACGGTGAATTTCCCGCTAGGAGTTTGCACTGCGGTGAAAAATTTGCCGCAGCCCAAACTTGAAGCAGGAAATTTACTGTAAACCTGTCCGTGTGCATGTACCCTGGCAAACCTCCAGCTGTTTCAAAACTACAACTCCCAGCATGTACTGACAGACCGTGCATGCTGGGAGTTGTATGTTTGCAACAGCTGGAGGCACACTGGTTGGAAAACCTTCAGTTAGGTTCTGTTACCTAACTCAGTATTTTCCAACCACTGTGCCTCCAGCTGTAGCAAAACTACAACTCCCAGCATGTACCAATCACCGAAGAGCATGCTGGGAAATGTAGTTATGCAACAGCTGGAGGTACCCAACTACAACTCCCAGCATGCCGAGACAGCTGTTTGCTTTCTGGGCATGCTGGGATTTGCAGTTTTGCAACATCTGGAGAGGTACAGTTTTTAGACCAGTGCACAGTGATCTCCAAACTGTGGACCTCCAGATGTGTCAAAACTACAACTCCCAGCATGCCCAGACTTCAAACAGCTATGTGGGCATGCTAGGAGTTGTAGTTTTGCAAGATCTGGAGGGATATAGTTTAGAGACCACTGTATAGTGGTCTCAAACTGCAGCCCTCCAGCTGTTGCAAAACTACATATTCCAGCATGCCCAAACAGCTGTCTGGGCATGCTGGGAGTTGTAGTTTTGCAACATCTGGAGGGCTATAGTTTAGAGACCACAGTCTCAGACTGTAGCCCTCCAGATCAGCTTACCGTCTTCCGTAGGATCCAGGGAGCCGTCCTCTTCTGACACACGTCACGCCGCCCGCCGATCACCGTCGCCGCAGCTGCAGCCTCCGGATCGGTAAGTGGACGTCGGCGCCCGGTCCCCTTCGGTTCCCCGTTCTGCCCCGCCTATTGTGGGTGGGCAGGACGGGGGAAAAAAAAGTTAACCCCCCCGCCCCCTCTGACGATCAATAGCAGACCAATAGCAGGGATAGGAGGGGTGGCACCCCTGCCACCTCACTCCTATACCTACAGGGGGATCGTGGGTGTCTTAGACAACCACGATCCCCCTTATATTCTGGGTCACCGGGTCACCATAGACCCGTATGACCCGGAATCGGCGCAAATCGCAAGTGTGAATTAACTTGCGATTTATGCCGATCGTCGACATGGGGGTCTGATGACCCCCCTGGGCATTTGCGCGTGGTGCCTGCTGATTGATATCAGCAGTCACCCCGGCCCGGTACCCGCCCGGCGCGCGTCGGGGACCGCAATTCCCACCGGCGTTTGGATACGCCCTGGGTCCTTAAGTAGCAGGACGTCAAGGCGTATCCATACGCCCTAGGTCCTTAAGTGGTTAAAGGGGTATTCCAGGCAAAAACTTTTTTTTACATATATCAACTGGCTCCGGAAATTTAACAGATTTGTAAATTACTTCTATTAAAAAATCTTAATCCTTCCAATAGTTTCTGAAGTTTTCTGTCTAACTGCTCAATGATGATGTCACGTCCCGGGAGCTGTGCATGATGGGAGAATATCCCCATAAGAACTGCACAGCTCCCGGGACGTGAGTCATCAGAGAGCAGTTAGACAGAAAACAACAACTCAACTTCAGAAGCTAATAACTATTGGAAGGATTAAGATTTTTTTAATAGAAGTAATTTACAATTCTGTTTAACTTTCCGGAGCCAGTTGATATATAAAAAAAAGTTTTGGCCTTGAATACCCCTTTAAGTCCAATCTTATGCCTTATTAGACTACCCCTATAATGCTTTCACATATTTTAACATATTTTGATTTAGATTAATTAATTCTTCTGTGCAATATGATCTCCTTTGCTATAAATTGTGCTGCACCATCATATCTACTTTGCATATTTCAATTTACTAATTTGTCCAGCAACTACTGAGGAAGGGACAGCTGCCCCGAAATGCAAGTATAGAATGCCAGCTGTTTATGTTTAGTGCATCAACCCTAAGGAATTCTATGTAAAATTTTCAGCTCCAACCAGAAGTTATCACCGCCCACCCAGCGCCCCTAGGCATTTATTGTAGGGGAATGAACACCTGCACAGAATTTCTTACAGACTTGCCGGCACACCAGAACCTAATTCGGAGGAGGAAGTGACATAACGTACCTAACTGACAACCTCAGTAATAGGAGCCATAAGCCTCTGCATGAGAAAAGAGCAACTTCTCTAGCACAATGTCTTCTAACAAGGGAACTCTGCATGATCTAAAGACTTCATTTTTAGACCTTACTTTTTTTTTCTACAAACATAGCTTATGATCTTTATATATGAGCTGCCAATTTTATATATGAAGTGACATCTTAACCATTTACCTATGAATTGATAGTTATATAATCTATAAACTGATATTTCTCCCAATTACTGTATATTAACTTTGGAAGCAGCTTGGTATACAAACTACCTAAGGACTAATCCTTAAAAATATTATCACAATAATAAAGGTATATCCAGGGCATATTATGTTGATTTAGCTATTTCTTAATACTATATTGTTTTTAAAGTTGTGTACAGTCTGTTATGCACAATTTGCATTAATTTAACTGTGAGGTCCCTGTGGTATGTTACACCGCTTGTGATATTTTAAACTTAATATATTTTAAACAAGTAATATTTACTCTAATACCTTTTATCGATATTTTTGAATCTCTATTCATTCCTATCTCTTCTTATGATGACCATGGGTGTGCCACACAAAATTACACACATCAACACAAAAAAAATTATATCTAAAAAAAATATGTCTGCCACATGTGCTGATATTCAAGGAAGCTACCTTACCACAGAAATAGTCAGATGACAGGAAACATAAGGGTACGTTCACACATCCATATTTTCTGCTGCAGATTTGCAGTAGCAGATTTTGCTATCCACTGAAGTCAATAGGCAGGAAAATCTGCAGCAGCAAATCTGCAGCAAAAATAGGCATTTGTGAAAGTACCCTAATGGGGGTTTTATGATATTTCAAAGCAGTTATTGGAATGCATTTTAAAATACAAGACAACATGGACATATTGTGTGAACAATATCTCAGTGGCAGTAAATTGCCTTGCGATTATATTACACACTTCAGTAGAAAAAAGTTTTAGAGCGGCCCTCACTCTTCACATTAAAACAAAATCCTTTATTGGGGCTTTCTTGAAACATAATGGCAGAGTAGATGTGGACAGAGATGAGAGACCTGTGAGCAATGAGCATTTCATGCCATCAGGCACTTTGTCAGGTTAGCTTGACAAAGCACCTGATGACGTGAAAGGTTTGTTGCTCACAATTCTCCCATCTGTGTCCACATCTACAACACATACTGGCATAAAACATGTCGAATGCAATCACAAGCAGACCATGTTTGACAGGGCCATATCAAGCATGAGGCAAGATGTGCATCTCACCTCAGGAAAAGTACCTGAGGGGTGGCATATTTCATGGAGTGGCCATAAGAAATACTGTCTATGCTCCATCTCTTCTGTCTGTACTATAGTGGGGATCAAAAATTTAGGCAGCCCAGGTAAAAATTTGTATTAATGTGCATAAAGAAGCCAAGTAAAGATGGAAAAAATCTCCAAAAGGCATCAAATTACAGATTAGACATTCTTATAATATGTCAACAAAAGTTAGATTTTATTTCCATCATTTACACTTTCAAAATAACAGAAAACAAAAAAATGGCATCTGCAAAACTTTGGGCACCCTGCAGAGTTAATATCTTGTACTGCCCCCTTTGGCAAGTATCAAAGCTTGTAAACACTTTTTGTAGCCAGCCAAGAGTCTTTCAATTCATGTTTGAGGTATCTTTGCCCATTCTTCCTTACAAAAGTCTTCCAGTTCTTTGAGATCTCTGGGCTGTCTGTTACGCCCTGCTCTTTTAAGGTCTATCCATAGATTTTCAGTTATGTTGAAAATCCCCCGTGGATTCTGAGGTGTGTTTAGGATCATTATCCATTTGTAGAAGCCATCCTCTCCAGCTTTTTCACAGATGGCATCAAGTTATCATCCAAAATTTGCTGAAAGTTTATTGAATCCATTTTTCCTTCTACTCGTGAGATGTTCCCTGTGCCACTGGTTGCAATGCAACCCCAAAGCATGATTGATCAACCCCCATGTCTAACAGTTGGACACAGGTTCTTTTCGTTAAATTCTGTTCCCCTTCTCCAAATGTACCTTTGCTCATTCCGGCCAAAAAGTTCAATTTTAACCTCATCGGTCCACAGAACTTGTTTCCAAAAAGCATCAGGCTTTTATATGTTCATTTGTAAAGATCAAATGCTGATTTTGGTGGTGAGGACGTAGAAGAGGTTTTCTTCTGATGACTCTTCCATGAAGACCATATTTGTACAAGTATCTCTTTATAGTGGAATAGTATACCACAACTCCAGTGTCTGCCAGATCTTTCTGGAGGGATTGTGCATTCAAACGTGGGTTTTGAATTGTTTTTCTCACAACCCTGCTGTTCTGTCTGATATTTTTCTTGGTCTTCCAGATCTTGCTTTAACTTCCACTGTTCCTGATGACTGCCATTTCTTAATTACATTACGAACAGAGGATATTGACATCTGAAAACATTTTGCTATCTCCTTATAGCCTTCTCCAGCTTTGTGAGCGCCAACTATTTTCAGTTTCAGATTTCTTGAAATCCGTGGTGCTGATTGTTGGGGCAAGGTCAGATGAGTCTGGGCACTTAAAACCTTTGAGAATGACATCACCTGGTCTTCCCAGATGATGATTGAGAACAATCCATGACACTGGCAGGTCTCAGCTTTGCAAAGGGAGCAGTGCATGCTATAAATTCTGCAGGGTGCCCAAACTTTTGCAGATGCCATTTTATTGTTTTCTGTTATTTTGAAAGTGTAAATGATGGAAATAAAATCTAACTTTTGTTGGCAGTCTTTATTATTATTTTTAATGGGGGCCAAGGGCACCATTTTGTTTTCCACCTCATGGTATGTTCACACAGTGTAATTTCATTAATTCCACATAAATTTCTTTCAGCAAAGCTTGCTGAATGGAATTGCAGAATAGTGACAAGATTGCGATGGGATTTCTGTGTTCTCAATAATGGACAACAATAAGCAGAGGATATACACACATTTTAGAGGAAATAAGTCAACCTATCACATAGGTAAGCAAGATAATACACAAATAATTTATATCTAGAAACTTACTGATATTTATCAAAACAAAAATAAAATGGCAAAACTGAAAATCTTATTGAAAAGTATTATGTTTTTTACAGGTTACTTTTGGTTATGACTGGTTAAATTGATAATATAACATAACTTGCACCGCCTAAGCTATCTTGCTCAAAATAGTTACCTGTAGACTTTAAATGTTAGACCAAAAAGAATTACAGAATTATATGTCATCTTTATGAGTGTAGGATAACTTGGACATTTCCACTTGTTTTGTATTAATGAAAAAAACTTAAATAAAAATATCTTGAAAAAGATTTCTGTATTCTTAGAACACAGAATCCACCCAAAATTCTATCTCTATTGACTTCAATGGGATTCCGCCACAAAATTCTGCTAAATATAAGATTGGTTTTATATTTTTGTAAAAAGCTGAATTTCCATGGCAGAAATTCTGCTATCTTACTGGGATCGTGGAACCCCATTGAAATCAATGAGTACATTTTGGCTGTGTGAACATACCCACGGGCAGCAGAAAAGCTAGAATTAGCCTTGATATTTGGTCTAATGAACCCTATAACTTTGCTATTGGTTTGTCATTGTATACATCATAATTTTGCTTTAACATTTATACCTGTTGTGTACACCCAAGGCATAGTGTGAACAGCTTCCAAATGTGTTTTTTTTATCAAGATTAACATTTTATTATTTAAAAAAAGCTTCAATAAAAGTTTGCCAATTGTGTTAATGTGTTATCAGCATACGTTTACTGCTTCTAGCTTTCCATAAACTGGATAAAAAAAAAAATCCTACATTCAAGTCTGTAACTTCCAAATGATGTAGTAAAGGTATTTGGATTTATGATGGTATTGGCACTAGTAGGTAGTTTATGCCTGCAATTGGTTTTATTTGCCTCTGTGCTAGTCAGTGATTTTATGGTCTCATTAACTGATGTAAGGTATGTCAGTAATAGCTGTAGGATTCATGACCTTAAGTCTTTGCATAACTGACACACACCCAGAATTTATAATAGCTAATAATAGTCATGTATCCTAAGCTCAAGCTGTCGGGACATAATGAGACATTAAATCAAGAAGAGCATATTGATTTTATAAAATAGTTTCTCTTTAAAATGTAATTAATTTTTAACAAATTAATAGGTTGACGAATGAATTGTACACTGACAGCTCTTTCTGCTAATATCTGCTTAAATCTTCTTTCTGGCCCAATTGAAATCATATGACCCTAGGTGGCTCAAAGTGTGATCTAATTAACCATTTCCACAAAGTGGTGTGAATGAGAAGGATATAACCCTGAGAAATGGAAGTATGACTCCAAGAATGTCATAAATGTTCACACTGCCACACTGTGTAATGGAGATTAAAAAGCTGCAATTTTTCTTTGCTAATCTTTTGTTCCAGTATTTAAGGTTTACATTAAGATGGATGGCAATTAATAACTATCATTAACCTATCCACTGTGAGAATGACCATAATGGAATTATAGAAATTGAATAACACTTTGAAATATATAGTCTCCATTTAAGACTTAACACTCTGTTTGTCTTACTGTTTTAGTTTTTTAATTGATATTCTTGTCATTTCATAATGTGACCTTCAGGACATCTTTTATGTAAAGATAAGGCTGAAGTCAGCAGGAACATACCCATACATTTTATTGACTTAAGATGTCCTTTTGACATATTTTTGGCATTTATATTTTGGGAACTTGCAGCTCCACTGTATAAAACTGCACTTTTTAACATAACTATATACAAAAACATCTTATGATAACACCTACAGTCATAATGTTATTAAACTGCATAAAATTGTTAGGGCTGAAATGGTCTATAAGTTATATATATATATATATATATATATATATATATATATATATATATATATATATATATATAGATATATATATAGATATATATCTATATATATATATATATATATATATATATATATATATACATATATGTCGACAAAAAAATAAACTGTCTTCATGCTCCACTGGATAACAACATAGTAGATCCAAACCCACAAACAATATATGAATATCAACATCTGCAATTTTTTTTTTTTTAATACAATAAAAAAAATCACCTCAGATGACAGTATCCCCCCATAACAATGAGAAAAATTCCAGAAGGATGTTGTGCGGTAATAACTCATGAATTATGGTTATAAAAATATTAATTATGAAACATTTAAAACATTGAAAATTATTAAAAATATCAAAATTATGACCTGGCGAATTGTGGACAAAGCCAGTCAATACAATTCACATCTGAGTCCGACTATTTCCTCAGATATCAACAAGTTCTTTTTATGACGGGAGGACATCAACGCTTAAGGATGTAGTTTTGCAATATACAATAATACACAGGAATTATAAAAGTATGCAGATTTATTGGTTATAATGTTATAAATGTAAATGAGTAATAAACACAATGATATATGCAAATAAATATCAATTAGATATATTAGCAAATATTACAAGCTTGTTAATTGACTACATATAGTAGAACAATACATGTGAGTAGTAAGTAACTTGTTACAAAAAAACAAAAGCCACTAGGTTAGGAATATCATATAAGAAAAAAGTTACATATCACTCTGTCCAGAGGAACCTCTTGATATCAAGATGGGCAAAATCTAATTATAGACATATCAATATGTCGCAAAACAGTGAAGTAGAAAAAGACGGCAGCTCACCAAAGAATTCAATGCAAGCTTCTTTATTGACCAGCGTGTGCAGGTTACATAACTTGAAGTGCAGGTGCTCTACCCCAAAACCGCACGAACAACGTCCGTTTCGCACTAACTGTGCTTCCTCCGGAACCGGAGGAAGCACAGTTAGTGCGAAACGGACGTTGTTCGTGCGGTTTTGGGGTAGAGCACCTGCACTTCAAGTTATGTAACCTGCACACGCTGGTCAATAAAGAAGCTTGCGTTGAATTCTTTGGTGAGCTGCCGTCTTTTTCTACTTCACTGTTTTGCGACATATGGTTACTTGAACTTTGTACAGTCTGTGCACCACCAGTTTCTCAAGCGCCAGCAGGTGACTTTGCCTTTACGACTACGTTGGGCAGAGGAAGATTAAGGTGAGGGGTGTATCCGGGAAGGAAGCAGTGCCAGCTGATATTTCTATATTGTATACATTAGACATATCAATATGGAATGCTAAATACACTCCCTGCCCCCTTCTAACCAACTGCAGATCACATGATTCCAAGATTTGGCAAATCATCTAAAGATATGAACATGGAAGAATACTTCCACCCCATTCTGGACTATTTTTCTATACATGACTTTGGTAAGATTATTAGACAAATAGCAGAGCTTTATGATCTCACTGGACTATATTTTAGGAGGAAGAACTTAAAACGAGTTTCCTGTATGGGAAATTTACTTATAACACTTAGTTTGGCAAGTAGGAATTCTATCAATGTCTAAGCAATTATTTAATACTTTGATAGATTATGAGTCCTGATTTTTCTGCAGGTAGAATGAAGTCTCACAATATCCTAAACTATAATCTCAATTTGGAGATAATTAATTATTTTATTTAATTAATTTATTCACCAATCTAAATGGTATAATTCCATCCACATTATCCAATTAGTCTTAATTAAATGAAATACCATTTTTGTGTCTCTTACCAAGTCTATGTAATAACCTCGCTTCTGGTCCTAGGAAAATTGAACGGTCCATCTCATCGTCATGGATAGCCATTCGTCTGGTACCGTGTGATCAGTTCGTCTTCCGGAATCTCACATGGCTTTCCCACCAGGTTGGACCTCTTTTCTGTGTCTTTGTGTGTTCTCTACAGCCTACAGTCAACAGTCTACCGTTCAGCACCGTCCCTAACATCTGGTTTACCAGTTTTTTAATTAGTTAGACACACCCTCCTAAATTGGAATTCCCCAATGAATGTAGGTTGGGCGTGTACCTATGGTAATGGCTATGACATCACTATGATACCCAGAATGCCTTTAATGTCCTGGTGTAATGTCAACGCCCCATACACTAGGGGGTGCTATTGCATAAGCAATTATCATTATTATCATTAAGGGTTAACTGTCAATAACTGGCCTTAAACCAACATTCCACACTTGACTTATGGAGCCATAATTTAATAGGGGGGACACATATAAGTAATTAAAACCTGGATTCTCATAGACATCTTGGAGCCTACCTAGACATCCAAATTTATTAGAGAGATAAGAATATCATGTAGGTCTCTTTCACACAGACCTGTGAATCTCTTTGTCTTATCTAAACAGCCATAAATATCTAAGGAGACAAGAAGTATTCTACTCTCAGACTGACACTTTTAGAGGAGAACTTTAGAAATATTAAACTTTAGAAATATTAAACATATTAAATATAGTGATACATTTTTGGGGCCTACAATTAGTATGACAAGGATTGTCACAACAATTATCTTGTAACAATCAAAGTGGTTCCACATCAAGTGATAAAAGTATTTGAATAAAAAAAATCTAATCATATATTTTTTTTTTATTTTAAGTTAAAGGAGGTCTGTAGTGCAATATAACTTATTCCCTATCTGAAGCAGAAAGCCGTGGCAGACACACCCCCTTCATGTTTCTCTATGGGATACATGGAGGGGGCGTGTTGGCCGCCGCATCATGTGGGGACAGAACGCCCCCTTTCCAGCATACTGCCGTGGCCCATACAGGAGATGGCTGGGGGCCCAAGCAATCGGACCCCCCGCTGTCTATAACTTATCCCCTATCCTTCGGATAGGGGATAAGTTATATTGCACTTCAGATGTCCTTTAAAGAGCACATCAGTTAGCACACCTTTTTCTTGCTTGTCCACCTTGAAGGCATTAGACTTTATGACCCAGGAAGCCCTTCTCCTCTCCAAAGAAATGATTTAGGTCAGAGTTCCAATTCAGAAATTTTGGATACAATTAAAGGAGGAGTAGGCAGGCACCCCTTTACTATCTCTGCTCTTGTTCTTCTGGGGATGAATACATATGAAGACTTTTGTTTCCCTTCCTCATGGATAGAACTGATATTCTAGACAGTGCACATAAATCACTGAAAGCATACTGATAGACCAACCCCCCTCAACTTTGTCATTACCTTTCTTTATCGATGACCAGGGTGTCCCAAATCCATACATGAGCTTTCTTCTACCCTGCACATTAAAATGAACAGGTTGCTCTCCTCTTATATATTCGCTCTCCCAGACTGTGAGTGTGCAATCATGGTAATTTACTAGACCTCTCTACCTTTTAGGTAGAAATAAATACCCTGAAAAGGTTTTTTCTTTAATATACAGAAAGCTGATAATTCCATGCCCATCAAATAGCCTACCTTTTATGACCTTTTGTGAAGCTGGGATAAAGAAACATAGGTAGTAATTTTACTTCTGCTGAAATACTTGCTGTGCTTATAATTCTTCATAAGAAGTCCAGGTGTGTAAGAATTTAATAAAACATCTATAAGGGTGTCACTCAGTGCTATAAAACACTGCATATAATTTCTTGTACAACCCCTCTAATTAAGGCAGCTGTAGAGATTCCTAAAAGAATAATGGGACCTTCTTTAACACCTGGTGGGCTTGTCCTCCACTACTTATGAGATATAAGACAAATCTGGCACTGCTTTCATAGTTATGGGTAGCCCACATAGCACATAGAAAACCATAGACTCGGCACCACTAGTAATCTGCCTGGTTGTGCTCAGCTATAGTGAACGAACTTTCCGAAATAACATCAGCTTGTTACGACCTAGGCCCAGGAGCATCGTTTTTGATGTTCCGGGCTTCTTGATACCATTTTTCCAGGTACCTCTGTGGCGGTGGGTACCGGGGTAATATTTGAGGGTTAGCACTTGTTGTTTTTGGGGTTAAGACTAAGCCCCAGCATGGTAATGGACTTTGCCTCTAGGATGGCTTCCTCTGTTAAGCCTGTAAATAAAAAAAATAAAAAAAAAACATGGCATGCTAAAAGAAAATGTATTACAAAAAACTCTCCCTCCCTCGTTAAATGTTTTATTTAAATTAAATTAGAAAAAATCTGGTCATCAACAGTCCTCAAATCCCACCAGAATTTGTTTATCGAAAAAGAAAAACACAAAAATAGGGGTTAGTACATTTAGCGCACTCTACCCAAAAAGTAATAAAAAAAAAACTACAGAAAAGATGATCCCTCATCCAGCCTATAGACAGAAATATAAAAAAAAAAGTTTTAGGAATCAAAACAGGGAAATTTTAAGCACATTTATTTTCTTAAAAAAATAAATTAATTAAAATAAAATAAAAACTATATACTAAAAGTATCACTGTAATTATATTGACCTACAGAATAAAGCTAACTTGTCAGTTAAGCCGTAAAGTGCACCCCACAAACCAATTAAAAGTTTGCCATGAAAATTATAAAATTTGATCCCTGACAATGATCCTTACTGCAAAGATAATCTGCTCTTCGAGAAGGCCCAAAAAAATGACCAGCATAACACTAATAGACACTTTTCTTTGATTATGATTTCAGTTTTTCATCATCAACTTTCATCAAAAACTTATCTCTTACAAAATACTTTTGTTTGTGTAAGGTACACAAAGTATTGGAACACACCTCTGAATCATTTAATTTACAGTTTAGCAATCTTGTGCCAACTCTTTTGGCACATGTTTTTCAGTAGTTGGTCAAGGCCATTAGTTCTAGTGAAGGAACATCTTGTTTTATTAGCATACCTAGACAGTTTAAGACAATCTGCTTCCAACCATGTTCCAACCACTTCCAAAATCTAATACATAGTCTTCCCAGAAGAAAGGAAGCTGTAATAACTTTAAAGGGTGGCCCCAGGCCATATTAAGTCACAGAAAGTAAGAAGTAGGCACACTACCAAGATTGCAAGTTCGCAATGTGCATTGAGTTGTAATTTTTCAGGCTAGAGCCATTCTCATGCATTAGCACTTGTAAACAGGTCTTTATAAGGTCTATTGTGGAGTGGGGATCTTCTTTCCTAGCTTGTATTCTGCACTTGCATAAGCTTGAGGAAGGACCTCGCAGGAAACATTGCTAAACTATTCATATAAAGCAACATGAATAACAATCAAATCTATTATGACATGGATGGCTAAACATTTTGCGCATGCAATGAAACTTCAAGTGTTGTTCTTCTTCATGTGTAATGTGCGTAAAATAGTTTGGTAGCTGGATATGAACTACCCAAGCCTAGCCCCCTGAATAATTCCCAAAAAGGGTTATGCTTGAAGAAGAAACGGTGATCCAATGTGACAATAAATTCCAGCTTTATTAAGAAACACAGTAAAATTGGGTACAGCAACCTTTTCAGCAACACATCAGACACCTTTCTTGCAAATTCGTGCAAGGCAATGTGGTATAGATGAGCTGGAAAGACTTTCTTGCTTAAAGGGTTTTGCTGCCTGACTACTGCAACCTCCATATTAAAGGGGTATTCAAGGCCAAAACTGGCTCCAGGAAGTTAAACAGATTTGTAAATTACTTCTATTAAAAAATCTTAATCCTTCCAATAGTCATTAGCTTCTAAAGTTGAGTTGTTGTTTTCTGTCTAACTGCTCTCTGATGACTCACGTCCCGGGAGCTGTGCAGTTCCTATGGGGATATTCTTCCATCATGCACAGCTCCCGGGACATGACATCATCATTGAGCAGTTAGACAGAAAACTTCAGAAGCTAATAACTATTGGAAGGATTAAGATTTTTTAATAGAAGTAATTTACAAATCTGTTTAACTTTCCGGAGCCAGTTGATATATATATAAAAAAAGATTTTGCCTGGAATACCCCTTTAACCCCTTAAGGACGCAGGACATAAATGTACGTCCTGGTGCGGTGGTACTTAACGCACCAGGACGTACATTTACGTCCTGTGCATAACCACGGGCATCGGAGCCATGCCCGTGTCATGCGCGGCTGATCCCGGCTGCTGATCGCAGCCAGGGACCCGCCGGCAATGGCCGACGCCCGCGATCTCGCGGGCGTCTGCCATTAACCCCTCAGGTGCCGGGATCAATACAGATCCCGGTATCTGCGGCAGTGCGCGATTTGAATGAATGATCAGATCGCCCGCAGCGCTGCTGCGGGGATCCGATCATTCAGAACGCCGCACGGAGGTCCCCTCTCCTTCCTCCGTCCGGCTCCCGGCGTCTCGTGCTCTGGTCTGTGATCGAGCAGACCAGAGCAGAAGATAGCCGATAACACTGATCTGTTCTATGTCCTATACATAGAACAGATCAGTATTAGCAATCATGGTATTGCTATGAATAGTCCCCTATGGGGACTATTCAAGTGTAAAAAAAATGTAAAAAAATGTAAAAGTAAAAGTAAAAAAAAGTGAAAAATCCCCTCCCCCAATAAAAAAGTAAAACGTCCGTTTTTTCCTATTTTACCCCCAAAAAGCGTAAATTTTTTTTATAGACATATTTGGTATCGCTGCATGCGTAAATGTCCGAACTATTAAAATAAAATGTTATTGATCCCGTACGGTGAACGGCGTGAACGAAAAAAAAAAAGTCCAAAATTCCTACTTTTTTAATACATTTTATTAAAAAAAAATATAAAAAATGCATTAAAAGTTTTTTACATGCAAATGTGGTATCAAAAAAAAGTACAGATCATGGCACAAAAAATGAGCCCCCATACCGCCGCTTATACGGAAAAATAAAAAAGTTAGAGGTCATCAAAATAAAGGGATTATAAACGTACTAATTTGGTTAAAAAGTTTGTGATTTTTTTTAAGCGCAACAATAATAGAAAAGTATGTAATAATGGGTATCATTTTTATCATATTGACCCTCAGAATAAAGAACACACGTCATTTTTACCATAAATTGTACGGCGTGAAAACGAAACCTTCCAAAATTAGCAAAATTACGTTTTTCGTTTTAAGTTCCCCACAAAAATAGTGTTTTTTGGTTGCGCCATACATTTTATGATATAATGAGTTATGTCATTACAAAGGACAACTGGTCACGCAAAAAACAAGCCCTCATACTAGTCTGTGGATGAAAATATAGTCCTTGAGTCCTTAAGGCCAAAATGGGCTGAGTCCTTAAGGGGTTAATGCCTATGGATGTAAAAATGTGTCATAAATGCTGTGGATGTAAAGTATAGGTGTCAAAACACTTTTCAACCATAATGAGCTATTAAACAAACAATGGTTTGTGTCATACCTAATATTTGTGTATACAATAAATGAGGACAGAAAGACTTGGCGACTCACCGGAGCTGTAGACACGGCTTCTCTTTATTCCATTAGGTAAAACACATCAAAGCCAGGGAGGGTAGGGATGGAGGCAAGGGGTGCTTTGATGTGTGTCTCATTTTACCTCTTAGAATAAAGAGAAGCCGTTTCTGCAGCTCCGGTGAGTCGCCTAGTCTTTCTTTTCTCATTTATTGTATGAACGAATTGCTGTCCCTCTGAGTACCGCCCAGCTGCATTCATTATTTCCGGACAGCATTCACTTCCTAATCCAGTCTGCTCAATAGATTGGGGCAGAGTGGTGCCGTCTTCCAGAAACTTTCTATAGTACTCCTAATATTTGTGTATTTGCCACAAAAAGAAAGCTGTGCGTACATCCTCTAAGTGTCGTAATTCCAAATTTTCATCATTGTCTGAAGATATAACTAGTCTTTGCACTGATGTTTAGTGTTTATGGTCTGTTTTATGCAATATTGAGAAGCCATATATGTAGTGCAATGCTTTTACTGGAATAAATCTGCGTCATAAGCTGTCATGACGAACCACGTAATGAAGCTCTCAAGTGTGCCTATGGCATTGTAGCGCAGACTTGGCAATAAGCATGATGTCTGAGATAATTTATGTTAGATGTTGTACTTTTCTGCTATATTTCTTTTTTCCTTATTGATCTTAAAAAAAATAAAAAATACTGCCTCACCAAAAGTTTGCAAGAAAAAGGAACAGCAGCTCCATGCTGAGTGATAATTTTATATTCTAAATATGACAGATTTGTACTTGTTTACATAATGTATTAGCACGTATATTCCCTCTGGTAAATTGCTAAAAAGTCAACCACGTATGATCAAGATTAAAAATCAACTTTCCATGCAGGCTTCTTTATTTATTTTAACAACTGTCATAACAAGAGTGCAACTGGCTTAATCACCTTCAATTACTGTCAACATTTTTAGTCTGTTGTGCTAGTGTGCACCAAATAATTTGATTTCTTTTGTAAGACCAGTTTTTCTGACATAACCCATTTATTTAAATTATTTATTTTTACACATTTACATTACAAAGTCCCTTGTAGTATAAAATCTGATTTCCTTTGTCAATAACACATATTTTAATTGAACTAAAAACAATTAAAATGAAATCTTTCTATTTTTAGGTTGGAGAAAAGGATTTTAGTAGAAAATCAATGTTTCATTTACCTGACCATGGTAGCCAGAAACGTATTTGATCATTTCTGAGACATCAAGAAATCTTGCAAGCCTAACATAAATGTGACAAGAAAACATGCATAGGTTTGTGGCAGTATTGGGATCTCTGGAAGAAACATTCCTTTGGACCTGTAGACTTGAAAAAGTTTACTTTTTTTTTATAGATTAGGATTTGTTCACATTACATTAGTGCCATCCATGCACACATACATTGGCAAACTGTCAAAATAGGATCCCAACATATATGTGTACAGACAGACATTGGTCTCATTAACGTTAATTGCATCAACATATTTAGCTAGTAAATACATTCAGGCCAATTCCCTAACTAGATTTAAGAGAGCTGTCAGAAAGTCTGGCTCAGGCTGCATTCACACCTTGTTTTCACTGTACGGTTGCCGGATCCGGCTGGGGGAGGGGAAAACCGGGCGCTCCCGTACCCCAGCCGGACCAGCGCTGAAATCCATTTACTTTAATGAGCTGACCGGAGTCAAACAGGGACTCCTGTCGGCTCATTTTAACCCGTATCCGGTTTCCTGACCGGACTTAACCCCTTAAGGACTCAGCCCATTTTGGCCTTAAGGACTCAGACAATTAAATTTTTACGTTTTCATTTTTTCCTCCTCGCCTTCTAAAAATCATAACTCTTTTATATTTTCATCCACAGACTAGTATGAGGGCTTGTTTTTTGCGCGACCAGTTGTCCTTTGTAATGACATCACTCATTATATCATAAAATGTATGGCGCAACCAAAAAACACTATTTTTGTGGGGAAATTAAAACGAAAAACGCAATTTTGCTAATTTTGGAAGGTTTTGTTTTCACGCCGTACAATTTCTGGTAAAAATGACATGTGTTCTTTATTTTGAGGGTCAATACGATTAAAATGATACCCATTATTATATACTTTTATATTATTGTTGCGCTTAAAAAAATCACAAACTTTTTAACCAAATTAGTACGTTTATAATCCCTTTATTTTGATGACCTATAACTTTTTTATTTTTCCGTATAAGCGGCGGTATGGGGGCTCATTTTTTGCGCCATGATCTGTAATTTTTTTTGATACCACATTTGTATATAAAAAACTTTTAATACATTTTTTATAATTTTTTTTTTAATAAAATGTATTAAAAAAGTAGGAATTTTGGACATTTTAAATTTTTTTTCGTTCACGCCGTTCACCGTACGGGATCATTAACATTTTATTTTAATAGTTCGGACATTTACGCACGCGGAGATACCAAATATGTCTATAAAAAATGTTTTTTACGCTTTTTGGGGGTAAAATAGGAAAAAACGGACGTTTTACTTTTTTATTGGGGGAGGGGATTTTTCACTTTTTTTTTACTTTTACTTTTACATTTTTTTACATTTTTTTTTACACTTGAATAGTCCCCATAGGGGACTATTCATAGCAATACCATGATTGCTAATACTGATCTATGTATAGGACATAGAACAGATCAGTATTATCGGTCATCTCCTGCTCTGGTCTGCTCGATCACAGACCAGAGCAGGAGACGCCGGGAGCCGCACGGAGGAAGGTGAGGGGACCTCCGTGCGGCGTTATGAATGATCGGATCCCCGCAGCAGCGCTGCGGGCGATCCGATCGTTCATTTTAATCGCGAACTGCCGCAGATGCCGGGATCTGTATTGATCCCGGCACCTGAGGGGTTAATGGCGGACGCCCGCGAGATCGCGGGCGTCGGCCATTGCCGGCGGGTCCCTGGCTGCGATCAGCAGCCGGGATCAGCCGCGCATGACACGGTCATCGCTCCAATGCCCGCGGTTATGCTTAGGACGTAAATGTACGTCCTGGTGAGTTAAGTACCACCTCACCAGGACGTACATTTACGTCCTGCGTCCTTAAGGGGTTAAACCGTATCATACTATGGTTTTAGGTCCGGTCACAAAACTGGATACGGATCAAAAATGAGCCAACTAGAGTCACCGTTTGACTCCGGTCGGCTCATTAAAGTAAACGGATTTCAGTGCTGGTCCGGCTGAGTACAGGAGCGCTCGGTTTTCCCCTCCCCCCAGCCGTATCCAGCACCCCTACAGTGAAAACGAGGTGTGAATGCAGCCTCACTGGGCCGCACAGTGCAAATTAACTTTTTTGTCACACTAAACCAGGGAATACGTTGGTTTACTGAAACATCTTGCTGAGAACTATGTGCCAGTCCAGCAAGAAAAGAGTTAATTAGTGCTGCCAAGCAACGCTAGTTAACTTCTTGTGGAGGAAGGGGGGGGGGGTAAACATTATACAACCATATATATGGCTGCATAATGTATACAGTGAAGAGAGGGATAATTACCCTCTTGTCACTGGTCTGGGCCTCGCCTCTAGTAATGAAGTCACTAGAGGCAGAGCTACACAAAAAGAGGCCCGGACCACTCACTAGATGGCAAGTATCATTCTCTTCATTGCATACATTATAATGGCTGTATAATGTTTCCCCCCCAATTAACTTTTTCCTTGTTGGACTGAATTGTACTCGTGGCTGTCAGCTGTGAGCACAGCTCAGCCCTGACCAGGCTTGTACCGAAATTGGCAATGTTCAAAAGTTAATTGAACAGCAGACTAGTGACCATATTCGAATTTGCAATATTTCATGAATATATGGACAAATATTCGTCCCATGTTTGCAAAATTCGCATATTCGCTATGTTCGTTCTCTTTTTTTTTTCCATGCGAAAATTCGTAATGAAATTACATGCGCAATTATATCTTTCACCTTAAAGAAGGGAGGAATCAGCGGAAGTGCTGATATTTGCATAAATATTTGCAAATATTTGCATAAATACTTGCATAAATATTTGCATACATATTTGCATAAATACACATATAGAAAAACAAACAAAAAATAAAGAATATTCATCATTACAAATATATATCACTATATTAAAAATATTTGTGATATCCTGAAGTGCCGATATTCGCGGTAAAAATTTACATTTCAAATATTCGCGCTCAACACTACAGCAGACCACCCCAAGTTCAGATTGAAGCTTCATTCGGGGGGCTTGTTTGATTTTAACCCTATCATATGTACTGTGTGCATTTACTGGAATTCAAAATCACACTTCTGAGTCTAAGACAACAAATATATATTTGCATAATGGCCTTAAAGTAATAACTAGTTGACTATATTTGGGCAATTAAAGTCAATGGACAAATTGCTAGGAAAAAATGGAAAGAGCTCTTCAGGAGGTAGAATGTTTGGTCTAGAGTATTTTTTCTATACAGTATACCCAGGAGACAAGGGTTCCCATATACATATGTGGATGTCATGGTGTGAAACAGCTGTGATGTACAGAAAGTAAGCAAAAAAAAAAAAGCCTGGAATTCTGGTAAAAACATTTCATGGAGAATGTGGCCCATGCCTGTTCTTTCACGAACATGTTAGTATCCCATTAGACAGATTGTGGACATGTGAATGCCACAGATGACACAAAGACCCCATTTAAATCCGTAAATGTGGAAATATTACTAGCATTTCTTTGGTAATTTGCATGGAATTGTATTAATGAGCCTATAACAATACAAAGAGGTTCTCTGTAAAGAAAGTGTTGATTATTATTGAAAACCCTGAGTAAGCTACTCAACAGAGAAAGACATTGCTAACAGCTCTTACAATGTAGTGTAGTTTTTCACTTTAACAGATCAGCATCTAGAAGAGAAAGGCGAAAGGAGAATATTCAAGATCAGAGCTAGCACTTGAAAACAGGCACCATGCAAACAATCAAAGGGGCAAGTCAAAGGCAATATCCTAATACAAGGCCATGGTTCAGGACAGGATAAATCTATGGTCAAACCAGCCAGGATATGGAATAAACCACAATCAGCAGGCAATGAATGGCCAGATGAAGCCCTTTAAAATATCCCTAGAAAACAAAAAAGAGCAGCAGCGCTTCCATGTGTAGGATTATCAGACCAAGAGGAATTAAACAATGGGTGAGTGATATGCTCACCTTTTACAGTTGTGCAAAGCAGAGGCACAACACTCAAGCAGGTAGAATGGAGATCACACTATTGCAGTGTTAGCTGGCTGCTGGAGGTATCCCACTCCGGGCTGACGTATCAAGGAAACTGGAACACACACACTGGATTGTTTGGGAATTATTCCTGTGCTGCTGAATCTCCCAACAAGATGGATGAGGGTAAGAAAGATAATCCTTTCAAAACTTTATTCTTTATGAGACATGCAATGCGTTTCAGGACCGGGATGGCCCTTTCATCAGGCATGTAATTTACAACAAAATGCCGGTATATGTAGGAGTATACATTCTAAACAGATGACCAAAATTGAGATGATGACAGAAAAAAGGGGGAGGTAGCTCCAAGTTAGATGAAGAGGCACAGGAATAACGATTACCATATAAATACACAATATAAAAACACAATATAAAAAATATATGGAAATATAAATATACAACCATAAAAAAATCCAAATTTCAAAAAGTACAAAATGTATTAAAAAAATTGTATGTCACGTAACAGTTCACTAAATTAACTCATTTAACCCCTCAAGAACCAAAGTATTCATTTAAAAAATCCAGTAGGATTCCCGTTTAATCAAATGCTGTAACCGATTCGGGACATCCGCAGGTATCAGATCTATAACACATAAAGATAAACCATGTGTATCACCCCCATGTACAATAGTTACATGGCGTGATAGACTGTGGAGCATGAATTTATTATTAATATTGAAGCAATGTTTATTCATCCTTGCCCACAAAGTCTGTATAGTGCGACCAACATATTGAATACCGCACTTACATGTAATAAGATATACTACAAAAGATGATGAACAATTGGCCGTAATTTTTATAACACATTTTTCATTTGTAGATTTAGAATAAAAACATTTCTTTCCCTCCCGTGGTATCCAAGAACAGCACAAGCACCTTGCATTATTACATGTAAACGTGCCTGTGATGGACGGATTTCCAGGGATAGCACTATATATTGTATTCCTCAATTTTTTCATACGACTAGGGGCCAAATAATTGCGTAGTGTTTTGGCACGACGAAAGGAAAGTGTTGTTTTTTTCGGGATCACTCCTTTTAAAACCGGGTCCAAAAGTAAAACCGCCCAATGTTTAACCATAATATTGCGGATATTAGTACCGTAGTGCAAGAATTATAGTTTGTGATAAAAATTACATTTTCTAGAGGAATTCAATTGTATATTTTTATTTTTTTCCTTTTTCTTTTGGTTATTTAGTTTATCTGTTTGTTGTATTTCATTCATTTTATTAAAAGCATTATTAAGAATTTTTTTGGTGTATCCTTTTTCATGAAAACGTGCACGTAATAGATCTGACTGATTTTTAAAATCCATATCAGAACTACAATTTTTCCTGATTCTTTGGTATTGTCCAAATGGTATATTCTTAATCCATTTGGGGTAATGGCAACTGGAAAAAAAAAAAACTGTTGACATCAACCTTTTTAAAATGTGTCCTTGTTTGGATGCTATTAGTACTAATATTTCTAGATCTAAAAAAACAATATTGTTGGTAGAAAAATTAGGGGTAAAAACTAAACCCCAATCGTTAGTATTAAGGTGCTTAACAAATTCCTGTGCCTTCAAATCACTGCCATCCCAAATAATTAACAAATCGTCAATAAAACGACGATAAAATAGTATATGAGTATTATTCCAACGGGACTGTGCGATATATAGGGACTCGAAGAGTCCCATATCCAAATTAGCGTAACTTGGGGCAAATTGAGTCCCCATTGCACAGCCCCGCTGCTGTTTGCATACATGGTCATTAAAAGTAAAAACATTATTTCGTAAAATGAATAAAATAGAATCTATTAAAAATTGGGATTGTGTGTCACCAATCAACAAATCCTTATCAAGAAAATGTTTAATTGCACTGATCCCTTTGTTCTCCAAAATATTGGAATACAAAGCACTAACATCCAGATTCAAAAAATTCACATCCTTAGAAAAATTGTACATTTGGAGTTCCTGAATTAATTGCGTGGAATCACGCAAATAAGCAGGTAATCTGGTGACATGTTGTTGGAGAAAATGGTCCATGAAGTGAGATAACTGGCTAGTGATTGCCCCAATCCTGGAAATGATAGGTCTCCCGGGAGGTTTTTTCTCATCCTTGTGGACCTTTGGTAAATAATAGAAAATAGGTGTTTGGTAAATTTTTATCATTAAAAAATCACGTTCTCTTTTATTTAAAATATTTTTCTCTATAGCACCTTTAATTAATTGCATGTATTCATCAAAAATATGAGCAGAGGGATCACTGTCCAATCTTTTATAATATGTCTCATCTGATAAGATATTTAAAGATTCCAAAATATAATCCCAACACTTTAATAGGATGGTTTCCCCGCCCTTATCCGCAGGGCGAATAATTAAAGTGTCATCGTTTTTGAGAATTTTTAAGGCTTTCCTTTCATCGGCTGTTCATTAATATGCCTAAAATCACTAGATACAAGGGCATAAAAAGTTTCAATATAATTACCTCTGGATGCCAACGGAAAAAAAGTTGATTTTTTATACACATCCATATGTTTCACAGCAGCAATAGTGGGGTCAGGTACTAAAACCTCACCAGAATTTAATACAATATCGCTTTCATTATGATCCATATTAGCGCCCAATATTTCGGTATTGCAGTTAGACAAAACTTTCTCTTTAATAGAAAAAAAACTGGTAAGCGTAAGAGTTCTAATAAATTCATTGAAATCCAAAAATAATTGGAACGGATCTGGGGTAATCGCCGGACAGAAAGATAATCCTTTGGAAAGGAGTGATCTCTCATGTTCGAATAATATATGTGAGGATAAATTGAATATCTTCACAATTTTCAGTTAATTGAGTAACTCCTTTTTTCTATGTTTCCTCCCACCTCGACACCCTCGTGTTCCAATTTTCTTTTTATACTCCCTAGATGTATGTTGGTGGTTAATTCTTTCGATTGGAGGTGGGTGATCCCGGAAAAAAAACAGCACTTACCTTTCGTCGTGCTAAAACAGTAAGCAATCATTTGGCCCCTAGTCGTATGAAAAAATTGAGGGATACAATATATAGTGCTATCCCTGGAAATCCATCCATCACAGGCACGTTTGCATGTAATAATGCAAGGTACTTGTGCTGTTCTTGGATACCACGGGAGGGAAAGAAAGATTTTTATTTTAAATCTACAAATGAAAAATTTGTTACAAAAATTACGGCCAATTGTTCATCATCTTTTGTAGCATAACTTATTACATGTAAGTGCGGTATTCAATATGTTGGCCGCACTATACAGACTTTGCGGGCAAGAATGAATAAACATCGCTTCAATATTAATAATAAATTCATGCTCCACAGTCTATCAAGCCATGTAACTATTGTACATGGGGGTGATACACATGGTTTATCTTTATGTGCTATAGATCTGATACCTGCGGATGTCCCGAATCGGTTACAGCATTTGATTAACCGGGAATCCTACTGGATTTTTAAAATTAATACTTTGGTTCTTGAGGGGTTAAATGAGTTAATTGAGAGAACTGTTACGTGACATACAATTTTTTAAAACATTTTATACTTTTTGAAATTTGGATTTTTTATGGTTGTATATTTATATTTACATATATTTTTATATTGTGATTTTATATTGTATATTTATATTATAATCGTTATTCCTGTGCCTCTTCATCTAACTTGGGCTACCTCCCCCCTTTTTTCTGTCGTCATCTCGGTTTTGGTCATGTCTTTAGAATGTATACTCCTGAAGATACCGGAATTTTGTCGTAAATTACATGCCTGATGAAAGGGCCATCCCGGTCCTGAAACGCGTTGCATGTCTCATAAAGAATAAAGTTTTGAAAGGATTATCTTTCTTACCCTCATCCATCTTGTTGGGAGATTCAGCAGCGCAGGAATAATTCCCAAACAATCCATTGTGTATGTTCCAGTTTAAAATATCCCTGTCATTTCAAAAAAACTTTCAACATGTCACAGAGATATGTCAATAGTTGACATCAGTCGGTATCTGGGTGTTCAGACCTCCACAATTCGCTAGAATGAGCCAAAAGAAAAAGAGTGTGGCTGAGAACTTCTCCCCTAATCTTACTGTAGAAACTGTCTCCTGCAGCAAGTTTGGCAGAGCAGTTTAAAAAAGGCCTTTTTTGAGTAGCGATTCACCAACAACCAGATGGTAGTAAAACCATTAGCATACCATTAAAATCCCATTCCACTGCTTGCTTAGAATAAATAAGTACACTTGACAATACCAATAAACATACCAGGTACAAAATATGACAAATAGTTTTTAAACTGTCTAATTTAATACTTGTCAAGCTTATACAATACAAAAATCATGAGTGGAAAAAAGCTCCTTAACCCCTTAAAGGGGTACTCCGGCGCTCAGACATCTTATCCCCTATCCAAAGGATAGGGGATAAGATGCCTGATCGCGGGAGTCCTGCCACTGGGACGCACGCAGCACCCCAGTTAAAATCAGTCCCCGGAGCTTGTTCGCTCCGGGTCTGATTACTGGCGACCTCGGGGCAGGTGGCGTGTGACGTCACGCCTCCGCCCGCGTGTGACATCATGCTCCGTCCCTCAATGCAAGCCCATGGGAGGGGGCGTAAGGACCGAGGGTTTTTTCAGTTTTTGCATTTTCATTTTTTCCTCATCCCCTTCTAAAAATAATAACATTTTCAATGTTGCACCTAAAAATCCATATGATGGCTTATTTTTTGCACCACCAATTCTACTTTGTAATGACATCAGTCATTTTAGCCCAAAATCTATGACGAAACAGAAAAAATAATAATTGTGCGACAAAATGTAAGAAAAAACGCCATTTTGTAAATTTCGGGGGCTTCCATTTCTACGCAGTACATTTTTTGGTAAAAATTACACATTATCTTTATTCTGTAGGTCTATACGTTTAAAATGATACCCTACTTATATAGGTTTGATTTTGTCGCACTTCTGAAAAAAAATCATAACTACATGCAGGAAAATGTATACGTTTAAAATGATCCTATTCTGATCCCTATAACTTTTTTATTTCTCCATGTGCGGGGCAGTATGAGGGCAATTTTTTTGTGCCGTGATCGGAAGTTTTTATTTGTACAATTTTTGTTTTGATAGGACTTTTTTATCGCTTTTTATAAAAAAAATTTATGGTATAAAAAGTGACCAAAAATACGCTATTTTGGAATTTGGAATTTTTTTGCGCGTATACCATTGACCGTGCGGTTTAATTAACGATTTTTTTTATAGTTCGGACATTTACACACACGGCGATACCTCATATGTTTATTTTTATTTATAGTTTTTTTTATTGAGAAAAGGGGATGATTCAAACTTTTATTAGGGAAGGGGTTAAATGATCTTTATAAACTTTTTTTCACTTTTTTTTGCAATGGTATAGCCCCTATAGGGAACTATAACATGCAGTACACATATTCAATACACTGATCACTGCCATTGCATTCAATGGCAGGGATCAGTGTTAGGGGCGGTTGATTGCTCAAGCCGGGATTTCAGGCTTGGAGCAATCAATCGCCGATCGGACGCGCAGGAGGCAGGTAAGGGGCCCTTCTGCTGCGTCATAGCCGATCGGGACATCACGGTTTTACCGCCGCGTCTAAAGAGTTACCTGCTGAGCGCACGTCATACCTCGGGAGATGCTTATGGACGTTCATAAACGTCCATATGCGTTAAGGGGTTAATAATCCCCATACAAACACTGTGGGCCTCATTTACTAACGTTTTTCCAACTACATTTTCTCGGTAAATGAGCCTAAATTTATGCACAACATGTATGCGACATGTCGCTAACAAAATGCGACACAGTGCGCCAGTCTGCACCACATATTACTGACTAGACCGGCTAAAGGACCATAAAAGCAAAAAAATGGGCGTGGCTAGATGATTATCTGACAATCAGATGTATTTACTAAAATAACTGACCAGAAATAGTCGGTTTGGAGCGTCAAAAAATTCCCCAGCTAAAAGCTGGTCAGAAATTAGTTGTCCAAGTTGGGGAAATGTCATCAATGGTCGGGATTATCTGTTCTGCACTCTAGCAAGGTGGAATAATGTAAATTTAACATTTCTAAACTAAAATTTAAGATTTTAATATAATAGAATTAAACCAAACCTCATTTTTTCGTCACTTTTTTTTTTTTTTTGGTTCGGTGTATGTGGAACTAGGCCATTCTTGTATTTTCATTATAATAAATAACTCATCAGATAAATTTAAGTTAACACAATTTAATAATCTTAAGTAAATACATATAATGGAAGCATGATTCTGATTCCAAACCTTTAAACAAATAATATTACTTAGAATATGGCACATTTGCAAAATGAGGTTATCACTGTTGTCCAAAGTAGTTTTCGGTAATCATTTGTCTCACTATTTGTCCAGCAGTGTCAGGTGGTATGTTAACATCAAGATTAATTTCAATTTCGGGGTGCGTGGTCTGACGCGCTGGCGACCGGCAGCATCCAGTGTGAGCTCCCGCCAGGGCCGACGAAAAAAGGGCTATAATACTGCCGATGGGAGGCAGACAAAGACGCAAACACAAGAGGACACCTCACCCGCAAGTGCCGATCCCTGCTCAGCAGATTTCCTCCTTCTTCAAGCCGCGGTCTGCAGCGGAGGCGCCGGAGACCCGAACGAGGCCTACGTCTCCTCACACAGCCTCACACCTGACAGTCCCACGGGCGCCTCTGCCTGAGAGAGAGTGCTGCGCCACGGAAGCGGGATTTGTGGAAGTGTTGCAACTTGCCTATTCTGTTTGCATATCTGTAGGCTGTTCTGCAATTTACTTTTTGCTGTAATGTTACTATTATTGATAATACCAATAAAAACCTTTAATATGAAAAAAAAAAAAAAAAAAAGATTAATTTAAATTTCATCAGCCAGAGGCATGTCCACATTGTGATTAAGTGCTATGTTGTGTAGCATTGCACACGCTATAATAATTTTGCACACAACATGTGGCTTGTACAGCAGGGCCCCTGCACATCTAAACATCTAAAGCGGCTCTTCCATAATCCACAAGTGCGCTCCACAATTTTTACGATGCACATTATTATATCTTTGCTCTGCAGCATTTCTTAGAACCAGATAAGGGGTAATTAGCCACTTGTGGAGTCTATAGCCATTATCTCCTATAGGTTAAACATTAAATTGTTAGATATGTTCCTAAAAAAAATATACACATGTTTAAAAATTTTAACAATTAAGTCTAGGTGTTGTGTGTAGTATTATTTTTGTTTTGGATTGTGGCCAGAACAGTGCCTACAATATTATTACATTTGACTTGCACACTGGTGTCCTTGTTTCACATACCATCCAGGTGAACATCTGCAAAGAGTTTGTATGTTCTCACCATGTTTTTTTTTTCATGGGTAATGTTGTTTATTACCCCTGTTAAAAATGTTCTGTAATTTTTATAATTAGTTTCCACAATGGGGACATTGACAAGTTAAAGGATGGCTTTAATCGTTTGTCAAAATACCTTTTTTAAATAAACAATTTATCAAAATGAAATTTTGGGGTTGTGGGTTAATATGTTTCTTTCATTTTTTACTTTGTTTGAACTTAATAAAATTTATTATGGCCCAGATCTGTGTAAAGAAAAAAAATTAGTAATTTTCCCACAGCAACCAATCACACGGTAACACAATAACGAGCTCTGGTAAAGTGAAACCTGAGCTGTGATTGGTTGTTATGGGAAAATCACTCTATTTTTTCGCCCACACAGTTTGATAAATCAGGGCCTATGTGTTTTAAAAAGTGTTTAGAATTGTGTCTGGTTTGTATTTTTTTCTTTTGACTGCTAATGTGCGTCGTGTCAACCTATCTGAGTTCGGCGGTATGCCCCCTCCCCATACAGTTCTATGTGGGAGGCGGTGAGGCCTGAATGCTGCCTCCCCGCCTCTCCCATAGAGATACATGGAGGAGGCATGTCGGTTGCAATGTTGCGCTGCGGCCGACACACCTCCTACCCGTGCAGGAGATCGCGGGTTCCCAGCGTTGAGAACCCCAGCGATCAAACACTTATCCCACTATCCTGTGGATAGGGGATAAGTTGTATTTTGCTGCCGATGTCCTAGAACATCACAGATTCATCTATGATAGAGAGTGTTGATTGTCTTAATGTTTCTGTCCATCCAAGCTCTCTTCGCATTACTTCGTAATGTGAATCAAACTTCACATCACAGCGCAATACAGTGACAGGCAGTGGAGCGTAGAGGTGCGGACTTGATGCAGACTTCCAAAGATTAAACATGATGCTCGCAACGGTTGTCAGTAGCTACACCCCTCTGTCTATTATTGTAGGTACTCGAGCTCACAGCATGGTAATGGTCTGGTCCATGCTCTGAGTATTAGGACTCCAGAAATGATTGCAAACAAAAGGAAATACATTTGTTAAAAAGTATGTTACCTAACTTTTAGCAATCACCTATTTTTATAAACTTTTTGGCCACATAAGAAAAATCACATGTCATAGTGGCCGAAATGATTAAAAAACGCACGAAAAAGATCGAGCATTTTGGAATGCATTTTTTATTCTATTTTTTAAATGTTTTTAAAAATATACAATAAAAAAATATACAGGCCATAACACTGTCATGACTTACATTTTCAAAGTGGACCATATAAAAACAGATGATCGATTTTTAATTGTGCCCATGCATTTTTAATATTTTTGAAAAACAATTCAGGTTTATATGGCCAACTAACCATTTTTGACTTTCCAGCTTTATGTAAATGAAAAATTTTATTTTTCATTTTTTGAAATGTCCAACTACAAAAATGGAAATGACAAAATGTGAAGCATGTTTAAAAAATGTAAACAATTTTTTAAATAAAAAAATAAGGTAAATGGCATTTTTCAAGCTTACATTCCCTCCACGATTAGGCTAGGTTTCCACTTGTTTTTTTTTCTGGCAGTTTTTGGAAAACTGCCACTGAAGTTTTTGAGCCAAAGCCAGAAGTGTATTCAAAAGGAATAGGACATATAAAGGAAGCACTTAGACTTCTCCTCCCTTATGGACCCACTTCTGACTTTGGCTCAAAAACTGCAGTGGCAGATATCCAAAAACTGCCCGAAAAAAAAAAAACAAGTGGAAACTTAGCCTTAAACCCACCTTTTATTTCTCATAAATCTTTTAGGACACAATTTTGGTCTTTATCATATGTTCTTCCTTGTGTTCTTATGGAACAGATATCTTGAATGTAATGTAACATTCACATTTAAGGTTGCCATTAAAATGTTTTCGCTTTCAAATGCCTTGTTTAGTTTATTACCCTACTTTGCTTAATGCTGAAAACCGTGTCACCTGCTGACATTAAAGCACATATACAATGACGCAGGATGTCATAGTGGTTGATAGGGCTGGGGTGTGTTGGGTTAACAAGTTTACAGAAAATAGTGCTCTTGTTGCCTTTTAAAGTTAAACTATTTTAGAGCATGATGCAATATTTTTTTTTTTTTTTTTGTAATAACTGAAAATCAGCCCCTATCATGACGCTAGCTAGAACATTTATCCAAAGGATACTTGTCCTTGAAGTAGCTCGGGTTAAAGAGTTCACTTAGTCACACTTGCTTTGATATTAGAACAGAAAAAAATACTTTTTCTCGGTCTTGTCTAGTGATCTCTACAATGCTTCTTTTCACTACGCAAATAAGCTGTACTGCGCATTTGCCGCGTGCATTAATTCCAAACATGATGTAAGGGATCACAATAAAAGCCAGCTTAGCACGCCGAAAAGGTCTCCAAGATCATCGGCCAGTCACTACATGGAGAAGTGTGGCACCAAAGTAGGCAAATCTTTCTAAGAACACAAGATTCTAAAGCAAACGTGATTTCACTTAACTTGAGGCCTTGATGTTTTTGGTACACAGACAGAAAATACTTATTAAAATCCATAGGCCTACTTCGAACGCCACATATTTTGCTGTTTGCAGACACAGGTATGTTTGTGGTTTAGGAAGTTCTGGACCTTTAAGCACCAGAGCCATGCCTTCTGACCTTTTTCTCATTTTTAATATGTATGTTCAGTCAGTGTCATGTAAGATAATTTTGCTATTATTTTTGCTATTACTTATTTCGTAAGCCGATGTAATGTAAGTCGCTCATTTCTAAAGGCACAAGTTGGTAAGTTTTAGTATTGTTACAATGTTATTCGTGATTTTAGTGACCAAACTCTTGTGTTTCTTCTTTAATTTAAGTTCACAAATCTTCATTTCATAGCACAGTGGTTGATATTTTTCCAAGCATGTTACTATTTAAAGAAAAACTGTCAGCTTTCTCCCCCTGCTCTTACCAGCAGTACTGGCTGGTAGTGCGGGGGACGCTGATCAGTTTGATCCTTACCGTTCCCGCATCTGTCGTGCCGTTCGGCCGTAATCTTCTATTATCGGTATTTTCAAATGAGATGCTAACTGGCACTCTGACGTCAGTGCTGGGCCACAGCGCCGTGCAGCTCATCAATATTCCTCCCCTCCCTCTGCCTCTCCCTTTTCTCCCTGCTCTTTAATGAAGAGAGAGGGGAGGAATATTGATGAGCTGGGCGGCACTGCAGCCTGGCACTGATGTCAGAGTGCCAGTTAGCACCTTATTTAAATATACCGATAATAGAAGATTATGGCCGCTAGTTAGCGCGGGGGAAGAAAGCTGACAGTTTCCTTTAAATTGTAAGAATACACTATAACAATCATATGGCTTATTGCATTATTCCCCGGACTCATCAAAAATGCAAGATGTGATATTCTTTATTGCTAGGTGCAAATGGTCAAACTGTCCTTTGTTCCGTTTTCGAGCAGTTTTCTAAACTTGGCATGTGCAAATTACACTATACCCTATTCTCTGGCTACTTGTTATTTATCTGATCTGGTGTGCCACCCACGATCACTGTGACTGGACTATGCAAGGAATGAGGATCGCGTGAATACCATCACAGTGATGGGTGTGGCCCAGCAGATGCACACACTGCGATACTAAATTTATAAATGAGCCTGGGGCTAAGGGAGAACAACTTTGATGATATATCATTTAAAGGAGTAGTGCGTTCAAAAACAATTTTAAGTAAATGAGTTAATTTTGACATTGCGGGGTGTCCTAGCTATGAGACACACCACAATCTCCTGAACGGGTCCCTGCCAGCCTGCCTGAAGCCGGCTTTCATGAATTTTTTTAAGCCACGCCACATCCATGTTTTGTTAGAAATTACCATTAAAAAATGTATTTTGCAAAAAAGATATGTCCAAAAATTCTATACATGGGGGTCATAGCATTGGGACACACGCAATCTACATGTAGCCCATAGATATGTTATACATGTTTATTGCGTGATTCACAAGCTCTGACCACCATTTAAATTTTTTTATGATTTTGTACTTAAAAAATGTTTTAGGTACAACATCTAGTTAACTCAGTATGCTCTCCTGTTTGCATGTTTAAAGGATCTTGCCTTGTCATGTCTCTTCTAACAGTTTTTTTTTTTTACATCTAAAATAAATCCTTCAATGAAATTTGCAGTAGGACATGTGTAATGGAAGGTATTTTTGTTTTTGTTTTGTTTTAAGGATAATTGAGGAGTATGAGAGACTAATATTATTTTGTTTATTTTTAAACATTTTTTCAAATTTCAGGTGTGTTTTATAGACCGACCCGGGTCCAACCATTTCTGTATGAGGAATTAGTTGAAATGGTGCAAAACTTAGAGAGGAAGAACTATGATGGTCCAGATGTCGACTCTTTGTACAGGCAAAAAAAATGCTCTGCTAGTGCGTCTATGCAAAAGGTTTGAGAGAAAATTTTAGACTCAACATTCACCCAGGCAACTTCAAAAGCGCTGTTCAGACTTAAAAATTAGACAGCCATGACTTTTGGTAAAGATTAAACAAGGAATCAAAGACAACAATGGTAAGTATGCATATATCCTTTTTTATTTTATTTTTGGCTGAAATAGTGTCTAAATTTTAAGAATGTGGTCTCATTATCCAATTTTTTTCAGCTTCTAGAGAAACCAATTTAGAAGGAGCTAATAACCATTACATTGCCGAAACTATGTCTGTTAAGGAGGGTTCATCTGAATCTATGGAGGTAAAATGCTTTGGTAGCCAAATGTAACTTTTTTTTTTTAATTTTCCCAAATAAGGATGTGTCTATTTTCTCTAATTTTTAACCCCAAAATGTTTAGAAAAATATTCTATTTATTTTTTGACAATGTCAATGCAATGTCAGTAGCATTTGACCAACTTGAACCAATGTTCTGTTCTGTGGGTGAAGTGTCAATCACAGCAGATAATCTGTTAAAAACACTACCACTATTTTTATAAACTGTTCAATGTGTTGTTTTTTTCTTATTTTTGCACTAAAGAACATCAAATAGCTTGAAGGGGTTGTTAGACATCTGACCTATGTCAACATTCCCCCTTAACATTGCCAGATACAAAGCATGGCATGTTGGTACTAAGCATGGTGTTTAAACTAGCATCTTTTATTTTCATGTTTTTTTTGTTTGTTTTCTGAATTTAACCTCACATTTTTCTTAACCTATATTTTTAGATCTTACCTGGGGATGATGAAACTATCACCTTAACACTGGAGCAAATACCTGCAACTGACCCTGTGGAACCTGAAGATACCCAGCCTGAAAGCAACCTTCAAAATACTCTTTTTGTTTCGAATTTTGTTAATCAGCTTAAAACATTAACTGACATGATGAACTTAATTGGAGTTAAATTAGACCACTTAATAACCATTCTAAATGAGCACTAGCTGTATGCCAGTCAACATTGCAATATTTTTTGGAGTTTTAATTTATTTATCCATTATCTCGTATCCCAGTGCTCTCTGCTGAGACCACTGGTCATTTTCGGTACTATCCAGAGCAGGATATGTTTAGTAGGGCGATTTTATCCTACTCTGGACAGTTCATGACATTGTAGACATGACATCAGCAGAGAGCACTGGGGTCATAACGAACCTATTTTTTTGGTGTTTTAATCTCTCTGTAACATACAGCTGATGATTATTAGTGAAATGTTTACTATTTATTTTCTAAATTTTTTAAAGCAAAGTTATTTTTGTGGCAAGAGTTTATAATGAATAAATGTTTTCCACTGTAGTTTGCCTTAAAAATGCATGTTTTTTTTTTTGGGGGGGGGGGGGGGGGGGGGGCAAATAAACAATGTTATGCCTTTAAACTCTGCTGTCCTTTTTGGCTAGGATAACATTTCAAAATGTTATTTCATTTTGTTTGTGTATTCATGGTTAACCCCTTTCAAGAGTTTAGACAATGGGCAAAAACGTATAGAAAAGCTTGGTACAGAGTGGTTCCCACATTAAGAATGATATAAATGTGTTAATCTTGAGAATCCCCGTTGTTATTCGCTGATGTATGCTCATGAGTATGAACAATTGTTCTAGTCTTACCACAGTGCTCTCAGATGACACCTTTGTTCATGCTAGAGATGAGCGAACTTTTAAAAAATTTGATTCAGCCGATTCGCTGAATTTTCCCAAAAACTTAGTTTCGATCCGAATTTATTATCAGCGAAACTATATTAAAAACGGCTATTTCTGGCCTATAGAGAACTTTGCTGTGTTCTAACATGCATATGGAGTGTGCTGGGGTAGTGAAATATTGCTGTTATTCAGAATAACATGCAGATTACCGGCATTGCTTTTAGAATCACTGCCACAGAGCGGCACAATGACAGAGCATGGAGGTGGCATCAGTATGAGGAGACCATATAGTGGCTGAATGACACAGCGTGGAGGTTTTGGCAGCATGAGGAGACCATATAGTGGCTGAATGACACAGCTTGGACGAGGCTGAAGCATGAGGAGACCATATAGTGGCTGAATGACACAGCGTTGAGGTGGTGGCAGCATGAGGAGACAATATAGTGGCTGAATGACACAGTTTGAATGAGGCTGAAGCATCAGGAGACCATATAGTGGCTGAATGACACAGCGTGGAAGTGTTGGCAGCATGAAGAGACCAAATAGTGGCTGAATGACACAGCATGGAGGTGTTGGCAGCATGAGGAGACCATATAGTGGCTGAATGACACAGTTTGAATGAGGCTGAAGCATCAGGAGACCATATAGTGGCTGAATGACACAGCGTGGAAGTGTTGGCAGCATGAAGAGACCAAATAGTGGCTGAATGACACAGCATGGAGGTGTTGGCAGCATGAGGAGACCATATAGTGGCTGAATGACACAGCGTGGAGGTGTTGGCAGCATGAGTAGACCATATAGTGGTTGAATGACACAACATGGTGGTGGTGGCAGCATGAGGAGACCATATAGTGGCTGAATGACACAGCATAGAGGTGTTGGCAGCATGAGGAGACCATATAGTGGCTGAATGACACAGCTTGGCTGAGGTTGAAGCATGAGGAGACCATATAGTGGCTGAATGACACAGAGTGGAGGTGTTGGCAGCATAAGGAGACCATTTAGTGGCTGAATGAAACAGCTTGGATGACGCTGACGCATGAGGAGACCATATAGTGGTTGAATGACACAGCGTGTAGGTGGTGGCAGCATGAGGAGACCATATAGTGGCTGAATGACACAGCGTGGAGGTGTTGGTAGCATGAGGAGACCATATAGTGGCTGAATGACACAGCTTGGATGAGGCTGAAGAATGAGGAGACCATATAGTGGCTGAATGACACAGCGTGGAGGTGTTGGCAGCATGAGGAGATCATATTGTGGTTGAATGACACATCATGGTGGTGTTGGCAGCATGAGGCGACCATATAGTGGCTGGATGACACAGCTTAGATGGGCTGAAGCATGAGGAGACCATATAGTGGCTGAATGACACAGCGTGGAAGTGTTGGCAGCATGAGGAGACCATATAGTGGCTGAATGACACAGTGTGGAGGTGTTGGCAGCATGAGGAGACCATATTGTGGTTGAATGACACAGCATGGTGGTGTTGGCAGCATGAGGCGACCATATAGTGGCTGGATGACACAGCTTAGATGGGCTGAAGCATGAGGAGACCATATAGTGGCTGAATGACACAGCGTGGAAGTGTTGGCAGCATGAGGAGACCATATAGTGGCTGAATGACACAGCGTGGAGGTGTTGGCAGCATGAGGAGACCATATAGTGGCTGAATGACACAGCATGGAGGTGTTGGCAGCATGAGGAGACCATATAGTGGCTGAATGACTCAGCGTGGAGGTTTTGGCAGCATGAGGAGACCATTTAGTGGCTGAATGACACAGCGTGGAGGTGTTGGCAGCATGAGGAGACCATATAGTAAAATTTAAAATGAAGATTTGGGATAGCTGGTGCTACCTTCCATAACAACATTTTTATTCCCAGACCCAGGCCCAGCAGCGGTATCAATAAACCATATATTGCCTGAATGACACAGCCTGGAGTTGGCTAAAGCATGAGGAGACCCCAGGGCTTCACAATCCCCAAGAAAAAACACAAGATTTTTGGAATTTAAAATGAAGATTTTGGATAGCTAGTGCTACCATAACAAAATTTTTATTTCCAGAACCAGACCCAGCAGCAGTATCAGTAAAGCATATATTGCTTGAATGACACAGCCTGGAGTTGGCTGAAGCATGAGGAGACCATTGAAATGTGTGATTTTTTTATTTAAATTAAAGATTTTGAAATTTAAATGAATGATTTTGAAATTAAACTTTTAACTCCCAAGTTTTAGTGTCCCAGACCCTGGCGTGTGGGTATTAAGGGCCAAATCTAACAAGCCCCCACAGGGCTCATGTGGCCGTGAGATGTAGGCGCAATGTCTCCATTGCCCTGACCAGCCATTGTTTCCAAAACTTTTCGCAAACCATGTGAAGAACAACGTGACACCGCCATGCCCTGTACACATGGTTTGCTGAAGGGCCACTGTGACTTGTCCGGGAAGTGGAGGCTGTGGACATGGTGGAGGATGAGGAGGTGGAGTCGAACACTGGAAGCAGCATGAGTACACAAGAAGGGTTCACAACCCCTAAAAGTAAATTGTGAATGTTGAAATCTCTATTGAAGATGCATGTTAGGTAGTGCTACCATCCAAAGGCGCAATTTAAGGCCCAAGCCCAGAAGCATCAGTAAGCCAAGTAGTTCCTAAAAGACACAGTCAGGAAAAGGCATCAGCAGAACACAAGAGGATTTCATAACCCCTAAGATTGAAAGATTAATCTTGAAATCTCAATTAAGCATGTATGTAAGCTAGTGCAAAACATCCATAAATTTAAGGCCCAAGCCCTGAAGCATCAGTAAGCTAAGTAGTTACTGAAAGACACAAGAGCAGTCAGGAGCAGGCATCAGAAGTACCTAAGAGGGTTTCATAACCCATTACATTGAAAGATCAATGTTGAAATTTCTATTAGGAATGTATTTAGCTCGTGCTAAACATCCAAAAATGTAAGGCCCAAGCCCAGAAGCATCAATAAACCAAGTAGTTCCTAAAACATAGGAGCAGGCATAAGCAGTACCCAAGTGGCTTTCATAACCCCTTACATTGCACAATCAATTTTGAAATTTCAATTCAGCATGTATGTAGCTAGTGCAAACATCCAAAAATTAAAGTCCCACGGCCAGAAGCATCAGTGAGGCAAGTAGTTCCTGAAAGACAGTCAGGAGCAGGCATTCACAGTACCCAATAGGGTTTCATAACCTAATTGATAACCCAAGAGGGTTTCATAACCATTATTGTGAAGTGTTGGTGTAGAAGCATGGTCAATGCTGGCATTGGTGGGTGGAAATCCTGGCTGATCCATGCCTGATTCATTTTCACAAAGGTCAGTCTCTCCACATTTTTCATGGACAGATGAGTTTGCCTTGGGGTGACTATGGCCCCGGCCGCACTAAACACTCGCTCTGACAGGACAGCTTTTCCAGGGCAAACTCTGCTAGTTGTGGCCATGAATCAAGTTTTGCTTCCCAGAAGTCCAGCGGATCTTCAAGGTTTGTTGGCATGGCCATATCAAGGTATGCTACCACCTGCTGGTTCAGGTCCTGCTCCATGTCTACCTGCTGTTGATGAGTTGCTTCACTATGCGGGTGAAGAAAGCTACTCATCAGCCACTGTAGGCTAAGGCTGTTGATAATGGAGCTGGTACTGCTCCTGCCACCCGTCCCCTCCCCAGCAGCCATGGCAGTGGAAGGTGAGCGCAGAGGGCCCCCCCAAGTCAGACCTTTGATTGGATAGACTATGTCTCCGATCCTGACTACGTAGGATCTCTCTGTAGTAGGTCAGTTTGTCCTCCCTCTCAGTGGGTGTAAAAAAGGCACCCATTCTGTGACAGTAGCGAGGGTCCAATAAGGTGGAGAGCCAGAAGTCATTCTGCTGACGAATTATGAAAATTCGGGGGTCACTACGCAAGCAACTGAGCATGCATCGTGCCATTTGCACCAGTTACTCGGAGGGACTCCCTGCCTCCATCTCCACTGCATGCTGCCACGGTGTGTCTGGGTCCTCTGTCTCGCCTTCCTCATAATAACATTCTAGTTCCTCTAGCTGATCATGCTCCTCCTCTCCTGTCTGATGACTAGAAACACCGCCCATCTCATCAAACCTAAAATGTGCTCCACTCAGCCCCTCATCCTCCTCCTCCAGTTCATCCCCCACAGGGAACATGTTGCCTTGAGATGTAGGCGCAACGTCTCCATTGCCGTGACCAGCCATCGCTTCAACCATTTATTGTAGGAAATGTAGGAGTGGAATTAAGTCATTCATGGCGTAATCCAGGCGACTTACAAATAATGTGGCTTCCTCATAGGCCCTCAGCAAATGGCAGGTGTCACGTATAAGCTGCCACTGGTTCACATTGAAGTTACACAGGGGAGTACCCCTATCTGCTTGGATCATCAAGAAATAGGTTATGGCTTTTCTTTGTTCATATAGTCTGTCCAACATATGGAGAGTGGAATTCCAACGTGTAGCAACATCACAAATAAGACTATGTTGTGGGATACCGTTCTGACGCTGCAGCTCAAGGAGGGTGTGCTTTGCACATACACTATGAGTGGCTGAAGTGCATGCACAGTTTCCTTGCCATTTTCAGGATGTTTTGCAAAGGGGTGAAGACTTGAGGAAGTGCTTGACCACCAGATTCAACAAGTGTGCCATGCAGGGCGCATGTTTCACACTTCCTTGTCGCAGCACGGACACAATGTTCTTTCCGTTGTCGGTCACCATGGTTCCCATTTCCAGTTTTCGTGGTGTAAGCCATACTCCAATTTCTTGACAAATAAATTTTAACAGTTCCTCCCCTGTGTGACTCAGTTTGCCACGGCAAACCATGTGAAGAACAGCTTGACACCGCTGTGCCCTACACACATGGTACGATGAATGGCCGCTGAGATTTGTACTTGCAGTGGAGGCCAAGGACACGGTGGAGGATGAGGAGGTGGAGTCGCACACTGTCACAGGACCAACTGCCTGAGAGCGAGAGAGTGGAGGAGGAAGTGGTGTGACCTGTCCAAGTTGCTGTTGTGGCTGTGCAGGAACCACGTTTACCCAGTGGGCCGTAAAAGACATGTATTGTCCCTGTCCGTAGTTATAGCTCCACACGTCGGCGCTGAACACACAGTCAGGCTCAAGGACTGGCACACCTTCTCTTGTACAAAATTATGCAGGGCTGGTACTGGCTTCGCAAAGGAATGACGGCTTGCGACTCTCCAGCTCGGCTCAGCCCAAGCCATCAATTCTCTGAAAGGTGCAGAGTCCACCACTTGAAATGGGAGGGACTGCAGCACCAGCAACTTGGAAAGGAGGACATTCAGCTTCTGCGCCATTGGATGAGTGGGTGGATACTGTTGTCTTTTAGACATGGCTTCGCCTGTAGATTGTTGGCGGAATGGCCGACTACAAGTAGGAGGAGCAGAAGCATCTGGAGCGACAGAAGTAGGGTATGACACACAGCTCCCTTTGTCTGAGGTGGTGGACCCTTGGCTGGCTGAAAGAGGGAGTGGCGTGCCACTGGCTGATGCAGCAGGCTGGACCACCACATCTGAGCCACGGTTGTCCCAGGCCGATTTATGGTGGCGCATCATATGTTGACGCAGGGCCGTGGTGCCAACATTGCTACCACGCTTCACCTTCTGCCGACATATCTTGCCTATGGCTGTGTTAACTTCCTCCCGATGCTTGATGAAAAACTTCCAGACTGCCGAGTATCTGATTTTACCACCAACAGTGCGCAATAATTGACTGCTACTGCTACAGTCTCCAAGAACCCCTGTTCCACTACCTCCCGGGAAGGTAGGCTGCCGCTCTATAGTACACTTGGAAAACGTATTTTTGTAACACACCAGCCAGAGGTTACTATTCCCTGGCCTTTCACTGTATGTAGGTTTGTTTCAGATCAACAGGTACAAAAAAGCACACTACTTATTTGTAGGTATGTAGCAGATTCTTTCTTGTGTGAAAAAACACAAAATTGCTCCGAAAATCCCTCCAGCCTTTCATAGTAAGTTTCAAGAGGCTGGAGGCAGCTTGTTTTCATGTATGATTCAACGATATCCAATCTGCCCCTCTCTGATAAAAGGCTGAATTCAGTGACTATAAGTTAAAGGTTGTAAAAATCCTTTCCAATGTCACACAGGCGCACTGCAGTCTCGCTACAACAACGGCGAGCGGAATGTCACTGGCTGGCTAGCAGATGAAACACTGTGCTATTAAGTTCAGCGTGTTTGTGCTACACTACACAAACACACTCGCAGTATCTGTCCTCTCTCTCTGAGTGCATAAATGAAATGAGCCTCTGTAAAATGGACGGGGATTACATAGCGCAGTGAAATCACATCGGTGAATGGATGCTGACGGGCTGTATCAATCATGTGACTCAGGGTCATCCCGCCTACCTCCCTTCCTGCCGTACTTTCTAGCCCTCCCATAATCCCCTGCCCCATGTAGTGACATGTGGATCCACATTTTAGGTCTCCTTTAGCCTGGAACGCTGTAAAATGCAGTTTAATGAAGCAATTTGCGCAGTAGAATCACGGCGATATTTGCATTCATTGCAAATCGAATTTTTCGGGAAATTCATAACGAATTTGGGTTCATCAGCTTCGATTCGCTCATCTCTAGGTAAATAAAGTATTTTACTTCAAGTCACTGCACCTGCATTGTGTCTGTTCAGGTCAGCGCCAAGAAATTCCTGTTACTCCTGAAGTCCGGTCTTGCTTTCTAAAATACATCAGGAAGGCTGCAGAAGGGATATTTCTTATATTTCATTATGTGCTGTCCATTGTTGTGTATGTCGGAGTTGGTAAGCGACCATCCCCTTCCCCTCCCATATCCCTTCCACTCCAGCATGTGTAATACTCCACATGGAGCGCCTCTGTTTCTTGTTTTAGGTTTCACAGTATCTAGGCCCTTAAGACTTTAACAGAAACAAAATAGTACACCACTTAGATGTACGTATGTGGTATTCACTTATAAGGGGAGGAAAATGTGCTCCAATATGCTTAAAATAGTATTTGTCTACAACACCAGCAGGTGTGTACTTTTGCCTGGGCTTTCACAGTATCTAGGCCCTTAAGACTTTAACAGGAACAAAATGGTACACCACTTAGATGTAGGCACAGGTTAAACTTAATAGAGGACAATATCCTTTCAGTGCTGGCTACTATTAGCTTTTCAGTTGTTGTACACAACAGTGCTGCAGCATACAATCGCTGTGTACTACATCCAAAATTGCACTTTCTCTCTCAATCTCTCTCCCTTCCCTATCAGTGTTTCTAGGCTGGATTTGGGCATGAGGTGAATCGCTGCTGTAAAAATGCTTTTCTGGGCAACACACACTGCTCTCTGTCCCTCTCTCTGTGCAACAGAACGTTGATGTGACTGGGAGGTGAATCACTTCTGTAAAAATGCTTTTCTGTGCAACACACACTGCTGTCGATTATTTAGGGCTGTGACATCACAGGGGGGCTGGCTGCTGATAGGCTGCATCCTGCATATGATTAAGAGACATCCCACCTACCCACCTTCCCGCCTTCTCAGAGTTCCTTGCCCCATGTCCTCACATGTGGATCTGCCATTTTAGATGCCCTGGAGCCTAGACCGCACTAAATGGAGTTTAGAGACTCTAGAAAATGAGCGCATAACGATCCAAGTATATGTTTATAAAAATTTATTTTATTAGACAAATAAGCTCCAAAAAACATACATTTAAAATCATATAAAAGAAATTCATAGTAACATGGTGCTGGAGGAACTGACTAATAGGAGACTACGCACTAAGCATACAGCTAAATAACTGGTAAGTTTAATCAATGTACATTATAAAGACCATAGTGGTTACTATACTTTAAACAAAGGTAAGGTGACACAGTACAAGAAATACATGTACATAAATCATAACAAGAAGAAAGCAAGAAAGCCCCCAAAAAGAGTCACTTTGATGAAAAAGTAAAAACAAATTTTATTGGTATGCACTAAAATTAGATACACACATAAAGAGGAAGACAATGCATCACAAAACACGGCACCACCGGATACCCTGCAGGGAAGATGGGGGTATTGCACATAAATCTGTAATCAAACAGTACATATAAATACAGGCACCATTCTGAGTGATAGTAACATGTATACAAACAGTATTAAAAAGTGCAAAAGTGCAAGTCAATAAGGTGCTGTGTATTGAGGTGTACGGACAACCTATGCACCATCTTCCCCGCAGGGTATCCGGTGGTGCCGTGTTTTGTGATGCATTGTCTTCCTCTTTATGTGTGTATCTAATTTTAGTGCATACCAATAAAATTTGTTTTTACTTTTTCATCAAAGTGACTCTTTTTGGGGCTTTCTTGCCTTCTTCTTGTTATGTTTAGTTTTGAGTCACATTTACGTGTTCAATATTTTTAGGGAGGGTGTTACAGTGGTACCTTATTGATTATTGTTATCACACACCTACTTTTCTCCCTTATCTTTTGGTCTGTTTTTTCTTGCTTTATTAATGTATATAATTCATAATGGTTGCTATCCTGTAAACAAAGGTAAAGTGACACAGTGCAAAAGATGTGCAAATCACACATGTCCATTTAAAAAGAGACCACAAATGTAAATAAAGGTACACTGACAAAATACAGTATCATTATCACAGTGGGAAAAAGTAATGTGGTAATGATACTGTGTTTTGTCAGTGTATTTTTATTTACATTTGTGGTCCCTTTTTTTTGGACATCTGGGATTTGCACATCTTTTGCACTGTCACTTTACCTTTGTTTACATGATAGCAACCATTATGATTTATATACATGCATTTCTTGTACTGTGTCACCTTACCTTTGTTTAAAGTATAGTAACCACTATGGTCCTTATAACGTACATTGATTAAACTTTCCAGCTATTTAGCTGTATGCTTAGTGCATAGTCTCCTATTAGTCGGTTCCTCCAGCACCATGTTACTGTGTATTTCTTTTATACGCTTTTAAATGTATGTGTTTTGGAGCATATTTGTCTAATAAAATAGATTTTTAAACATATTCTTTGATCGTTAGGCGCTCATTTTCTAGTGTTTCTAATTCAAGTTCATAGCACAGATCTCTTACGTATTGGTACTTATGTGTCTTAAATGGAGTTTAATGAAGTGATTTCAGCGATTGATTTGATTGGCTCATCCCTAGTTACCTCATTTGCAACACAATGGCACATGTAAAGTCTCAGGGGCATAGCAGGGGGTGCAGTATTAAAAGTTACACTAGGCTGATGTACTTGATGCACATGAGAAAATTTCAAAAATATAAATGGCGCATTGGCACATGGCAGATGGAAGCCATGTTGAAAATTTTACAGTGGAGGATCAAGTTGTACCTCCGCTTAGTCCAGTTTTACTCCAATAGTTGCTTAAAGGGGTACTCCGCCCCTAGAAATCTTATCCCCTATCCAAAGGATAGGGGATAAGATGTCAGATTGCTGGGGGCCCGCTGCTGGGGACTCCCGGGATCTACCATGCAGCACCCTCCTGTAGCGGCTTCCGGAACCACTGGAGGTCCTCAGGGTGAGTCCATCTCGACCACGGGGACGCAAGACGGTGACGTCATGACTCCACCCCCATGTTACATCACACCCCGCCCCTCAATGCAAGTCTATGGGAGGGGGTGGAAGCCGCTACAGGTGGGTGCTGCATGGTAGATCCCGGGGGTCCCCAGCAGCGGGACCCCGGCGATCTGACATCTTACCCCCTATCCTTTGGATAGGGGATAAGATGTCTAGGGACGGAGAACCCCTTTAAGATCTTTTTGTGACAAAGTCAATTAAGTATGACACTTGCAAGTTCCAATATGGATGTATTACTGAAACATAAGTAAACTGCAGGAATGTACATGCTTAGTAACTAACCATATTGCTACTTGATAGTTAGATAGAAAAATAGTTGCATGTTGACAGGATAAAACAATATTAACAAAAGCATGAATGACTAGTTTCATTGAGGAATGTAAACAATGTAATATTTTGTTATACTTCTTTATCACGCATTATAATACTGCTGGCATTACATGATTTTTCTTATAAATTATAGGTTTACCTGTTAGAAATGACTTACAGCAGGTGGCCAATCCTCAAACTGAGAAAGTAATTAGAAACAAATATACATGTTTCAGTAGAAACTCATCACATCATACAATGCTGTTTCATCAAGCATCCAGATTTCATTTCTGTTTGTAGACATTATAGGGGATATAATTACTATTACTGCTACATGCCTCAATAATGTACAGTTCATCAGTTTTCATATCATTTCTAATTTCAACTGTATCATAATTAAAAGCTTGTATATCTCTGGTTCTTCCGTAGAGATGATTGGAGAGTGAGTGCCAACTCCTGCTCCATGCACAATAGACTTGTGCACAAGAAAAAATTTAGTTTCTTTTTGTTTTTTCGTTTTGGATAAAATTTTCGGTTGGGTAATATTTTCGGTTTTGATTTTTCGGATACATTCGGTATTCAGTGTTCGGTTTGATTTTTCAGATACATTCGGTATTCGGGTTTTTATTTTCTTTCTGATACATTTGGTATTCGGGTGCATTTGGGTAAATCTTTTTTAAGCAGGGGACCATTATCGGGAGCGTGTGTGTGCAGGAAAAGAGGGCAGCCGCAGAGATAGGAACATTGGAAGACAGGTAAGATAATACAATTTTATGTGATTTATTATTAATACATAATGTAATGTTGAATGAATGAGTAAATGAATGAATGCTGTATGAATGATTGATATGTTTGATCGATGTGTTTGATTGTCGGGTGATTTATGTATAACATGTCATGTCACTTGCGCTAACACTGTTACTGTTACCAAAGGCTGTCTGGGCATGCAGGGAGTTGCAGTTTTGCAACAGCTGGAGGCACACTTTGGCAAACATGCGCAAAGCTTTTTAATTCATTTTCAAATTATGCTCGCTTTTTTTTAGAAATGGGTTAGTAGGTCAATGACATGCATAGTAATTGCCGTGGGAACATTTTTCATTCATAAAACCGCAGACTTAATTGGATAATTGCCGTTTAGAATGTTTGGGGTCCCCACGTTCTAAACGGCAATTATCCAATTAAGCCTGCGGTTTTATGAATTAAAAATTTTCCCACGCAATTACTATGCATGTCATTGACCTACTAACCCATTTCGGAAAAAAGTGAGCGGAATTTGAAAATGAATTAAAAAGCTTTGCGCATGTTTGCCAATGTGTGCCTCCAGCTGTTGCAAAACTGCAGCTCTCAGCATGCCCAGACAGCCTTTGGCTGTCAGGGCATGCTGGGTGGGTGTTGTAGTTTTGCAACAGCTGGAGGCACCCTGGTAACAGTAACAGAAACAGTGTGCAGCGCAACAGTGTTACAACAAGGACCAATAAAAAAATTTAAATTAATTCTTTACTTTCGTTTACAGATAACAAATGCATTTGTTATTTACCGCATGCATTCGGTAAATAATGAATGCATTTGTTATTTTGCTATTCATATTATCGTGGCTATTCGGGAATGTTCAAAATATGTTTTCGTGCATTCGGATCTGTCTGAATGCCCGAAAACGGTAACATTCGGTAAATTAGACATTCGTGCCGAAACTAATTGCACATGTCTAATGCACAAGGAGAGCCAGAGCGCCATTCAGGAGATCGCAGGAAGTCCAAGCGGTCAGACTCCCCATGATCAGACTCCAGTTGTTCTAAACTCGAGTACCCCTTGAATGGGGGATAAGATGCCTAAAGGCGGAGTACCACTTTAAAGAGGTATTTTAAAGAAAAGTATCATGAACAAAAACGTTTCTCCTAGCCGCAGGATAGAGGCTAAGTTTTAAAGTGCTGGGACCCCCCGCAATCTTCTGTACTGGGCCCCAACTTTCCCTCGGAATGGAGCGGGTCGACTCACGCACGAAGAGCTTGAAAAAGACCAGGAGAGCTGGTTGAAACATTGTTCTGGACACTCTGTCTGATGGAATAAACCACTTTTGATTTTTTCACCATTGGACGTGTGCTGTGGATATTCTCTTTTTATATATATATATATATATATATATATATATATATATATATGGGAGAGACGAATAGAGATGAATAGAGATATCTGAAGAGGGTGTGTTGTCTGCCACTTCGTGCAGGGGTCAACAAGCCCTGTTTCTGGAGAGAGCAGGGGCCCTGTACAGGAGATTGTGTGTGTGTGTGTGTGGGGGGGGGGGGGGGGGTCTAAAACTTATCTATCATCCTGCTGATATGTTTTTGTGCATGATATATCTCTTTTTAGTCCTAAAATGTATGCTATATCAAAACATGTAAACCCCCACAAAATAAGAATGAGGGCACACAAATCTTATTTAGGATTTATCATTGTGATAGAAAAAGTACAACCTTTATGAGCAAAAAATTGACAAATTCATAATCAAAATCTCTAGCATATACCAAAAACTGCACTAAAATATATGTTCATTTAGAGATCAGGACCTCAATTCTGCTACATTGGTGGTTCACATTTACTAAAATTATCTAGTTGTGGTGTCCCAGCACCAAAGGCTGTCCTGTGGGCAGATCTCCTTGGGCATGCCTGCTGCTCTTGTGTTGGGCCCACTGTGAAAATGTTTATTGTTTAATATGTTCCATTACTTCATAATATTTACTGTATTCACTATATTCAGTCCTCCCCTAGACATCTTATCCCCTATCCTTTGGATAAGATGTCTGATCACGGGGGTCCGCCGCTGGGGACCCCCGTGTTCTCAGTAGCGGCACCCTGCCGTCATCACAGCACAGAGGAACATCTCTGTGCATGATGACAGGGGTGATACAGGGGCTGGAGCATTGTGACATCATGAATCTGGCCCCCCGTGCAGTCACGTCTTGCCCCCTCAATACAAGTCTATGGGAGTGGGCATGGTGGCCGTCACCCCCCCCCTCCCATAGACTTACATTTAGGAGGCAGGAGGGGCAGGAGCCGTGACGTCATGGTGCTCCTGCCCCTGTATCACCCCTTCATCACGCACAGAGATTTTCCTCTATGCTATGATGACGGCAGGGTGCTGCTACTGAGAACGTGGGGCTCCCCAGCGGTGGGACCCCCGCAATCAGACATCTTATCCTTTGGATAATGGATAAGATGTCTAGGTTTGGAGTACCACTTTAAATCTAAAGTCTATATCAATCAAGTGGGTGAAAAGCATCATTAGTCCCAGCAAGGCAATAGGGCTTCCAAGGGTCTCTACCTAGGACCGTGTATAGGCTAATGGTGCCCTTGCGTCACAAAGTCATAATAATTCCTTGCACCCCCGTGTCACCACAAAGTTATTATCGTAAACTAAGACTATACTAGCCTAAGAATGAGTCAGACTTATCAAAGTACATCATGCTGTTTGATAAACCGGTAGCATTCTTACACTACCTGTCTAAGTTTAGGAATGCGATTCCGGGTCAATCGGGTCTCCAGTGACCCGGTGACCCGGAATTACTGGCTGTTCGGGGCCGTCTCTGACGGCCCCGAACAGCCAGAGCCTGCAGGGGTGAGGTGGCACTGGTGCCACCTCACGATCGCCCTGATTCGTCGGCCGGATTACTCTTCCGGAGGGCGTGAGCGGGTGCGGGAAGACGACCCCGGGTGCTGGGGACCCCGATCCCCGGCGTCCATGTTGGGATCGGGGCCCCAGGAGCGACGGCGGCGGCGAGGGACAGCCTGCGATGGAGCAGCAGCAGGAGGTGAGTTACAGCCTCCTGCTGTTGCTTAGCAACAGTTCCCAGCATGCAAAAAGGGCATGCTGGGAGCTGTAGTTATGCAACAGCAGGAGGCAGACCACCACAACTCCCAGCATTCCCTTATGGGCATGCTGGGACTTATGGTTTTGCAACAGCTGGAGGCACATTTTTTCTATGGAAAAGTGTACCTTCAGCTGTTGTATAACTACATCTCCCAGCTTGCACAAACAGCTAAAGTGCATGCTGGGAGTTGTAGTGGTGCATCTGCTGGTTGCATAACTACAACTCCCAGCATGCCCGTTGGCTGTCGGTGACTGCTGAGAGTTGTAGTTTTGCAACAGCTGAAGGCACACTGGTTGTGAAACCCATTTTTTTTTTTACCTAACTCAGTGTTTCACGACCGGTGTGCCTCCAGCTGTTGCAAACTACAACTCCCAGCAGTCACCTTACACCATGCATCGTACATGCTGGGAGTTGTAGTTTTGCAACAGCTGGAGGCACACTGGTTTTGAAACACTGAGTAAGGTCACAAACTCCGTTAAAAATAACCAGTGTGCCTACAGCTGTTGCAAAACTAAAACTCTCAGCATGTACAGTCTGTCAGCGCATGCTGGGAGTTGTATTTATGCAACAGCTGGATGTCCCCCCCAATGTGAATGTACAGGGTACACTCACATGGGCGGAGGATTACAGTAAGTATCGGGCTGCAAGTTTGAGCTGCAGCAAATTTTCTGCAACAGCTCAAACTGCCAGCGAGAAACTACTGTGAACCCCCGCCCGTGCGACTGTACCCTAAAAACACTACACTACACTAACAAAACATAAAATAAAAAGTAAAAAAACACTACATATACACATACCCCTACACAGCCCCCCTCCCCTCCCCAATAAAAATGAAAAACGTCTGGTACACCACGGTTTCCAAAACGGAGCCTCCAGCTGTTGCAAAACAACAACTCCCATTATTGTCGGACAGCCGTTGACTGTCCAGGCATGCTGGGAGTTTTGCAACAGCTGGAGGCACCCTGTTTGGGAATCACTGGCGTAGAATACCCCTATGTCCACCCCTATGCAATCCCTAATTTAGGCCTCAAATGCGCATGGCGCTCTCACTTTGGAGCCCTGTCGTATTTCAAGGCAACAGTTAAGGGTCACATATGGGGTATCACCGTACTGAAATTGGGCTTCAAATTTTGGGGGGTATTTTTGGCTTTTACCCTTTTTAAAAATGTAAAGTTTTTGGGAAAAGAAGCATTTTAGGTAAAATTTTTTTTATTTTTTTTACATATGCAATAGTCGTGAAACGCCTGTGGAGTATTAAGGTTCACTTAACCCCTTGTTACATTCCCCGAGGGCTCTAGTTTCCAAAATGGTATGCCATGTGGTTTTTTTTTGCGGTCCTGGCACCATAGGGCTTCCTAAATGCGGCATGCCCCCAGAGCAAAATTTGCTTTCAAAAAGCCAAATGTGACTCCTTCTCTTCTGAGACCTGTAGTGCGCCAACAGAGCACTTTTCACCCCCATATGGGGTGTTTTCTGAATCGGGAGAAATTGGGCTTCAAATTTTGGGGGGTATTTTCTGCTTTAACCCTTTGTATAAATGTAAATTTTTTGGGAAACCATGCATTTTAGGTAAATTTTTTTAGTTTTTTTTACATATGCAAAAGTCGTGAAACACCTGTAGGGTATTAAGGTTCACTTTACCCCTTTTTACGTTCCCCGAGGGGTCTAGTTTCCAAAATGGTATGCCATGTGTTTTTTTTTTGCTGTCCTGGCACCATAGGGGCTTCCTAAATGCGGCATGCCCCCAGAGCAAAATTTCCTTCAAAAAAGCCAAATGTGACTTCTTCTCTTCTGAGACCTGTAGTGCGCCAGCAGAGCACTTTTCACCCCCATATGGGGTGTTTTCTGAATCGGGAGAAAATGGGCTTCAAATTTTGGGGGGTATTTTCTGGTATTACCCTTTTTTACATATGCAAAAGTCGCGAATCACCTGTGGGGTATTAAGGTTCACATTACCCCTTGTTATGTTCCCCGAGGGGTCTAGTTTCCAAAATGGTATGCCATGTGGGGTTTTTTGCAGTTCTGGCACCATAGGGGCTTCCTAAAGGTGACATGCCCCCCAAAAACCATTTGACGCTCCTTCCCTTCTGAGCCCTCTACTGCGCCCGCTGAACAATTAACATAGACATATGAGGTATGTGCTTACTCGAGAGAAATTGGGTTTCAAATACAAGTAAAAATTTTCTCCTTTTTACCCCTTGCAAAAATTCAAAAATTGGGTCTACAAGAACATGCGAGTGTAAAAAATGAAGATTGTGTATTTTCTCCTTCACTTTGCTGCTATTCCTGTGAAACCCGTAAAGGGTTAAAACGCTTACTGAATGTCATTTTGAATACTTTCGGGGGTGCAGTTTTTATAATGGGGTCATTTATGGGGTATTTCTAATATGAAGACCCTTCAAATCCACTTCAAACCTGAACTGGTCCCTGAAAAATAGTGAGTTTCAAAATTTTGTGAAAAATTTGAAAATTGCTGCGGAACTTTGAAGCCCTCTGGTGTCTTCCAAAAGTAAAAACTCATCAATTTTATGATGCAAATATAAAGTATACATATTGTATATGTGAATTAAAAAAAAATTTATTTTGAATATCCATTTTCCTTACAAGCAGAGAGCTTCAAAGTAAGAAAAATGCAAAATTTTCAAATTTTTCATCAAATTTTGGGATTTTTCACCAAGAAAGGATGCAAGTTACCAAAAAATTTTACCACTACGTTAAAGTAGAATATGTCACGAAAAAACAATCTCGGAATCAGAATGATAACTAAAAGTATTCCAGAGTTATTAATGTTTAAAGTGACAGTGGTCAGATTTGCAAAAAATGGCCGAGTCCTTAAGGTGAAAAAGGGCTCAGTCCTTAAGGGGTTAAAAAAGTCAAACTTTTTTTTACAAAATGTTATACTTATTTTTTCATATACGCACCTTTTGATCAGTCGTTTTTCTTGGTTTCCCTATTGAGTTTATGTGACTTTTTGATCACCTTTTGATCACCAAAAATAAGCAATTTTGGGCTATTTGATGCTGGTTATTTAACCTCCTAAATGCTGTGGACAGTATAGACCACAGTATGCGGATTGTTACATGCCACATGCTGTACCTGTCAGTACTCCAAACTTCTTTCACAATGCATTATATTATGAAATGAAGGGTGCTCTTAAAAAGTAGAAATTGTCTTGCAAAAATAAGCTCTCAAAAAAAGTATGGCTCTTAGATGGCAAGAAATAAATAAAAGTAAAAAAAAAATGATTTGATAAGAAGGTCTTGTTTATTATTGCTCAGAAACCGTACACCTCTATCCATGCTTTATTTTACATCATCCTGTAGCTGTTAATTCTGTTCTCATAAAATGATTACACAATTACTCGATCCATTGTCTACAGTGACTCAGTCCACAGTCAGGACAAATCTCCTGCTGTGAGCATTCTATAGAGACAGTGGTAACAGCTGTAGTACCCACGTGGCTCACCACCAAAGAGGATTGTTAGCTCAGGGAAATCACAAGCATAAAGTGGCATACATTTGATTTGACTACCATAGCGTTATGAAAAGTTGTTTGTAATTATACATAGTTTATTTAATTTAATTATTTTGCTCTTTGTTTATGTTCATGCTTTGTTAACTTACTAATATAAGTACATTCTATTTTTCTATTTAAAAACACCAACACAAAATATATTACATCATACATGTCATCATAAAAATTGTATATTAAAATATTCTATGTCCCTCTTGAACTTGTTTAGTTGATCAACCATTACAAGATCATGTGGCAGAGTTCCATAGTCTCATTACTCCTAAAGAGTAAATATAACTAGGTTTTTACTGCCCTATATAAGGGCAGAATAAACTAGTGACAGAAACGCTGAACAGAACAATGTATATTTGTTTAGCCCTTGTTCTTCCCACCGGCCTCTGCTTATGACGACAGCTGCCAAGTGTCCGGTGGGCAGAGAATATCGAGAACTACTAAGGGTGCACATAATAGAGAGGACTAGAGTGCCACGCACAGTGTCCTCACTATTTATCAGGATATCTACAGAACAGCTAGACAGAACAATTTAAGTAATACAAAGTTCTGTGCAGCTGCCCTCGGATAGAACAACATTAACCTAGTGACCTCTATGCAGAATATTGGTCGGATCTGCTGGCTGGCCGGGGAGTGGAGCACAATGTCACACACTTCCCTGGCTTATATATTACAATTGCAGCAGGTATAAGGATTGAAATCTGATGCGATCAACAAAAGTAACACATTAGAATAAAACGTCCACATCTATGTTGATGGTAAAACCTTCTTTACTTTGACCATAGAGGATGTCCCCTTTTCATGAGTACATGCCAAGTTGTAAAATGTTCACTAAAAAAATCTTTGCGCTGGCTATTTATATATGCAAATCTATTCATCAAAGAAACCAAGTGCACTCACCGCATAATTGCTTCTTTAGTATTTCTTTATTTTCATGTCACACATAGACAAGGTGCAGGGAGACGAGGTACAGGGGGTGTCAGTAAGGGCTACGGACCCGTCTCGTGCTACAAGCGCTTCATAAGGCCGTCTAGCTCACGTCCCCAGCACCCGGGGTCGTCTTCCCGCACCCGCTCACGTCCTCCGGAAGAGGGGCGGAGTGGGTGCGGGAGTGACACCTGCAGCAGGCGCCCTGATTGGTCGGCCGGTAATCCGGTCGACGAATCAGGGCAATCGTGAGGTGGCACCAGTGCCCCCTCACCCCTGCTAGCTCTGACGGCCCGATCAGCCAGTAATTCCGGTTCACCGGGTCACTGGAGACCCGATTGACCCGGAATCGCCGCAGATCGCTGGACTGAATTGTCCAGCGATCTGCGGCCATCGCCGACATGGGGGGGGCATAATGACCCCCCTGGGTGATATGCCGGGATGCCTGCTGAATGATTTCAGCAGGCATCCGGCTCCGGTCCCCACCGGAATTCCCACGGGCCTTTGGATACGCCCTGCATCCTTAAGGACTCGGAATGCAGGGCGTATCCATACGCCCTGCGTCCTTAAGAGGTTAAGAACACTGCCTAGTGAGCGCCTCCATGAGGATTCCTTTCCCCGTTCCTTCGGAACACCTTCAGCTTCATCTGCCGGTGTTAAAATGCACACAGAGGTATCGGAAGACGCAGTGGCTTTTTCAAGCATGACAAAAGTTAGCCCTGTTTGGGAGTAGTAAAAGGTTTTAAGTCTGTCAAGTGCTTTTATCTGTACTGGTGCTGGCTAGTGATGTCGCGAACATAAAACTTTCGGTTCGCGAACCGCGAATGCGAACTTCCGCAAAAGTTCGCAAATCGGGCGAACCGCCATTGACTTCAATGGACAGGCGAATTTTAAAATCCACAGGGACTCTTTCTGGCCACAAAAGTGATTTAAAAGTTGTTTCACCTGGACTGTGGCGTGCCAGAGCTGGATCCATGGCAATACTCCCATGGAAAATGAATCCATAAAGGGCATAAATCACCTATTATTACTAAATGGTTTGGAATAACGTGCTTTAGCCCCCTTTAGGCAGCACATAGAGCCCCCCTTTAACCCCTTAAGGACTCAGCCCATTTTGGCCTTAAGGACTCAGACAATTTAATTTTTACGTTTTCATTTTTTCCTCCTCGCCTTCTAAAAATCATAACTCTTTTATATTTTCATCCACAGACTAGTATGAGGGCTTGTTTTTTGCGCGACCAGTTGTCCTTTGTAATGACATCACTCATTATATCATAAAATGTATGGCGCAACCAAAAAACACTATTTTTGTGGGGAAATTAAAACGAAAAACGCAATTTTGCTAATTTTGGAAGGTTTCGTTTTCACGCCGTACAATTTATGGTAAAAATGACGTGTGTTCTTTATTTTGAGGGTCAATACGATTAAAATGATACCCGTTATTATATACTTTTATATTATTGTTGCGCTTAAAAAAAATCACAAACTTTTTAACCAAATTAGTACGTTTATAATCCCTTTATTTTGATGACCTATAACTTTTTTATTTTTCCGTATAAGCGGCGGTATGGGGGCTCATTTTTTGCGCCATGATCTGTACTTTTTTTTGATACCACATTTGCATATAAAAAACTTTTAATACATTTTTTATAATTTTTTTTTTAATAAAATGTATTAAAAAAGTAGGAATTTTGGACTTTTAAAATTTTTTTTCGTTCACGCCGTTCACCGTACGGGATCATTAACATTTTATTTTAATAGTTCGGACATTTACGCACGCGGCGATACCAAATATGTCTATAAAAAATGTTTTTTACGGTTTTTCGGGATAAAATAGGAAAAAACGGACGTTTTACTTTTTTATTGGGGGAGGGGATTTTTCACTTTTTTTTTACTTTTACTTTTACATTTTTTTAAATTTTTTTTTACACTTGAATAGTCCCCATAGGGGACTATTCATAGCAATACCATGATTGCTAATACTGATCTGTTCTATGTATAGGACATAGAACAGATCAGTATTATCGGTCATCTCCTGCTCTGGTCTGCTCGATCACAGACCAGAGCAGGAGACGCCGGGAGCCGGACGGAGGGAGGTGAGGGGACCTCCGTGCGGCGTTATGAATGATCGGATCCCCGCAGCAGCGCTGCGGGCGATCCGATCGTTCATTTTAATCGCGAACTGCCGCAGATGCCGGGATCTGTATTGATCCCGGCACCTGAGGGGTTAATTGCCGGCGGGTCCCTGGCTGCGATCAGCAGCCGGGATCAGCCGCGCATGAATCAGCCGCGCATGACACGGGCATCGCTCCGATGCCCGCGGTTATGCTTAGGACGTAAATGTACGTCCTGGTGCGTTAAGTACCACCTCACCAGGACGTACATTTACGTCCTGCGTCCTTAAGGGGTTAAGCATCACATAGTTATATTCCCCCCTTTAGACAGAACATAGATTCCCCCATATTAGGCAGCACATAGTTAGAGCCCCCCTTGAGGCAGCACATAGTGGGATTTGAACCCAAGGCCCCAGCGCTGCAAGGCAGCAGTGCTAACCTCTGAGCCACCATTCTACCCTTAGTCAGCAGAGAGTACCAGGAAAATTAGGCATGTACACATGCATTGTTGCAGCCGCTTCTGTAGCAGCGGCCAGAAAAATTGCAGCACCAAAACAAGTGCAGCAGCAGAGGCCAGAAAAATTAGGCATGTACACATGGATGAAAAATTGGGTATTGTCGCAGCCGCTACTGTAGCAACAGCCAGAAAAAGTGCAGCAGCAGAGGCCAGAAAAATTAGGCATGTACACCTGGCTGGAAAATTTGGTATTGTCTCAGCTGTAGCAGTAGCCACAAAAATTGCAGCACCATAACAAGTGCAGCAGTAGAGTCCCGAAAAATCAGGCATGTACACCTGGCTGGAAAATTTGGTATTGTCGCAGCCGCTGCTGTAGCAGCGGCCAGAAAAATTTCTGTTTGTTTTGCCAGGCATAAAGTGCCCTAAAACATTGCGGCTTGAACCCTAATTGGTGGCGGATAAGTCATGCAAGTCATCCGGCATTCAGAGTTCAAATACAGCAGCGTGTGGACCATTTTTAGCCTAAGGCAGCTCATCTGATCAGGCCTTGTTCAGTCAAATGTATCACCCAGTGTCAGTCCCTACGGGATCCATCCCTCATTCATCTTAAGAAAGGTGAGGTAATCCAGACTTTTTTGACCAAGGCGACTCCTCTTCTCAGTGACAATACCTCCTGCTGCACTGAAGGTCCTTTCTGACAGGACATTTGAAGCGGGACAGGCCAGAAGTTCGAGCGCAAATTGGGATAGCTCAGGCCACAGGTCAAGCCGGCACACCCAGTAGTCAAGGGGTTTATCGCTCCTCAGAGTGTCGATATCTCCGGTTAAGGCCAGGTAGTCTGCTACCTGTCGATCAAGTCGTTCTCTGATGGTGGACCCCGAAGGGCTGTGGCGATGCGTAGGACTTAAAAAGCTCCACATGTCCTCTATCAACAGCATGTCTGTACAGCATCCTGTCCTTGCCGGCGTATTCGTGGGAGGAGGAGGATTACTTTCACCTCTTCCCCTGTTAGATCCCTGTTGTGCTGTGACATGACCCTTATACACTGTGTACAGCATACTTCTTAATTTATTTTGGACCTGCTGAATCCTTTTCGCCCTGCTGTAATGCGGTAACATTTCAGGCACTTTATGTTTATACCGGGGGTCTAGTAGCATGGACACCCAGTGCCGGCCGTTCTCCTTCATCCTTTTTATACGAGGGTCCCTCAACAGGCACGACAGCATGAAAGACCCTATTTGCACAAGGACAGATGCCGAGTTACTCATGTCTCGTTCCTCGTCCTCAGTGATGTCAGGGAAGGTATAATATTCTTCCCCCCCAGCCACGTACAACACCACAGGAACCAGATAGGTGACAAGGAGCACCCTGGGATGCCTGCTGTGGTTGGTCTTCCTCCTCCTCTTCAAAGCCACATTCCTTCTCTGACTCCTCTTCCTCACAATCCTCTTCCAGCAAGCGATGCAGATAAGGCTGTTTCTGGTGGGGATGGTGTCCACAAATCTTCCTCTTCACGCTCATCTACTGCCTGATCCAGCACTTTTCGCAGGGCACGCTCCAGGAAGAAAACAAACGGTATGATGTCGCTGATGGTGCCTTCGGTGCGACTGACCAGGTTTGTCACCTCCTCAAAAAAACGCATGAGCCTACAGGCATTGCGCATGAGCCTCCAGTAACGTGGCAAAAAAATGCCCAGCTCCGCAGATGATGCCCTAGCACCTCGATCATACAAATATTCGTTGACGGCTTTTTCTTGTTGGAGCAGGCGGTCGAACATTAGGAGTGTTGAATTCCAACGTGTCGGGCTGTCGCAAATCAAGCGCCTCACTGGCATTGTTTTGCCGCTGGATATCCGACAAGTGCGCCATGGCCGTATAGGAATGCCTGAAATGGCCACACACCTTCCTGGACTGCTTCAGGACATCCTGTAAGCCTGGGTACTTGAGCATAAAGCGTTGTACAATCAGATTACACACATGTGCCATGCACGGCACATGTGTCAACTTGCCCAACCTCAATGCCGCCAACAAATTTGTTACGTTGTCACAAACCACCTTGCCGATCTCCAGTTGGTGCAGAGTCAGCCACTGGTCCACCTGTGCGTTCAGGGCCGACAGTAGCGCTGGTGTGGTGTGACTCTCTGCTTTCAGGCAAGTCAACCCCAAGATGGCGTGACACTGCTGTATCCGGGATGTGGAATAGACCTGGGGAGCTGAGGGGGTGCCGGTGATGTGGAGCAAGACGCAGCAGTGGAAGAGGACTCGGCCGAGGATGTTATGGAAGAGGATTGAGTAGGAGGAGTAGAGGAGGTGGCAGCAGGCCTGCCTGCAAGTCGTGGCGGTGTCACGAACTCCTCTGCAGAGCCACGTATTCCATGCTTGGCAGCCTTCACCAGGTTTACCCAATGCACAGTGTAGGTGAAATACATGCTCTGACCATGCTTTGCAGACTAGGTATAAGTGGTCAGATGGACCCTTGCCCCTACACTGTGTGCAAGACATGCCATAATTTCCTTTTGCACAATGGATTAAAGGTTGGGGATTGCCTTTTGTGCCAAAAAATTTCGTCCGGGTACCTTCCACTGCGGTGTCCCAATGGCTACAAATTTTTAAAGGCCTCAGACTCCACCAGTTTGTATGGTAAAAGCTGGCGGACTAGCAGTTCCGACAAGCCAGCTGTCAGACGCCGGGCTAGGGGGTGACTTTGAGACATTGTCTGCTTGTGCCAAAACATCTCCTTGACAGACACCTGACTGTGGGCAGATGAGCAGGAACTGCTCAAGGCGAGAAACCAAGAGGCGGATGATTGAGAGGGGGCAAGGAGGGGAGCAGTGGTTGACCTGGCTGAAGATGCTGGACCAGGAGGAGGATGGCGGCTTTGAATTTGTGTGCTGCTTGTACTGACGTGTTGATCCCATAGGCGTTTTTTATGTGATATCATGTGTCTTCACAAAGCAGTTGTGCCTACGTGGGTGTTGGACTTCCCACGACTTAGTTTCTTCTGGCACAGGTTGCAAATGGCCTCGCTGTTGTCAGAGGCAGACACACAAAAAAAATGCCACACTGCTGAGCTCTGTGATGACGGCATTCTGGTGGTGGCAATAGCATGCGTTGATTGGCGTCCCGTCTGGCTGACCCCGGTTGCCTATGCATGTTATCTGACTGTGCCACTAGTTCCTTGCGACGACCTCCCCCTGCTTCCAACTCGTCTCCTCCTCCTCTCTGTCTCCCCATCTGAACTTTCCCCCTCTTCTTCTTTTCTAGCAGGCACCCACGTGGCATCCACGGACACATCGTAATCATCAACACCTTCACCGCTATCTGACACCTCAAGAAAGGAAGCAGCAGCAGGTACAACATCATCATCACACCGTACGTCCATGTGTGTAATGCTGCCTGACTGAGACATATCCCTGTTAACTACATCCTCTGGCAATAATGGTTGCGCATCACTCATGTCTTCAAAATGATGTGTAAATAACTCCTCTGACGGATCAAGTAAAGCTGCTGCGGTGCTAGTGTTGGTGGTGGCGGCAGGCGGGCAAGTGGTAGCATGAGAGTTGCCCGAAGCTAAGCTAGAGGAGGAGAAGAACGGCGCATCAAGGTTCCGAGCGGAAGCTGTAGTAGATTGGGTGTCTTGTGATAGCCAGTCAACTAAGTCCTCAGAACTTTGGGGGTTCAGGGTATGTTGCCTCTGAACACTAGCCATTCTAGGGCCAAAAGGGAATCCCAGTACCACGACGGCCCCTTCCGGGTGGCCTTCCTCTGCCTGTAATTTTTTTGGTTAAATTTGCACAACTGTCACACCTAATGTGATTTGCACTAGGGTGACACAATTTGCACTGCAAGCAAAAAAAAATGGCAACTGTGACGTGAACTGACAGTGACGACTGATTTTATTTAACAGCCAAAAAAGGTATTTTTTTTTTATTTGCACAACTATCACACCTAATGTGATTTGCACTAGGGTGACACAATTTGCCCTGCAGGCAAAAAAACTGGCAACTGTGACGTGAACTGACAGTGATGACTGATTTTATTTAACAGCCAAAAAAGGTTTTTTTTTTTATTTGCACAACTGTCACCCCTAATGTGATTTGCACTAGTGTGACAATGAGCAAAAAAGCTTGCCAGCGGAGTTCCCCTTTTGAACAGTAGTCCCCAACCAGGGTGCCTCCAGCTGTTGCAAAACACACGGACTGATATATTTCAGCCCTTTGAAAACTGTAGTAGTTAGTTGCTTTAAAGAAAAAAAGCTTGCCAGCGGAGTTCCCCTTTTATTCAGTGGTCCCCAACCAGGGTGCCTCCAGCTGTTGCAAGACACACGGACTGATATATTTCAGCCCTTTGAATACTGTAGTAGTTAGTTGCTTGAAGGAACTTAAGTTTGATTCTGAAGTACCCCTTTTAACCAGCGGTTCCCTCCCAACCAGGACTGATATCTTTTAGCCCTAAAAAGGGCTTTATTGGGTGCTGTCCTTAAAGCAGATGTTACACTAGTGCTTTAGAAGTAAACTGGACCCTGAATACACCACCTAGCAGCAACCTAGCTATCGCTTTCCCTATACAGCAGGAGCAGCTTCTCTGACCCTCAACTTCCTAAGCTGGCAGCATGCTGAATGAGGCTAAAATGGCATCCGTGCAAGAGGTAGGAGGATCTGGAAGGGAGGGACTGCTGCTGATTGGCTGTAATGTGTCTGCTGACTCTGACTCACAGGGTCAAAGTTTACTGCAATGTTAAAGTATAGGGGGCAGATCAAACTTCACATATGTTTGCCCGGCGATGCGAACGCGAACATGCTAAATTCGCCGGGAACTGTTCGCTGGCGAACAATTCGCGACATCTCTAGTGCTGGCACTGCCACCAATATTCCTACTAGCAGAGAACATAGCAGGGTTCTTCTGCCCTCTACCTTGTCCGACAATTCCTTCACCAGACATATGTTTTGAGGTTAGTTTAATTCTTTTGGGGGGATTTTTCACTCACTTAATAGGCAACGTCAAATTTAATTGCTTTGAACTGTGTTAGCTTACAGACAGGTAAATACAATGTGTGTTTGATTAAAGCAAGAATATGTAAGTACTGGTGGTTTACAGGGTTAATGCATGCTATATGGAGGGGCTTTTATAGAAGTGTTAGCTTACAAGCAAGTAAATACAACGTGTGTTTGATTAAAGCAATAATAAAGAAGTACTAGTGCTTTATAGGGTTAATGCACATCATATGGAGGCGCTTTTATAGCAGTGTTAACTTGCAAGCAGGTAAATACAACATATGAAGGTGCTTTTATAGTGGTGTTATCTTACATCCAGTAGGTATACCATGTGTGTGCTTAAACCCTGTAAATGTTAGTAAGGTGCTTTAGATGGCTATGCTGCATTCATGGTGATTTAAATACATATTGATTTTACAGCTTTGCTCAGTTGTACAGATATTTGTATGTGCCTGGAATAAGGCTTGCTGGGATTTGTTGTCCATGATGAGGCTTCTGTAAAAAGGGACAACAAACAATGTTTCTAAGATCAGCCCACAGCAGTGCTCAGTAGTTATACAGAAATTTGAATGTGCCTGGTAAAAGACTGGCTGGAATTTGTGGGATGGACAGGAGGTCCCTAGGACCAGCCCACAAAAAAAGGATATGCTGTGGAATCATTGTTATTTGGTTGATAAGGCTTTTGGGATTATGCACTATTTCTGGTTCCTATGTAGTATCTGTGCCGCTCCTAATGCTCAGACATACACACTCTCTCTCTATCTGTGTCTTTCTACAGACTGACCACCACTGAGCCCACTGTGTAAAAGGCCCTGCACCCTTTGCGGTCTCCTTTTTGCCTGGTTACTGATTGACACATAAACCAGGGGTTATCACTTTATAGTTGCAAGGAATTCTGGTCAACCTGACGTCATATCACTTCCTCTGTGTTACCTGGCTCCTCCGGGCGCCAAAACATCATGAAGGAGATTTATCAAGCTCCATAGTACATTTTTGCATTGATTTTTGCTTATTCCAATGCACATTTCTGAAATTAGCTCACATAGTAAATTTTTATGAAGAAAAAAAGTTGCATCTCCATTTAAAAGTCACATATGTATTCCAGGTCCAACCTGGCTTACAGAAAGTGCATATGTCTGCAGAAAAGGACATTAACACCCACTTTAACAACTGTTCTTGCTCTGCATCATGCAACAAAGCTATTAAATTAATGTTAAGGTTAATTCTAGAAAAAATGTATTATATTATATTAATATAATTATATTAATTATATATATTAAAGGGGTATTCCAGGAAACAATTTTTTTTGTTTAAATCAACTGGCTCCAGAAAGTTAAACAGATTTGTAAATTACTTCTATTAAAAAAAAATTATCCTTTCAATAATTATCAGCTGCTGAATTTGAGTTGTTCTTATCTGTCTGGAAACAGTGCTCTCTGCTGACATCTCTGATTGTCTCAGGAACTGCCCAGAGCAGAATAGATTTGCTATGGGAATTTGCTTCTACGCTGGACAGCTCCAGAGACAGGTGTCATCAGAGAGCACTTAGACAGAAAAGAACAACTCAACTTCAGCAGCTCATAAGTACTGAAAGGATTAAGATTTTTTAATAGAAGTAATTTACAAATCTGTTTAACTTTCTGGAGCCAGTTGATATATAAAAATATGTTTTTTCCTGGATAACCCCTTTAACTCTATTCATTTTAAGGTTGAAAATACACACTGCACACCTTGTTAATTTAAGGACACGTACGTGCTGGCGAACCCACTACATTTTTTAATTAATGTTGTGTTAAAATAGAATAAGGCACAAAAGAATTGTGTAAGAATTATGACAGACTATGTAAATAGCCCATTATTCATTATTTCATTCATTGGCCCGAGTGTGTTTATAATAATTCATTGGCCCCAGTGTGTTTGTGTTTATAATAATTCATTGGCCCCAGTGTGTTTATAATAATTCATTGGCCCCGGTGTGTTTATAATAATTCATTGGCCCCAGTATGCTTATAATAATGCATTGGCCACAGTGTGCTTATTCCCCCTCCTGCTGCCTGCTCCTCATCTTCTTGGAGCAGGGCAGCAGCAGGACATGTCGGGAACCGGCGACGGTGAATGAAGCTGACATGTCCCGCATGTAGGCTTCATTCATTCACCGCTGCCGCCGCCCGACATGTCCCTGCTGCTGCCCTGCTCCTAGCGCAATCAGCACACCACCAGGATATGTCTATTCTCTGCTGTTCATCACCATCGGGTACAGAGATGAGCAGCAGAGAATATACATGCCCCGGCAATGTGCTGATTGAGCTAGGAGCAGGGTAACAGCAGGGACACGTTGGGCGGCGGCAGCAGTGAATGAATGAAGCCTACATGCTTCATTCATTCATTCATCGCCGCCGGTTTCCGACATGTCCCGCTGCTGCCCTGCTCCATGAAGATGAGGAGCAGGCAGTGGGAGGGGGAATAAGCACACTGGGGCCAATGAATTATTATAAGCACACTGGGGCCAATGAATTATTATAAGCACACTGGGGCCAATTAATTATTATAAGCACACTGGGGCCAATGAATTATTATAAGCACACTGGGGCCAATGAATTATTATAAGCACACTGGGGCCAATGAATTATTATAAACACACTGGGGCCAATGAATTATTATAAACACACTTGGGGAGAATTATCAAAACCTGTGTAGAGGAAAAGTTGCCCAGTTGCCCATAGCAACCAATCAGATTGCTTCTTTCATTTTTTTAAATGACCTCTCAAAAATGAAAGAGACAATCTGATTTGTTGCTATGGGCAACTGGGCAACTTTTCCTCTACACAGGTTTTGATAAATCTTCCCCACTGTGGCCAATGAATTATTATAAGCACACAGCGGCTAATGAATTATTATAAACATGCATGTGGGCATAAATTTGGGGGTCAAAGTAGTAAATAAAATAAAAAACGCCGGGAGCCCTGAATGACTCCTCGGAGCCGGCCATTCAGGGCTCCCGGCAGGGGATTTCAAAATGAAAGGTTTCACAGTACATACATTGCAGATGAGCAGAGCATGCCGCCCGCTCCTCTGCTTTATAACTGCTGATCGCATCGGGTCTCAGAAGTGAGACCCAGTGCGATCAATCCCTTATCCCCTGAACTACTACCCCCAACATGGAACAGATTCAGTTCCATGATGGGGCTAGTAGTACAAACTCCTCAGCCACCTGCACACTTTCTCAGCCAGGGAACTGCTACTCCCATCATGGAAAGGAGTCTGTTCAATGATGGGAGTAGTAGTAGTCCCGGCTGCAGGAGTCTGCAGATGGCTGATACTCACGGATGAAAAACTGCATCTGTTATTAGAATGGTCCATTTAGGAGTCAATAACGGAGAAAATATGAACAAGGGACAACAGCTGTGTGAACGTAGCCTTACAGTACGTACATAAGGTCATGTTTCACAGAAGTTTCACATGACAAGTTTCTTCCACGTCTGATTTTACTCTACTACTTTAATATTATTTATTATTTTTGTAATTTTTAAACATTTTCTTCTACTTCTCTGTGCGGCAGAATTACTGTAAATCTGGCATGTGCTTTAGCTGTTTAACTTGAACTCCCATCATGCCTTTAAATACAAATGGCATGCTGGGAGTTTTAGCTATGCAACACCTGTAGGAGTAAAGGTATAACTCCAAGCATACCCTTGAACTGTCTATGCATTCTAGGAGTTTGAGTAATGCCAGAGGTAGTGCAACGTTATACTACTAGCTCTTGCATAACTCGAACTACAAGCATTCACAAAATATTCATGTTGGTGGTTTCAGTTGTGTGCATCCAGCTGTTGATTAACTGCAGCGCACATCATGCCTTTTGACTGTGCCAGCATTCTTGGATTTTGACTTATGCAACAGCTTTAGGCACACAACAGTAATTACAAGCATGCCATTTAGCTGTGTCGGCAGGCTGGGAGTTGTAGTAATGCTAGAGCAAGTAGAACTTTTTCACAATAGATCTGGCCTAACTAAAAATCCAAGCATGCTCAGACATCCAAAAGGCATGCCAGTATTTTAAAATGTTGCCTTCCACCTTTTGGATAAATATAACTCAAAGCATGCCCTTTGGCTGTGTTGGCATGGAGTTGCACATATTCAACAGCAGGAAGCACACAGACCTCACCTCCTTCTGCTGCCATCGCCGGACAGAATCCTTCTGCAACAAATTATGTTGATACAGAAGATAAAAATGTTGCAGCTGCTGCCCTTGACACTGATGATGCAGCCACATGCCACAGGTAACCCAATAGTTAATCCTGACTAGAGATGAGCAAACTTACAGTCAATTCGATTCGTCACGAACTTCTCGGCTCGGCAGTTGATGACTTATCCTGCATAAATTAGTTCAGCCGTCAGGTGCTCCGGTGGGCTGGAAAAGGTGGATACATTCCTAGGAAAGAGTCTCCCAGGACTGTATCCACCTTTTCCAGCCCACCGGAGCACCTGAAAGCTGTACTAATTTATGCAGGAAAAGACATAAACTGCCGAGCCGAGAAGTTCGTGATGAATCGAATTTAATGTAAGTTCGCTCATCTCTAATCCTGACGTGCTTTCACTTGGCACTCCACTCAGGGGAATAAAATAAAATACCGGCAAACACATTCAGACACACACATTCACACAGAGTTGATAAAGATCTTTGGCTATTAACATAACAAGGGAAAACTTTTCTGCTTTAAAAAATGCTTTTGTAAGCGGGTTTCCTGGTTTTTGCTTATGTGCGATTTATTTATAAAGGTCGCGTGATTATTTGATAAATAGGTCGCACGTAAGCAAAAGTAAATAAAAAATTTCATATAAAAGCCATACGTTTGAAAAGAATGATAAATCTCCTTCCATGTGTTCCTCATCCCTCATGTTAATGAGTTTGAAAGAACGGTGAGCTGTGGCCACCCCGAAATTCGGGTTGAATCCGGGTTAGCGGCAATCAGCTTGTTCTTCTGTAATGGTGGACTAGGGACAACCAGTGGAGATCTACTTATTCTCAGTTTTACCAGAAGTCTATACAACTCTTCAATTTTCACGTTTCTTAACCCATTCCCGCAAAATGCCTCATATAAACATCATGTTAGGCTGGTAGCTCTCGCATCCTGACGTTTATATAAGTCATATCGTTAACCCGGCGATGAATGGTTACCAGCTGGAGACAACTTCTGCAACCCTCACAGGACCATCTGTGAGTGGTCCTGGTCAGCGATCACTGTGATTGGTCCCTGTGGACCAATCACAGTGATCGCTGACTGGGGGGGTTAAAGTTCAGATCCCCCATTTTGCCCTCCCCTAGAAGTCTCGGCAGAGCAGGGGAAGATATCCCCAAGAGCTGCGGGGACCGGCGGCACATACCTGGGACCGGTGCAGGCAGCGGGGACGGGCAGCAGGCAAGTGGAGGAGGCAGCCTAGGCATCAACATCAGAGGCAGCAGTGAAGATCGTTGTAAAGTGATCTTCACTGCTGCTTCTAGGAGTTTCAAAACTACAACTCCCAGCATGCCCAGACAGTCTTTGGCTGTCCAAGCATGCTGTGAGTTGTAGTTTGGCAACATCTGGAGGGCCACAGTTTGGAGACCACCGTGCTGTGGTCTCCAATCTGTGCTCTTTCAGATGTTGCAAAACTACAAATCTCAGCATGCCCAGACAGTCCAGGAATGCTGGGTTATAGATTTGTAACATTTGGCCATTCAGATGTTGCCAAACTACACCTCCCAGCATGCCTGAGCAGTCTGGGCATGCTTGGAATTGAAGTTTTGCATCATCTGGAGGGCCACAGTTTGGACACCACTACACAGTGGTCTCCAAACTGTTCTCCTCCAGTCGTTGCAAAACTACAACTCCCAGCATGCCCTTCGGCTTTCTTGGCATGCTTGGAGTTGTAGTTTTGCAACAGCTGGAGGCACACTGGTTGGGGAACACTGTCTGTTTCCTAACTCAGTGTTTCCCAACCCTTGAGCCCCCCAGCTGTTGCAAAACTATAGCACCCAGCATGCACTGACAGACCATGCATGCTGGGAGTTGTAGTTTTGCAACAGCTGGAGGCACACGGGTTGGGAAACACTGAGTTAAGTAACAAACTCTCAGTGTTCTGCAACCAGTATGCCTCCAGCTGTTGCATAACTACAACCCCCAGCATGCATGGACAGCCAAAGGGCATGCTGGAAGTTGTAGTAGTATGCCTCCAGCTGTTGCATAACTACAAGTCCCAGCATGCCCTTCTGCTGTCACTGCATGCTGAGAGTTGTAGTTTTGCAACAGCTGGAGGTTTGCCCCCCCCCCTTTTTGAATGTACAGCGCACATTCACAGGGGACAGGGTTTACAGCGAGTTTCTCACTTCAATTTTGAGATGCAGCTAATTTTCAGCTGCAGCTCAAATTCCCAGTAGGAAACTCGCTGTGAACCCCGGTCTGTGTGAATGTACCCTAAAAACACTTCACTACACTACACAAAATAAAGAGTAATACACTAAATATACACATACCCCTACACAGTCCCCTCACACCCGCCCCCCCCCCCCCCCAATAAAAATGAAAAACATATTTTTGGAACAGTGGTCCGTGAAAATGAAAAAAAAAATCATTTGCACAGCCCACTGTTCCAAAAGTCTGTCAAACACCATTGGGGTGTAAATGCTAACTGCACCCCTTATTACATTCCGTGAGGGGTGTAGTTTCCAAAATGGGGTCACATGTGTGGGGGGGGGGTCCACTGTTCTGGTAGCATGGGGGCTTTGTAAACACACATAGCCCCCGACTTCCATTCTAAACAAATTCTCTCTCCAAAAAGTCAATGGTGCTCCTTCTCTTCTGAGCATTGTAGTTCGCCCGCAGAGCACTTTACATCCACACATGGGGTATTTCCATACTCAGAAGAAATGGGGTTACAAATTTTGGGGGGGCATTTTCTCCTGTAACCTCTTGTAAAATAGTAAATTTGAGGAAAAAATGCATTTTTTGTGAATTTTTTGTATTTATTTACACATTCGTCTTAAACGAAAAGTCATCAAACACCTGTGGGGTGTTATGGCTCACTGGATCCCTTGTTACGTGCCTTGAGGGTTGTAGTTTCCAAAATAGTGTGTCATGTGTTTTTTTTTTTTTTTGCTGTTCTGGCCCCATAGGGGCTTCCTAAGTACCCCCCAAAAACCATTTAAGCAAAATTTGCTTTCAAAAAGCCAAATGTGATTTCTTCTCTTCTGAGCATTGTAGTTCGCCCGCAGAGCACATTACATCTACACATGGGGTATTTCCATATTAATACATTTTGGGGGGCATTTTTTCCTATTACTTCTTATAAAATGCATTTTAGTGAAAGAAAAAAAATGTATTTACACATCCGACTTTAACGAAAAGTCGTCAAACACCTGTGAGTTGTAAGGCTCACTGTACTCCTTGTCACATGCCTTGAGGGGTGAAGTTTCCAAAATAGTATGCCATGTGTTTTTTTTTTGCTGTTACGGCACCATAGGAGCTTCCTAAATGTGACATGCCCACCTTAAAACCATTTCAGCAAAATTCACTCTCCAAAATCCCATTGTCACTCCTTCGCTTCTGAGCCCGATAATGCACTTTACATTCACATATGAGGTATTTCCTTACTCAAGAGAAATTGGGTTACACATTTTGGGGGGCATTTTCTCATTTTACCCCTTGTAAAAATTCAAAAACTGGGCCTACAAGAACATGTTAGTGTAAAAAATTGAGATTTTGTATTTTCTCCTTCTCTTTGCTGCTATTCCTGTGAAACACCTAAAGGGTTAACAAAATTCTCAATATCATTTTGTATACTTTGAGGGATGATGTTTTTATAATGGGGTTATTTATGAGGTATTTCTAATATCAAGAACCCTCAAATCCACTTCAAAACTGAATTGGTCCCTGAAAAATTCTGATTTTAAAAACTTTGTGAAAAATTGGAAATTGCTGCTAAACTTTGAAGCCCTCTGATGTCTTCCAAAAGTAAAAACATGTCAACTTTATGATGCAAACATAAGGTAGACATATTGTATATGCAAATCAATATATAATTTATTTGGTATGTCTATTTTCCTTACAAGCAGAGAGATTTAAAGTTAGAAAAATGCTAAATTTTCAAATTTTTCATGAAATTTTGGAATTTTTCACCAAGAAATGATGCAAGTACCACAAAAATGTACCACTGTGTTAAAGCAGAATATGTCACGAAAAAACAATCTCAGAATCAAATGCATTAGTAAAATCATCCCAGAGTTATTAATGCCTAAAGTGACAGTGGTCAGATGTGCCAAAAATGCTCTGGTCCTTAAGGCCAAAATGGGCTTGGTCCTTAAGGTGTTCATTGTAGTAACAAGTGCAGCTAAGTGGTAAATAACATATTGATAATAAGCAGCTAAATGAGTGTTGGAGATTGTGAGTGTGCCCTAATAGGAAGGCTTTGTTATTATATTCGTCTGTATTATGTGCTATGGTTCCACAGGTTTGTGCTTTTGTTTTGGAAAAACCCCTTTCTCTCCATAAACATTGAAAAAAGGAAAGGCCCTGTGACATGGCTAAAACATTGGATTGACACGAATGAATAAATCATTTATAAGATGTGCCCACAATCTCCCACACTCATTGAGCTAAGTGGTCTTTTGCCACTTAGCTGCACTTGTTTCTGTAATTTAGGGTGCCTGTAAACAATATGGCCAAGCCATTGTGACTGCAAGTATTTTACAGCTAATTTCCATGATTTTGATGCATTCTGTCCTCTGGCTTCAGTCCTTTGGCTGTAAACAACCTAACAAGGAAGAATCAACAGCCAAGTATATATACATAAAGTAATTAAAAATGAAAAGTGGAGCAATATGTGCCACAGAGGTCACAGACATCTTCTACATCAATGAATCTTGGCTAGAATGCATGTTATTATGAATTCTGCTCTGTTCCAAGTAACATGCTCTCACTCTATACTAGTGTTTCCCAACCATGCTTAATACATGGTTCTCTGGCTCTTCGACTTGGCATTGGAGGAATAAAAATTCAACAAGTTAAAACCATTTAATCCTTTTTGTGCCTTTACATTGACTGTAAATGATCATTCAAATATATGTGCAGTACAAACTGGGATACATTTGGCCCAATGTTATGTAACGCAGCAGTAGAACATAATACAACACAATGCAGTTATGTATGTGCTTGAAAGTATGATAAGAGTGACTGATCCCCTATATCAGGGCACTTCAATATGAGAAGGCCTCGAAATGATAATAAGATTACGAAGTCTGGCTGTAAACAGTGTTTACCGTGTAATTGTAAACAATTCAGACAAAGAAGTGTGCACTAGTATTTAGATGATATGAATAATCCGCACTCCAACACAATAATGTATTTAGACATTTAAGTATTTACTGCAGACCGAGGAAATGCTCATCTAGTCTCAAACTTCTAGTGGAATCACATAGAAAAATCTGCTGGAGTAATGGATATAGTGCCTATTGTTATTTGGTCAAAAAAATAAATGACAGCATATACAGTTAAATAAAGTAAATATAAATACATTAATATGTTTAATGTGTTTTTTTTATTTTGTTTGTTTAATCTTTTCAGTATTATAATATTACAATTAATATTACAGTGTTAAGTTAAGACAGCATCCATAAACACTGTTATTTAAGGGTTAAAGTATGTATTGGTTTTCCTAGCTACTGTTTTAATTTGCTTCTTTTTTTGGACAACTCTGTAAAGGCAGCCTGGTTCACTGCTTCTCCATACTAATGAGACTCATCCATCTGCCTGTGTCATTAAAGGCCTCTCCTTTCTGCTGGAAGTCAGAGATGAACGCTCAGGACAGGTCCTTTCCAGGCTGCAGTACTTAATCATTCCTAAATACGCTAGATGGCCTAAGGCCGAAAAGGCAACAAGCATTTAACCCAAGTTTGCCAGCTAAAGCCTCTATACATTCGACTTCACAATAAAAAAAGGAGCTGAGCCCCGAGACTCTCTTTAGCCAGATGTCCCTTGCTTCATGGGGAATACACAAGCACAAGCCATTATTTCAACCCAAGCCAAGCTATTATTGCACGATTTACTTTTAGCATTTTTACTCGAACCAATAATATTCTAAATTGTGTTTTGCATGTTTTATTTTATACAGTTGTTGTATCATTTATTTGTCCACGTATCCCACATGCAATCCATCTTCTATTGCTGATATCACTGAAAGTTTTTGTTTTTGGGCTGTTCAATTACTAAATAAATATTGCTTGTATAGTAATGAAACAGCAATACAATAAAATGTATTCTCTAAGAATAATATACCGTATTTTTTCGCCCTATAGGACGCTCCGGCATATAAGACGCACCCAATTTCAAATGAGGAAAATCAAGAATACAATGTAAAGTATAGGTCACAGTGATCTTCAACAAGCGGACCTACGTTTGCTATTCGGGCATGCCAGGAGTTGTAGTTTTGCAACATCTGGAGGTCCGCAAGTTGAAGACCACTGGTATAGGAGGTAATACTCACGTGTCCCCGTGGCTCCGGACCCATCACCGCTCGTCACCGCTGCCCTGGATGTCACCCTCCATCGCTGTCGCCACGTCCCCGGGTTGGCCCCGTTGCTCCAGAACGTCTCTGCTGCCCGGTATCCTCGCTCTCCGTCGCCGTCATCACGTCGCTACGCACGCTGCTACGCACGCCGCTCCTATTGGATGACGGGGCAGCATGCGCGACGACGTGATGACGACGAAGGAGAGTGCCGGCCATGCAGGGGATCCCAACACGGAGCAGACACCGAGGAGGCAGGTAAGGTCCCTCCTGGTTCAGCCGGGTTAGTGCCACTTTCGCTTCAGACGCAGTGGTCAGCTTTGATCGCCGCGTCTGAAGGGTTAATACAGGGCATCACCACGATCGGTGATGTCCTGTATTAGCCACGGGTCGCGGCCTTTGATGGCCGCAGGGACCGTCGCGATAGATGTGTATTCGCCGTATAAGACGCACCAACTTCCCCCCCCCCCCCCCCAGTTTTGGAGAACAAAAAGCGCGTCTTATACGGCGAAAAATACGGTAACTTTTTTATTTTTATAGTTCCTTGCAGCAAAATAGGTCCCTGTCTTATTGCTAAAGTTGAAAAAATGTAACAGTTTATTTTTTATCATTTTTTTTCAGAAGAAAATACAATGTGTAATCCACAGTAAACATTCATAAATGAAAGAAAAACAGTGGTTATGGAGCTGTATAAGAAATATAGTACTAACTACAACTATACACCTGGGATAACATTTTAAGAACCCATTTTTTTCTGCAGTTTGTATAGTAGTCTCTAGCTCTCTCCCAATGCAACATGTCAGTGGAAAGGGGGATTTGTGTGAATTATTGGAACAGGCTTTATTTCCACAAAATTTTAACTGCTTGAAGCAACTTATTGCCCTCTCTGCATTAAAATAGAAATGCACACTCACACAATATATATCAGGTGTGCGACCAGCTTTAGGGTACATTCACACGTGCGGATCTGCCGCTGAAGGACCTCCTATATGCTGCCTTTATATGTGCCTTTTCGGACCGGCAATACGCCGCTATGAGCAGACACACTGCAATGTGCGAGTCGCCGCACGCATGTGCAGTATACTCGCACATCGCAGCAGCTTTCGGCCTAGCTCATTGAGCAGGGGAAGTGGCCGCGATGTGTGCCAGTACACCGCGCATGCGCGGCGACTCTAACATCGCAGTGTGTCTGCTCGGAGCGGCGTATTGCCGCTCCAAGCAGGCACATTTAAGGGCACCATACAGAGGTCCTTCAGCAGCGGATCTGCAGCGTAAAATACGCTGTAAATCTGCACCTTGTGAACGTACCCTTACACTGGATATTTACAACATGTTTGATCTGTTAAAAAAAATGCATCTACATAAGTTGATACCTTATCTACTGATACTGATTTACCCTTTTACTAATCTGAGCAGTATATACCAGTATATACTGATACCAGTATATACTCAGACAGCAGGCACCGGCAGAAAATGTTGCACTAGGACCGCTCAGAAATTAACTGTCTTCATAGATGGCAATGCATTTCCGAGGGGAATCAGCAGAAAGAATAGACATGTCTAATCTATCTGTGGACACCGAAATTGGGATTTCAGGGGCAGAAACATCTGCTGCAGAAATTCTGCTGTGTGCACAGTGCAGCAGAATCCAATTGGTATCAATGGGATGAAATGTCCGTGCTGAATTTATTTTTTGAAGAATTCCACGTGGACATACAGCCATTTTAAAATGGTTTAAAAATTACATGTTATCTTTATTTTGAAAAAAAAAATCCTTTTCTGACCCCTATAACTTTTTTTTATTGTTTAGTATACAGGACTTTATGAGGACTTATTTTTGTGTCATAATTTGTAGTTTTTATTGGTACCATTCTTGTTTTGGGATGTTTTGATCACTTTTTTATTAATTTAAATTAAAGCAATATTTCTGGAGATATGAATGTGCAGTTTCATTAACATTCACTGTGCGATTTCAATAACAATGTTTTAATAGGGTGGACATTTCCGCACACAGTGGTATTATATGTGTATATTTTTGTTTACATTAGTTTGTTTGAAAAATGGAAAAAGGAGGTGGCTTAACATTTTATTGTGGAATGGGCTTATTCACATTTATTAACGCTTATTTTAAAAATGTTATTCACAATTTTAAGTCCTTAGTTCTTTCTGTATAATATGCTGTTCAATGCTGTTCCATAGCATAGCACTGATCAGTGTTAATGGTGCTCTGCTCCTCCAGCCTACTCAACAAATTGGAGGCAGACTGAAGCTGGGACAGCACACAGAGGAAGGTGAAGGCTCTCTGGCCACCAGCTTAGCTGATCAGGACCCTGGGCTCTAACAGTAGAGGTCCTAATCACCTCCCTCTTAAGGAAAAGCACATGTATTTTGTGGCTTTTAGATTCCACAATTAATTTTGATTGCGGAATCTAAAGGGTTAATGATGGACATAGGTGAAATCATCAATGTCCGGCATTAGTCATGAGTCCTTGCTGCTGATAACAGCCATTACTCACTGGCTTTAAAGTGAGCTCAATTCCTGAGCTAGCTTCAAAGTCCCATAGTGGGCATTTAGTTTTAAAGGGGTTATCCACCATAAGTTGATTTTAATATTTACTTCCCAGAGAGTAATGGACATGCTTAGGAAAGATATGTGCTTGTCTTGGAGCTAAATGGCTATGTTCTGAGTCAACCATAATGCTATGGCTATTTTTTTGTGAACTGACTATTTCCTGTGGGAGCTCCCTCCCTCGAACTACATGTCCCATAATTCCTTGTTTGTACGTGTTAGGTCATTTTTTCCCTCCCACACATCAGCTACCCCACCCATTGAAACACATCTGTGCTCCCTTCAATGCAATAGACAAGTGTTTTCTAACCAGGGTGTCTGCAGCTGTTGCAAAACTACAATTTGCTGCAGAATGATCTACCTCCCACCCAGTGGTCACTCCAGACATTTAAGCAAAGACAGCCTCACTCTAAACACCTGACTAATAATGTAATGACTCAGACCGCACTGAAACCTGTGAAAAACTGAGATGACAATCATTTTGTTTGCTGTTAATAATGAACATTGGGCCAAAAATCACAGAAAATAGATCACCACAAAACATAGGTACAGACACTATATTATGAACGACAATAACTTTACAGCCCCTGTAGCATAGTCAAAAAAAAGAAAAAGTCCTGAAATACCCCATTTAAGCTAAAAGAATATTCAATGCCATACTGTCCACCTGCTGAGTAGACATGGTGGTCAATGGTGACACAAAGATTCACAATCCCTTGTTTCTGCATCTGATTCACTTTAAATATTTCGTGTGCCATTGTCAATGTGCTGCTTTTTAAATTCATGTTTATTAAACTGTAAATCACAGCACTGTCATATTGTCACTAACACATTTCAGCTTTATTATTTCCTGCTGAAAGTGAAAGTTTTGCAATAGGAATATCAACTAAATTTTAAAAACCCTGAAAGAAAGATCTGGATGTTGACAAATTGCTTGCAATTGCAAGAAGAATATGTGGCTTAGATGCTAGTGAAATTTTAGAACAGTTTAAGATAAGTGGAATTGCATAATAAATGTAGAGGACTATTTAATGATTCTTGTTTAAGGATAAGTATGTTCTTAATTTCCCAAACAATTACAATGTCAACTTAAGTAACAGATTTGGAACACAGTTCAGTGAGAGTATGTGCGATCCCCTGTCTACATTAAATGATGTTCACCTGTATGCATCCGTCATAGGATATCACATCCAGTCTATCTATTGTGTTCACAATATTTTAAATTGATGCTTTAATAAGATCGGGGAAGGGAGATTTATAAGGAGTCATAGCTGAGACAACAATACTTTGAAAGAAGACTATTTTCTTTTCTTGGAGAACTAGGGAATGGGACTATAATTCAAGGCTCTGGGCGTTGGAAGGGTGTTCTGGCATTTTGAAAATAATTCATGTATTGCAGGGGATGGAGATAAAGAAGAAAAAAGCTATACTTAACTACCCTAGTCCCCTGCAGGTCCCATTACAGCTCCTGTTTGGCTCCATATGGTCCTAATATACACAAGAAAAAGAAGCGTATACAGATCAGTCTATTCAAAAAGATAACAAATTTTATTGACATAAATGCACAAAAAACATACAGATATAATCATTTAAAATAAGATATGAAGTAGGCCGAGACACAATTCCGCAACCACAGAGGCAAAAGAAAGAGGAAAGTCTGGTGTGAGCTCAATGTGCTATAATGGATGGGGCTAGTACAGAAAAGTAAACATGATCACCATACAATAATGCCCAAAGTAAAGTTAGAATATAAAGGGTGGTTAATAACAACCAAAACCCCTAGGCAAAAATCTAAAGATACTGATACATGGTAAAATGTGTCATAGTGGTTAACAATAGATTGCCATAGCAGAGAGCATCAGCACAGATAAAAAGAACATGGGTATATTTACCAAGTCGACCGGGTGCAAAATGTGAGCCAGACCTCCGTGACCCAACATTTCACCTATGAAGGCTTCTTCCGGGGCGTGAAGAAACCTTCATAGGTGAAACGTTGGGTGACGGAGGTCTGGTGTATATTTTTCACCCTGCCCACTTGGCAAATATACCCATGTTCTTTTTATCTGTGCTGATGCTCTCTGCTTTGGCAATCTATTGTTAACCACTAGGACACCTTTTACCATGTATCAGTATCTTTTGATTGTTGCCTAGGGGTTTTGGTTATGTTATTCCCCACCCTTAATATTCTAACTTTACTTGGGGCATTATGGTATGGTCATCCTGTTTACTTTTCTGTACTAGCCACATCCATTATAGCACATTGAGCTCACATCAGACTTTCCTCTTTCTTTTGCCTCTGTGGTTGCTGAGTTGTGTCTCGGCCTACTTCATATCTTATTTTAAATGATTATATCTGTAAGTTTTTTGTGCATTTATGTCAATAAAATTTGTCATCTTTTTGAATAGACTGATCTGCATACGCTTCTTTTTCTTGTGTATATTAATATCTCTTCCTGGCGTAGGATCATGTACACAGCTCCTTAGGGGACCCAAGTGTATTATATCCACATGGTCCTGTGATGCTCATCTCTTCTGCCTGCTTCTAAGAAGGATCTGGCTGTTTAGCCAATCACTTGCTGCAGCGGTGTCTGGTCTCGGACAGTGATTAGCTGAGCGGGCTGTTCTTGTGTCGACCATTCATTGGGCATCTTCCATTCTCTTCCTTTGGCATTGCAAGCCCGAGCGATAATTCTTTACTAGTTTCTTATGTCAATTCCTGGGACACTCTGCTTTTGATGCTTGATGGCACCATCTGAGGCAGAAAGTATGTCCACATAAAGAATGAATAAGTTCATTCTTTGTGTGAAATTCCGTTGGAACTGCACCGTTCTACCACTGAAGGACCTTTCAGCGCCTTCTGTAAGCGGACAATTCAACCAGCAGCATTCGGACATTCAGCCAGCGGAATGCAGCTGACTAAATGTCCATACAGTGTAAGACACCTTAGATTTCATCCAGCAGAATTCAGCATTAAGAATTCCACTTGCAGCAGAGCCCCATTGTTCTCAATACGAAACTGCTGCTCAGTTCACACTGCCGAATTTCAGCAAAATTTAGCTGGCAGAATAGACATCCACCAAATGAATGAACATGTTCATTCTTTGGGCAGAATTCAGCAGCTGAATCCCATAGAAGTCAATATGACTTGTATTTCTGTCTAAAATCAGTGTTGTGAGTGGAATAGTGGCAAACTTACAAGAGAAATTTAGTCCAGAATTTTTTTATGGAATTTACTTCAACAGCCCACTGGAGTTTGTACTAGCCCACAAACCACACATTCTCTGACAATTTATTTATTCCAAAGCCATTTGTGGTGTTATTGTCTACAAATTATGTGCTCTTTAACCTGTATGTTTTGCGCAAATTCCATTGCTGAAAAAAGTGGACCATGCAAAAGAGACATAAGAGTAAAACATGTAAAAAAAAGAAAATGGCAGCAGCACACTTGGTCAACAAAATGGAGGCTCTTAGCGCACTTTTCGATCAAAATGTGTCCCCCCATCCACCACGGGAAGGTGGCCTCATATCGCATAGGACCCTAACACTAACTCACCTCTGTTGGGCATACAACCTCTGACTGGGCAACATGTTGGATCCACTATCAATCCAAACTACCTCCTGTGAAATAGGGGAGGGGATGCATGGCTACAGGGGGAGCCACTCCCCCCAAATTGCACTGCAAAAACAAAAACACAAAAATGTAGCCAGCACCAAAACCCAATACATGTGTGCACGCTGCTGTGGCAAGTACAAAACATGTAAAAAAAAAGGAAAATGGCAGCAGCACACTTGGTCAACAAAAGGGAGGCTCTTAGCGCACTTTTTGATCAAAACATGTCCCCCCATTCACCACGTGGAGGTGGCTTCATATCGGATGGGATCCTATCACTAACTCACCTTTGCTGGGCAGTCTCTGACTGGGTGACATTTTGAATCCACTATCAATCCAAACCACCTCCTGTGAAATAGGGGAGGTGATGCACGGCTACAGAGGGAGCCACTCCCCCCAAAATGCACAGCAAAAACAATTGCACAGCACCTAAACCCAATACACGGGTGCACGCTGCTGTGGCAAGTACAAAACATATACTTTTGGATGGATATTGGATCCAACATGTCACCCAGTCAGAGGCTGTATGCCCAGCAAAGGTGAGGCCACCTCCGAGTGGTGGATGCGGGGACACGTTTTGATCAAAAAGTGCGCTAAGTGCCACCATTTTGTTTATTAAGTGTGCTGCTGCCATTTTCTTTTTTTTACATGTTTTGTACTTGCCACAGCAGTGTGCACCCGTGTATTGGGTTTAGGTGCTGGCTACATTTTTGTTTTTTTGTTTTTGCTGTGCAATATGGGGGGAGTGGCTCCCTCTGTAGCCGTGCATCCCCTCCCCTATTTCACAGGAGGTGGTTTGGATTGATAGTGGACCCAACAAGTCACATAAGAGTAAAAGCATAAAATATACTTAAAACAAGCATATATGAATAAAACAATAAAAAAATAAAATAAAAAAGAAGGAAGAGGTACCCCAGATATCAGTGTCTCAACATCTAGTGATATTTTGTTGTATAACTTCTTCCCTGACATCTCTCTGATTCACTGTCATCACTCTCTTCTCTTGCTGGCACTGTCTGGTTTGGTAAATGGTTAAAAAGGGGCTGCACTTTTTCTTTCTGGTCGAAACCCGAATTCCGCACTGAATTATGACAGTAGAATTGTCTGCACCAATTTAGCTCCAATTCTATACTGAATAGTAAAAATGCACACGGGGGATTTAATTCAATTACAAGCTGAATTTCAGCAATGTGGACAGGCCCTTAATGGGCCTTTCAAAAAAAATTTGAAATCAAAATATACATTTACTATGACTTGCAGCTTAATTTCTTCAGTGCCATCCTATCTGCTGGTATTCATACCTATATAAAATTCACACACCATCAAATAAACCTATAATGACATAGACTATGGGCTTTAAACAAGATAATTTTATGTAGTGTTAGTTATCTCTTATCTTTCCTTGCTGTAGTCTCATTAATGCTAGACAAATGATTTATTTTCTATTGAGATTATTCATAACATGTCTTGTACTTATTCATCAATATGTCATAACGTACTACAGTTAGATAATGGTATGAACCACATAGACAATATTAATCCATGATAGCTAACCACTACCATAGGCGTGCGCAGCCTATTGCATTAGGGTGTGCACCTTAAAGCACAAACTCACGCTGCACATATAGGTGAAGTATAAGTCTCCACACATTAGGTTGGCAGTATAGTTTCCCCACATTAGCTTGGCAGTATAGTTCCCCCACATTAGGTTGGCAGTGTAGTTCCCCCACATTAGGTTGGCAGTATAGTTCCCCCACATTAGGTTGGCAGTATAGTTCCCCCACATTAGATGCAGTGCAGTTCCCCCCACATTAGGTGCAGTACAGTTCCCCCACATTAGGTGCAGTATAGTTCCCCCACATTACGTGCAGTATAGTTCCCCCACATTTGGTTCAGTATAGTTCTCCACATTAGGTGCAGTATAGCTCCCCACATTAGGTGCAGTATAGTTCCCCACATTAGGTGCAGTATAGTTCCCCCACATTAGGTGCAGTATAGTTCCCCACATTAGGTGCAGTACAGTTCCCCCACATTAGGTGCAGTATAGTTCCCCACATTGGGTGCAGTATAGCGCCCCCACATTAGGTGCAGTATAGATCTCCACATTAGGTGCAGTATAGTTCCCCCACATTAGGTGCAGTATAGTTCCCCACATTAGGTGCAGTATAGTTCCCCCAGAGACATACAGCCTTCAGCCATATACAGTGTATGGCTGAAGGCTGTATGTCTGTGTACTTCCCCACTTCAGTGTTCCGACCACCGCTCCTCCGGTCTCGGGTCACGATCTACTGCTATGGCCTATAGACCATAGCAGTAGGTCCTGGGACTGGAGGAGCGGTGGTCGGAACACCGAAGATGACGTGCTGCCAGCTGGTGCTGGTGACTTACCTTGACTGCCGGCGCGCGTCCTCCTCGTCGATGCTCCGCTCCTCCATTGCTATGGGCACACGAATGGGACATCAGTGATGTCCCTGCGTGTGCTTCCTCCGGGTGGCCCCTACATTTTTAAAGTTAATGTGGGGGCCGCCGCAGAAAGGTAACCAAGACATTCTTGTGTCCCTAAAAGATCTTTCAGGACACAGGGATGTCCAGAATGTGATGAAGGCCCCCTGCGGGCTGCTCAGTGGTGGCCGTGGATCCCCCCGGGCTTGATTAGGGTGTGCCCAGGTACACCTGGCGCACCCCGTGGGCCCACCTATGATCACTACCTACAATAACTTGATAGCTGAATGTATGAAGATAGCACCATTATGCATTTACGATAAACAACATATCTATTCTACTTCCTGTACTGTAACATAAAAAAAAATACTAAGAAATATCAATTTCTGGACAAACTTGATCAATCTAATGCAGGAGGACATTATACCAGACCAAAAGCATCATAATAATTATCACAATTATTTGGCCACCTATTTTTTTCTACATTCTCTATGCTCAGTGTTCTGAATGAATGAACAAATTAATAAATAAATAAAAACAAAAAAGGAATTCAAGATAAAAATATAATGGTTGAATCACCAACAAGGTGTCCTCCTAGTATCCCATAAAAATCACCCATCTCCATTAGAAGTCCCATTATTCTGCACCTGAATGACAGGGTGACCATCTAATCCCAAACCTGTTCAGTGTTTCTGCGGATTCCGCTCGGAAATGCATTGCTGTCTATATAGATGGCACATTTCTAAACGGTCCTAGTGGTAATAATACCAGTAAATGAGTGAAATGTCCGTTTGTATATTCCAGCGGACATTTCACACATTTTCGTCCGTGTGGACATGGCCTTATAACTATAACTTAAGAGTACACAATAAAGACTGTAGCCTAGAATTACCACCATACAAACACCCTAAAATCAGAATGCATCCTAAATTCTAAAAGTTACTATGGAAAACACTTCAATGCCAAGTTGTAGTGACACAGCACAACCACTACACAATGTACAGTGCCCTCTGCTCCATTCACTGTGTGCCTGGCAAAAGCTGATAGGCAGGTGAGACACTTTCACTATAGGGGGTATCCTTTTTATGTTAGATTTAAAGGGGTACTCCACCCCTAGACATGTTATCACCTATCCTTTGGATCGCGGGGGGTTCGGCCACCCTAGACATGTTATCCAAAGGATAGAAAATAACATGTCTGATCGCATGAGGTCCAGCAGCTGGGACCCCCCGAAATCTCTGGGCCGGTGCTGTGGCATTCATGAACACGGAAGCGTGGGGATTCAATGTTTGTAATGACATGCCACGCAACCCCCGCCCCCCCTTTGAATAGGGGATAACATGTTTAGGGGCAGAGAATTCAATGAAACATTGGCAGATTAAATGTAACATGTTTTGACCATTTCTAAATCTTATAAAGAAATTGCCATTTTATTTTAACTCAGTGACTTAGCACAGTGGATTATTTATTATTATTATTGTCTATTATGTCTTTTTTAATTCTACTTTACGTTACATTGTATCTACTTATCATTTTAGCACTCCTGTAAAGCAGCAGCAGTAATAAAGGTATTTCCCTAGTATTCTTAGGCATGGTCGGTTGTATAATGTAAGTGTTCTCATTCTGCCACTAGCACAAACGTAACAATAATAAAGTTAGCAGCTTTCTAATTAATGTGAGCAGGATTGCTCCCTGTGCTCAGTAGGCCCATTGTTTAATGAATTGCTTAATGTGCTTGATTACTGTTACATTGTAGTCTGAAGGAAATGGGCAGAGAGATTTCAAAAGCTCACTGGAGGATATGATGAAAATGAATTGGATCAATAAGATCTTCTTGCTCATCTCTGAACAGCCTATTACCGTCTCCACTGTTAAAGCAGGGAATAATGTCATTCTTTTGGCTTGTTTTCTTTCTATAATTTACAAATATAAATCTCCTATGACACTGAGTTTTAGGATTGGCCTTCCTGGAGTTATAAATGATCCCCAGGCTCCAGTCTTGGTTACTCACATAGACAGATAAATTAATTAGGAAAACTTTTATGCCAATTACTTTATGCCCTTGGCTTTTGGTTGTTTCTGAAGAGCCGCAGCTAATTAAAGATATGATTCATAATTACTGGTCGATCGAGTGCTTGAGTAATGGTGTCAGGAAACAGTCCAAAAAATTAGACATCAAATCACTGCAAATTGTTACATAATATGAAGTTGTAGGATTCACATCGTATGTATTGATTTTTAGAAGGCGCGCTCATTTCCCTAAATAGAGTCAAATGCATGTCATCTGCTTTTTTATGAACCTTTCCATCATGGGCTTTTATATTTACATAGGTGTTTATTTGTGGATTGCCATGCATATATTTGTAGGCTGCTCTGTTGCCAGGCATCGTCTCTGGCTGTCTGCTTTATCATTACAGTATTAGAAGACGCTGATGCATAGCAGCACATAGTACACTAGTGCTTTACTTTTTTTTTTTTTTTTTTATGGATTTCCTGTTGTAATCATTTTTTTTTAATTAATTTAACTTTATTCCTCCATTTATAAGTCCAGTCATTTATAACCCTTTTGATATGTCAGCAATTATTTCAGTACAGCAAGGGAATTACATGTTCTTTACTGAACAACCTCCTGTCCCTCTGTGGTTTCTCACACAGTGGGGCATTTACTATAATCTTTGTGCCAAAATATTGTCCTCTGTTGTGCCAAAATCTGGCTTCTGTTTAATTGCCAACATTTAGGAAGAAGAGACTATTTTACGACCTTTATGTGTGCTTTTTTTCTTGTTGTTTACAGTGAAGTGGCACAAACAAAGTTGTAAAACTTGATTCATTAACTAATAACTTTAACACATTTCTGGCACAAAATTTGCCACAAATTATACCTCAGTGAAGGTGGCGGAAAGAAACACACTAAGACACAGAATACAAGAATAGCAGGCAAGCATCTCTAAATTAAAAGGGGTTATCCAGGAATTTAAAAACAGAGATACTTTCTTTCAAAGACCACTCTTTGTCTCTAGGTTGGTAGTGGTTTGCAGCTAAGTTCCCTTGAAGTGAATGGAGCCAAGTTGTAATACCACACCCAAAGTGGAGATAGACAGGGAGCGGTCTTTGAAAGAAATTAGGCATGTTTTTTTTTTATCCTGGATAACCCCTTTAAGGAACAAATCTATGCAGGAATGCGTGCCAAAATAGAAAATACAGTGTGATATCATGTAAACAATGATTACCAATTGGTAGTTTTTTTTTTCAAAATTCCGATTTATTAAGAATTTCTGGTAGAACAGACAATGTAAAACAGAAAACACAAAACGACTGTATTACAGCAGAACAATGAAAAGCATGTAATAGCAACAGTGCTTAATGATAGAGTCGTGGCGTGGTCAGTCGCGTGGCATGGAGCATTAGAATCTGAAGAAACATGTTAGCCACACTCGCACAGGTTATATTACACAATAACTCCGTCATCAACAATGAAGTAGTATTGTTAATTATTATTATTGTTGCTAAAATTTGAGGAAATAAAAGGAATAAAAGAAGGGGGAGAATAGGGGGAGAATAGGGGGGAGGAGGGAGCAAAGAAAGGAAAAAAGAGAGAAAAAAACAGAAGAGAGGAGAGGAGGGGAGAGGATCAGAGGAAAAGAGAGAGTAGAAAGATAAAAGACAGAGAACAACAAGGATACCTCACAAACGGGACAATCTCCAGACCTCCACGAGACCCAGGCGGCTGCAACAGCTGGCTTATGCTCGAGAAAAAAAATGGGGGGGGGGGGGGGTTTGGGGGGAAGGGGGTCAATATGCAGGAAGCATAAGAGGGAGGGATGTCTCAATGGTGGAAGGGAGCAGGCAACCAAGAGGTTATACTGTAAGGTGCATAGATATGAAGTCCGGGGAAGACTGGAAAGTAACCCATGGGTGACAAATCGCCCCATATTGTGTCATGCGGGTGTGTGTGTTGGCGACCAATTGGTAGTTCTAAGACCGAAGGTAATGGTAATTTTCTGCCCAGTGTTTTAATGGAAAATGCCACAGCAGTTTTTGATGCAGCCAAATCCAAAAATTTAATAAAACAAATTAGAATACAAAAAAAGGACTAATTTATCCTTGCTGCTGGATTCACATCACGCTTTGCCTCCAAAAACTGCTTAGATTATCCATCTGATAGGGCATGCTCCATTCTTTCTTTTCTGTTTTATTCCGTATAAAGAAAGGGCCAGAGAGGGGGCATTATGAAGTTTTGGTACAACTTGGGTTGTGAACTGTATGTACGGTAGCTGTGAAATTGTCATGTACATAAATCCCCAGTAGTGGAAATAAATGAAAAATGTTGAGCAGTCTCGATGTTGTCCCAACCTTTATGGGGCTTTTTAGAATTTAACGTAATGCACATCTTTAAAAACGGAGCCTTTTTGGCTCATCTGCCCCAAAAGTGGAAATTAAACTTAGTATATGTGCCAAAATATGTGCTAAACATGACAGGTAACATTTAAAAAATACTGAGATTTACTTTTTGTCAGTGAGCCATGCTTCAGGCCCAAAAATAGAGAATCGAACAAAAACTGGCACACATTTTAGTGCATCATGTACTGAATAGGCCATGCACCAAATTTTTGCACAAAGCAAATAAAAAAATGGTAAACAGTTTTGCTTATTTCCCAAATATGATATGTCATTAACCCCTTAACGACCACAAGTGTAAATTTACGCTAGTGGATGGCTCCCGTTATGTGAAGCACGTTCAGTAGGTGAGCGTGCTTCACACCCAGCAAGTCCCGATTGCTATCAGCAGCCAGGACCCGCAGCTAATACCGGACATTGCCGATCGAACTGATGTCCGGTATTGACCCTTTAAATGCCACGATCAAAGTTGACCGCAGCGTCTAAAACAGGAGAAAAGTGTTGCAGGTTAGCTCAGTGGGCTGTTAGTGACCGCAGTGGTGAAATTACGGTGTCCCGAAAAGCTGAGAGGACAGTGGGAGGGTGCTTACCTGGTCTCCCAACGTCCAATCATCACTCTGCTGCTCCATGCCTGAAATCCAGGCTGGGGCAGCAGAGCACTGATAACACTGATCTATGCATTGCTATGGCTTTGCATTGATCAGTGTATGCAATCAAGGTGTTGAATGTTATAGTCCCCTATGGGGGCTATAACATTGCAAAAAGAAATGTAAACAAATAGTTAATAAATGTGATGTAACCCCTTCCCTAATAAAAGTTTGAATCACCCCCCTTTTCCCCTTTAAAAAAAAAGAAATATGTGAATAAAAATAAAAATAAATATATGTGGTAAAGCCGCATGTGTAAATGTCCAAACTATGAAAATATAACGTTAATTAAACCGCAAGGTTAATGGCGTTCATGTTATAGGGGTCAGAAGATGACAATTTTACACATCCTAATTTTGGTGCATGTAGTTAAAAAATTTTTAAAGTAGTAAAATAAAATAAAACCTAAATAAATTAGGTATCCTTGTAACTGTATGGACATACAGAATAAAGATATGGTGTAATTTTTACCGAAAAGTGTACTGCATAGAATTGGAAGTTACAAAATGGAATTTTTTTTTTCAACTTTGCCCCACAAATATTTTTTTTCTGGTTTTGCTGTAAATTTTGTGATGAAAAGATTGTTGTCATTACAAAGTAAAATTGGTGGGGCAAAAAATAAGCCCTCATATGGGTCTGTAGTTGCAAAATTGAAAGTGTTATGATTTTTTGAAGGTGAGGAGGAAAAAACAAAAATGCAAAAACTGAAAAACCCTGCGTCCTTAAGGGGTTAATCTTTCTAAGACACACACTTGTTTGTGGCCATTTTTAACCTAAGGAGATTTTTTTTTTAACCCAAAAAGATCACACCTTTTAATCATTCCTTTTATATTACAATATATTGTTTTGAGAGTTAAAATATATGTATAGATGATTTATCTTACATTTATTTATATGTTTTGTGTTTATGACATTTATGCTGCAGAAAAATTATATTTTGGTTTATTTTATAACTATAAATAAAAATGTCAATTGCTTTGCTTTTCCATAGTCTGAACCCCATAATTGTGTGAGAGCTTTTTTGTATGGTAAACTGTTGTCTTAATTGGTGCCATTCAGAGTGAATATTTTTAAATATGATATTACTATTTTTTTAGCCCTCTTTTATAGGAGGCAATGTGACAAAAAAAAAAAAAACATTTCCAGACATGGTGATCTTTAAAGGGGTATTCTGGTCATAGACATCTTATCCCCTATCCAAAGAATAGGAGATAAGATGTCTGATCGTGGGGGGCCCGCCACTGGGACTCCACTTCCCCCCCCCCATCTCCATGCAGCACCCACATTCTATGCCAGGCTGCTGCTCCAGTCTCGGAAACCTCTGCGTTTCTGGGACTGGAGATGTGCCATCACGCCACACCCCTTTTGACTTCACACCACACCCCCTTCATTCAGGTCCTTTGGAGAGGGGATAAAATGTCTATGGCCGGAATACCCCTTTAATAGTTCTCTGACTTGGGAGATCATGATACCTGATTGACACCCTACGAGCAGGTTTCTGAGGGTGGAGATTGAGTAATGGTGGTATTTTGGGGTCAAAGAGCCAGGATTGGAGTTATCCAACCCTATATAAAGTGGGCTCACTTTCTGCCCTACAACATATGTCTGCGGCACACATCTATCATGCATGTCTGGCAGATGTCATTTTAATTAATATTAAAGTTATTTATATTAATATTAAAGGTATTACAAAAATACTAAATCCTATTGTGACAAAATGTAAAAAAAATTACAGAAAAGCTAACATTACTTTAGTCTTTGAGTGTATTTTTCTTTTCAAATATTCTGTATATTGTTTACTTTTCACTTTTCAAAATGTCAATAATTTTAGGACTTGGCAACTTTTACTTTTTCCTCCTTTTAATGTTAATATCATTCTTTCACGAAAAGTATACTAAGTGTAAAATGGTAAGTGATACTGGCTTGTTGCATCTGAACAGGAAATACCAGGACAAATTGAGATGGACTTTTCCTTTGTATCTATCTTCTGGTCTTTTCAAACAAGAAATATGATGCCTCCAATTTCACTGATTACTAGTCTCACTATCCTTCTTATCAGGACAATCATAGTCCTTCTACAAATGTTCCTCTAATGTTATTTTTCTAACAATAGTAGGAGCTGACCCAGAGTTGATGGAGATGTTGGAAAAGAATATATCGTATTTGTCTGCTATCTGTATTTGGCTTGATAGGTAGTTGGTTAATTTAAGGTAACTGAGAGCCTTTATTCAGAAAGAATAGGAAAAGTGTTCAGATACTGAGGATCACTGTGTTCTTATCAGGGCTGGAAGTCATTTACATCTGACTTACTCAGTTTGGGCAACTGATATCTACATCGTGGAGAAAACTCATTCGATACAAAAACCCATGTTGAGTAAATTGATACCGCACCGTGTAAAAAGAAAAGGAGTTGTTTGGTCTATGATGGAGGTGAATTTGCTTCGAAGGATTTTACATGGACGTCTGTCTGAAGAACTAATAAAATGGAAAAGGTCTATTAGCCTTAATTCGCTCAAAGCCATTTGCAAATAAATGTTCAGGTATGGCATGCGATTATTTTTCCATTTTCTTAGATAGTAACATGTCAGATTACGATAAAAAATTATGTATTCTTTATAATTATAAAAATAGATTACAATCTGTTTTTTTTATTGTGTTTAATGTATAACAGTATGCAGTAATCTCCTATGCGCTCTCTAGGGGTGGCTTCAGGCAGACAGACCTTTATGTTTTAAATCTTTGTCTTTGAGTTCTGTAAAAGATTATTTTCTCAGATTATTGTAAAGTAAATGCTACCACTAAAAACAAATAAATATTTTGAATTATAGAATAAAAGGTAGGTGTTTTTACTGATGGGGCAGATTTTTTACTTTAAAATCAAAATGGCAGAAGTACCAATGATCATTGTTAATCATAAAAACATTCCAGATCATCACCAGTGATCTTAAAGGGGTTATCCACCATAAGGGGATTTTAGTACATACCTGGCAGACAGTAATGGACATGCTTAGAAAGGATCTGCTCTTGTCTTGGGGCTAAATGGCTATGTTGTGAGATTACCATAACACTGTGGCTAGCTTTTTGTGAACTGGTATTTCCTGTTTGAGTTTTATTTTTTGCCTACAAATCCCATAATTCCATTTCCCTCCCTCCCACATATCAGCCACCCCACCCATTGAAACATAAATGAGCTGCATCCATTCAAAAGACCTGTGGTTTTAAATCAGGGTGCCTACAGCTGTTGCATTAGTTGCAGATTGATCTCTCTCCCACCAAGCGATCACTCCACCCATTGAACATCAAATCTGAGACAACAGTCATTTTGTATGCTGTTAAAAATTAATATTGGGGTGATAATCACATAAGAATTGTGAGAAAACCGTCACACACAGGTAAAGACACTATATTATGAACTACACTAACTTTACAGCCCCTGTAGCATAGTCAAATAAAAAAAAATCCTGGAATACCCCTTTAACCTTAAAGCTGAGCATCTACCAAGGATTTTTTAAGCTGTGTAGTATATGTCTCAAACTGCTTCCTGAAAAACCACAAAAAGTCATACCGGGGGGAATTTCTGGTTGTGGAAACTTTCAGGTTGTAATATGACTATATTCACATTCCCCAGCTCCAATGCAGCATGATGCAGGCAGCAAACCATGATAATATTTAGCTACACAACTTGTGTCATGGTCTCTTGGTAGCCCTAGTCAAATTGTTTAAGCAGAGTCTAATTTATCTATATTAAAGATTGTGAAAGAATAGAAATTCTTCCCTCAATATTTTATGCTAAAAACACAAACTGGAATTGTAGCCAATGCTTGGTACATAAAAGTTTTATGGTTTCGGGAATTCCATACTTTCAAGTGTTTGCTAATAGGATGCAATTTAGAAAGCTCAATTACACTTGTTATGTATTAGGAGACATATATATGTTTGTAAGTGACTTTTGTATGCACATTTTTATTCTCTACTTTTTGTATGCTATTTTTTCTGCATTCGTTATCTTATTTGTTTTGCCAATGTCCAAACAACTGCCGCAAAGGAGACACGAGGACATTGCCAATTAAGACCTAACATAACTATTTACATTTTAAAATACAAAACGCAAACTAGTCAGTATGGAAACAAGTTGAGATAATAATCTAACATGTTTGGGGCTACCTATCTTTTTCTGGGAACTACCCATCTTTCCCTGGGTGTTACCCATCTCACCCCTATTGGAAGAGGTCAAGAAAAAGAAGTATCCAGCCTTTTAGATTTCAACATCCGGATCCATTGTTTCCACTGCAGGTAAGCTTTTTTCCTGAGCTTACTGCCCTCTAACCATTAAAAGAAGCATGTACGTAGGGTGTGCACATTTATTGGGAGTCATGGTGAATAACAAGCGTCATTCAATGTGTATGGCCACATTAAAGCGTCCTATCCACATCAGACAAAAGTTAGTTAATCTTGCAGGTAATATGTGGAGAGCTACACTGCCGATCCCAAAACTCTGCTGCTGTGAAAAACAAGGATTTTACATGTGTGTTCTCAACATTGCCAGTCTATTGGTATTTAGGGCATAAGTGTATGGTAACAGCTAATCCCTGTACCTACTGAAATAAACATGCATGATGATTCGAGCATGCACGCATGATAGCTATCAGCTGAACAAGGATTTAACCACCGTCTATATCATGTACCATGCCAACATAATAAATGTCTGTCTTTTTTGAAATATTTTGCAGTAAAGAATTTATTACACTTGTATTTTTAGTTACTATAAAGAATTCTCTCCCTGTTCTCACATTGTTTATCATCATTTACATCATTACAATACTTACAATTTCAGTATCCTACTGAAAGTGTACATACAGTGTACTTTTTTGTTGTTTTGTTTGTAGTCTTTAGTAGTACTCACTAGAATATACACTTTAATATTTAACATTATAGCTCACCTCAAGATTTTCTGTAAAAGAGATACAAATGATTGCTCCTCATAAATCCATAACGTAAAAAGCTGAACCAAAATGCCTTTACATAAATCTAACAATGCTGTTATGGTATATAATAAATTATAGGGCCACATTTCATAGAAGGCTAATGTAAGATTAGGATAAAAAAAAACGAATGTTTTTTGGTAACCAGAACTTCACATCCTTATGTGTACAAATATAACATCAAATGCAAGCTTAAAATTGACAAAAAAAATCTCAAAAAGAACAATGAACAACATATGGTTTGTCAAAGTGCACTTAAATAATAATAGCACACAAAAAATTGGAATCCATGCTATACTGGCACACAGCTTCTCTCCTGAAAGTTCAATAAAACATCACAGAGAATTCTTTATAGATTAGACTCACCCTTCCTGCACTATGAGCAGATTGTGCATATCAGTACTGCATGAGCAGGTGGCATACTGTGACAGTAACTCCGTGATTGGAAGAGGTTCTAACTTTTATGATCAGCAGCAAGAGCTATTAAATGCATCTACATGGTACAATGAATAACTGCATTTTAAGAAACTAAGACTATTTTTTAAATAGATATTATATTCAGATCAATAATAAACATGTTGTAGTTTATAACTGCCTGAAAGTCACGGAATGGCTAGCTTTTTTCTACGTCTCCCTCCATGTAGGTACATTTTTAAATTATTGCTAAATTAAGCCAAATATTTGGAAGGACAATACAGATAGAAAATGATTTACTCTCCCACCATCCTATGGCCTTATCAGCACCATTGCTGCTGTTTTATTTTACCTTAAATTTCATAGTTGACAGGGCCAACTGTATTCTTGTTATATTTAGACTGGGATTACATGTTTCATTGAATGGATTCATTAAAGAAATACCCCCAATAGAATATGTGTGTAGTGTAGTAACAAGACAGGGAAAACCAAAGAAAGAATTACAAAAAGTAAAACTTCTCCTCAGGACTGCATTGGGCATAATACAGCATGTAATTTTACACTTACAGTAGCATTATGTGCCATAGTTAAGGTGGGGCTCTACTGTCATTACTTTATTTACCCTTTCTACTTCATATACACAAATATCTCATTTCCATGGTAAAGGATTAGAGATGAGCGAACTTACAGTAAATTCGATTCGTCACAAACTTCTCGGCTCGGCGGTTGCTGACTTTTCCTGCATAAATTAGTAAAGCTTTCAGGTGCTCCCGTGGGCTGGAAAAGGTGGATACAGTCCTAGGAGACTCTTTCTTAGGACTGTATCCACCTTTTCCAGCCCACCGGAGCACCTGAAGGCTGAACTAATTTATGCAGGAAAAGTCAGCAACCGCCGAACTGAGAAGTTTGTGACGAATCGAATTTACTGTAAGTTCGCTCATCTCTATAAATGATGAATGCATTGTGATTGTACATTAATCATTTAACACGATGTGTATGAGTATTACTTTAAAGGGGTGCTCAGTCCCTAATACATCTTATCCCCTATCCAAAGGATAGGGGATAAGATGTCTGATCATGGGGGTCCCGCCAATCTGTCATTGCGCACCCACCTTTGTGAGCTCTCCGCAGCGCTGGAGGCTCCAAATGTGTAGGGTGACGACAAAGGGGCCGGAGTATCGTGACATCATGACTCAGCCCCACGGATGCTGCACAGGGGCAGAGATGTGACGTCATGATACTCCGGCCCTGTGGTCATCACGTTACACATTTGGAGCCTCCAGCACTGCAGAGAGCTCACAAAGGTGGGTGGGCGCAATGACAGATTGTGGGGGTCCTGCCTTTCAGATTCTTACGCCCCCCCCCCCCTTTAAGAGGGCCACTGGACCCTTAACCACCTGAGAGTACAAAGGTCTTGACTTGGATACAGATGGACCTTTGGTGTCTTCATCTGTATCCTCATCCTCCATCCTCTTTGATGTTAAGTCAGATTGTACACAAGATGGAACAATGCCCCCTAGAAGAACTCTGCCAGGTGTAGTTCTCTGAGAGGCATGACATACCTGTGCATCCAAGTGGCCACCACGATTGCCACTTGGACGCGGACGCTTGACACAGGAGGCGATGAAATGTGTATTCTCCCACAGTAAAAACACAGGCCCTTAAATTGACAAAATCTTCTGCCCTCCTCCGAGGTATGAATTGACCATATTTGTATGGGTTCCACCTCAGTCATAGGATGATTATTAAAGACAGGAAAAGATTCAAGCAAAAGAGGAGAATTAAAGGAAGATGCGCTCATGTAGACGTCTATATAAACGGACAGCTTGGTAGTGATGAGTGGCATTGGCTATATTCGAATTCACAATATTTCACAACTATATAGACGAATATTCGTCCTATATTTGCTATATTCGCAGATTCGGATAATCGAGGAAGAAAACAGTGAAGGGGTGGGCAACTTTACTATTGGTTGGTAGGGATCTTGTTGATAACCTCTGACAAGTGTATTTGCATCATTCTAATTGGCCCACAAGTGAAAAGAAGGAATATGGAAAAAAAAAGTGAATATTCGTAATTTTGAATATATAGCGAATAAATTTGCAATATTTGCAAATTTGTGAATTTGTGATATTCACGATAAAAATTTGAAATGCGAATATTCACGCCCAACACTATTGGTCAAGGGTGTCAGGAGAGGGGTAAGTCACCAGTATGTCTTTTAAGGTTTCGGATAATCCCAATCTAAACTGACAAACCAAAGCTGGAGTGTTCCACCGAGAAGCCACACACCACTTTCTAAAGTCTGCGCAATACTCCTCAACGTGTCTACGACCTTGCTTTAATGTACGCAGCTGAGATTCAGCATAAGCAGCACGGTTTGGTTCTGCGTACAAGCATCCCAATCCTGCAAACAGTGAATCCATGGAGGTCAATTTAGCGGCATCAGGACCAAGGGAAAATAACCTTTCCTGGATACCCCCTTGCAGAAGAGACAATTCCCACCCTCTGGGCTTCAGTGCCAGAAGAGTAAGGTCTCAGACGGAAGTATAATTTCCAACTTTCACAGAAGGTCTTAAACATTTTTTGGTTACCCGAAAAACAATTTTGGAGATTACCTTGCGGCTACACGGGAGCAGTGACAGAAATGGATGACACTCGGGTACGCGCAGACTCCAACTACTGGGTTCTGTCTAGCAAACCCTGTGTTAACTGCTCCTGATCATGCAGTCTCTGAGTCATGGTCTGAAATGAAGCTGACTGAAACAGAGAAGACTCAGACTGCTGAAGTATTTCAGCTAACAATGCAGGCATAGCTTCCATAGCAAGAGCAAGGCAAATTAGGTATTGGGGTATTGGGGCCTGCGAAAATGTCATGCATGTGCAGGGATGAGTGGAGCCCTGAGCTCACCCACTCCCAGTTGCCCTGCCTACTTGCATAACTGCCCTAGGTAATGGGTCCAGAACCATGGGGACAGTCCCTGCCTGAATAAGTGCAGGGAGTAAAACGTCAACAAAATAAACTTGCAACACAGACAGAGGTCGGGACACTGTATGGAATCACAGACATTAACAGAAATAATAACTAAGCATACACACTCAACATGTCACAGTCCACAAGCTGAGTCAGTACCAAGAGATGACAGAAAAGCCAAATCGCAAAAACAGGAGAGGAGTCAGAGAGCGGAGCCAATGGTCAAATATGCCAGAAATACAAGATACAGTACAAATGATAGTTAGGAATATGAGCTCTTTTGCAGGCAAGGTGTGAGAGCAGACTGTCAGTTTATATAGGAGCCTGAACAGCAACAAGAATAAACAAAAGCTCTCAATACAGATTAATTTGGTGAAATTTGGTGATGCATTTAGCAACATTAGTATAATTTTCTGGCCAACCTTATTCCTCTCTCCCTATTCAAAACACATGCAAGTATATGGGGAATAAGGAGGAATATGCACTGCTCAAAAAAGTAAAGGGAAAACTTAAACAACACAATGGGGGAGATTTACTAAGCTGTTAAGACTCTTTATTTCTCATCTAAATTTGTCGCATGGTTTGTCGCAATCTATTTTTTTGCGACTTTTCTGCGACAAATGGTTTAGAACTTTTCTGTTCCTCGAAAGCATAAATGTCTAAAATAGACTGACTGTTCATAGTCATGCATTTATCATGAACGACATTCGCAAACCTCGTATGCGACAGTCGCAAATCGCCTATATACGTGGAAACTTCAGACCAAGGCAAACCTGGCGGAAATGTGTTCCCAAGTATAATTTTGTAGGTCCTACAAGCTGTTTGACAGTGCAACACCAAGGAGATAAGCGAAAAATGCATGCATATATTCTGTGTTGTCTCTGCAACCACCTTTTTTTTTTTTTTTTTTTTAACATTGTCCATTTACGTTTAAATTTTGTGCCTCATTCCCTTTTATTTTTTGTTTGGTTGTTATTTTCTGCCATACCTGAGCAGTAATGTTTTTGCTTTCAAATGTAAGGATTTTGACCTCAGTTTCCTTGTTTCCATCTCCTTTTTCAAAGTTCATTATTTTGTATTTGTTAAAATAGAGTCCAATTAATGCATTGCAATAAACCATGTTTAATTGTAATTTTTCTGCGTTACAGAGTAACTCCAACAGTATGGATGTAAAAACATAAATTGACATGTCTTTTTGCACTGTGCTATATTTATAGCAGAAATTATAACTAACATCATCTTCATTAAACAGTGTTTCATCTCTTACCCTAAAAACGATAAATGTCAAATAAAAAATTGGACAAATGTTTTTTTTTGTTAACCTTAACCCCTTAAGGACCAAGGATGTACAGGGACGTCCTTGCACCCTGGGCTTTAAGGACCAAGGACATCCCCGTACGTCCTGGCGTTTTCCGATCCCTGCTGCGGGCGGGCAGAGATCGGAAGCGGATACCTGCTGAAATGCTTCAGCAGGCATCCAGGGCAAACGCCGAGGGGGGCCATTTCCCTTGCACAAATCGCGAGGGAAATCGCCCTTGCGATCTGCGGCGATACTGGGCTGATCGGGTCTCTGGGACCCGACCGCCCGATAATTTTGCATGATCCTGGTTGTCACAGACAGCCAGGACCATGATGAAGGCTAGGTGCGAGGTGGCAAGCCTGCCACCTGCCACCTCCTATCCCCTGCGATCCGTCGATTAGCTATCTGATCAATAGCAGGGTGGGGGGCGGTTACTTCCTCCCGACCTGCCCGGCCCCTTGAAGTCCGGAGAGGACGGGAAGAAGACCGAAGGACGCGGCGGGGGACGGGGGAGTGCTGGGGATCGGCCCCGGTACTTACCTCGTCCCTGAAGACCCGGATCCCGACGATGAAGATGGCGGCGGCAACAGGTGAGTTCCTCTTCAGCCGCGGTCGGGCCCTTTACAGCAATGCACGTCGCCGTAAAGCGACATGCATTGCTGTATTGGGACCCTGTATACTACAACAGTTTTGCAACTTCTGGAAGTCCACAGTTTTGGGACCACTGTGCCCTTCCAGATGTTGCAAAACTACACATCCTCAGCATGCCCTTACTGTCCAGGCATGCTGGGAAGTGTAGTTCTGTAACATCTGGCCCTTCAGATGTTTCAGAACTACAACTCCCAGCATGCCTGGACAGTTTTGGCATACTGGGAGTTGTAGTTTTGCAACATCTGGAAGGGCACAGATTGGAAACCACTGTATTAGTGGTCTGCAAATTGTAGTCCTCCAGATGTTGCAAAACTACAACTCCAAGCATGCTGGGAGTTGTAGTTCGGCAACATCTGGCTATAAAGATGTTGCCGAACTACTACTTCCAGCATGCCTGAGAATGTTTGGTAGTTGTGGTTTTGCAACAACTGGAGGCACACTGGTTGGGAAACATTGTCTGTTTCCTAACTCAGTGTTTCCCAACCCGTGTGCCTCCAGCTGTTTCAAAACTATAACTACCAGCATGCACTGATAGACTGTGCATGCTGGGAGTTGTAGTTTTGCAACAGCTGGAGGTCCCCCCCCCCCCCCCCTGTGAATGTACAGGGTACATTCACATGGGCAGGGGGCTTACAGTGAGTATCAGGCTGCAAGTTTGCAATGCAGCAAATTTTGCGCGGCAGCTCAAACTTGCAGCAGGAAACTCGCTGTAATCCCCCGCCCGTGTGACTGTACCCTAAAAACACTACACTACACTACACTAACGCAAAATAAAATAAAAAGTAAAAAACACTACATATACACATACCCCTACACAGCCCCCCTCCCCAATAAAAATGAAAAACGTCTGGTACGCCACTCTTTCCAAAATGGAGCCTCCAGCTGTTGCAAAACAACAACTCCCAGTATTGCCGGACAGCCGTTGACTGTCCAAGCATGCTGGGAGTTTTGCAACTTCTGGAGGCACTCTTTTTGGGAATCACTGGCGTAGAATACCCCTATGTCCACCCCTATGCAAATCCCTAATTCAGGCCTCAAATGCACATGGCGCTCTTTCACTTTGGAGCCCTGTCGTATTTTAAGGCAACAGTTTAGGGCAACATATGGGGTATCCCCGTACTCGGGAGAAATTGCCTAACACATTTTGTGGGGCTTTTTCTCCTTTCACTCCTTTTGAAAAAGTGAAGTTGGGGTCTACACCAGCATGTTAGTGTAAAAAAATTAATTTTTGCACTAACATGCTGGTGTTGCCCTATACTTTTCATTTTGAAAACAGGTAAAAGGGAAAAAAGCCCCCCAAAATTTGTAATGCAATTTCTCCCGACTACGGAGATACCCCTTATGTGGGTGCAAAGTGCTCTGGGGGTGCACAACAAGGCCCAGAAGGGAGAGTGCGCCATGTACATTTGAGGTGATTTGAACAGGGGTGGCTGATTGTTACAGCGGTTTTGACAAACGCAAAAAAAAAAAAAACCCACATGTGACCCCATTTCAGAAACGACACCCCTCACGGAATGTAATGAGGTGTGCAGTGAGAATTTACACCCCACTGGTGTCTGACAGATCTTTGGAACAGTGGGCTGTGCAAATTAAAAATTTTGTACAGCCCACTGTTCCAAAGATCTGACAGACACCAGTGGGGGTAAATGCTCACTTTACGCCTTGTTACGTTCCTCAAGGGGTCTAGTTTCCAAAATAGTATGCCATATGGTGGTTATTTTGCTGTCCTGGCACCATAGGGGCTTCCTAAATGCGACATGCCCCCTGAGCAAAATTTGCTCTCAAAAAGCCAAATAGGACTCCTTCTATTCTGAGCATTGTAGTTCGCCCGTAGTGCACTTCAGGTCAACTTATGGGGTACCTCCATACTCAGAAGAGATGGGGTTACACATTTTGGGGGGTATTTTCTTCTATTAACCCTTGCAAAAATGTGAAATTTGGGGGGAAACACACATTTTAGTGAAATTTTTTTTTTTTTACATATGCAAAAGTCGTGAAACACCTGTGGGGTATTAAGGCTCACTTTATGCCTTGTTACGTACCTCAAGGGGTCTAGTTTCCAAAATGGTATGCCATGTGTTTTTTTTTTGCTGTTCTGGCACCATAGGGGCTTCCTAAATGCAACATGCCCCCCAAAAACCATTTCAGAAAAACATACTCTCCAAAATCCCCTTGTCGCTCCTTCGCTTCTGAGCCCTCTACTGCGCCCACCGAACACTTTACATAGACATATGAGGTATGTACTTACTCGAGAGAAATTGGGCTAAAAATATAAGTATACATTTTCTCCTTTTACCCCTTGTAAAAAATAAAAAATTGGGTCTACAAGAACATGCGAGTGTAAAAAATGGAGATTGTGAATTTTCTCCTTCACTTTGCTGCTATTCCTGTGAAACACCTAAAGGGTTAAAACGCTGACTGAATGCCATTTTGAATACTTTTGGGGGTGCAGTTTTTATAATGGGGTCATGTGTGGGGTATTTCTAATATGAAGACCCTTCAAATCCACTTCAAACCTGAACTGGCCCATGAAAAATTGTGAGTTTGGAAATTTTGTGAAACATTGGAAAATTGCTGCTGAACTTTGAAGCCCTCTGGTGTCTTCCAAAAGTAAAAACACGTAAATTTTATGATGCAAACATAAAGTGGATATATTGTATATGTGAATAAAAAAAATTATTTGGAATATCCATTTTCCTTACAAGCAGAGAGCTTCAAAGTTAGAAAAATGCAACATTTTCCAATTTTTAATCAAATTTGGGGATTTTTCACCAAGAAATGATGCAAGATACCACAAAATTTTACCACTATGTTAAAGTAGAATATGTCATGAAAAAACGATCTTGGAATCAGAATGATAACTAAAAGCATTCCAGAGTTATTAATGTTTAAAGTGACAGTGGTCAGATGTGCAAAAAACGCTCTGGTCCTAAGGTGTAAAATGGCCTGGTCCTTAAGGGGTTAATTGTCAATGGGTTACTCTGTAAAGGGTTACTCTGGTGTGAACTTTTATAAAATTTAAAATCAAATGTTCCCAGTAAGTCAAACATATTGATAAATCTAGTTTTCGTTAATAAATTATCCCTTCTAGGAATTTAGAGCAGATGGATAATACAGAGTAAAACCTTTCCTTTTGCTTTTCAAGATTTGCGTTGTTCCCATTTTTACCACATTGTTCTCTGCTGACATCTGTTGCCCATATTTGGAATTGTCCACAGCACCATAGGTAAGAACGTACGAATGGCAAAAAAAAAAAAGGAAAAGAAAACTAAATAAAAAAGAAAAAGAAAAAACAAACCTCTTCAGCTAAAATTTCCGTTTTGTTCTGGGAGAAATTTTTGGACTTGAGTTTACGCTTTCTGCTGCCAATAACAGATTCCCCCTGGCCAGAAAGGGGAGCCAGTGGAGGAGAGTCATCAGGTGAGGGGGGTTACAGAGGGCTCCATGAGGCAAGACAGCAAACACCTGCTTTCAAAAAGGTGCAATAAAATGGAAATGCACATAGTTTGATTAGCTGAAGAGAACAGGATTAAGGAAGCAAGGGGGGACAGCCAAATTCCCTATATAAGGAGTACCTACCTGTGTTAAACTAACAAGGCAGCTTCTGAAGTTGGAGAGGGTGTGAGTGATATACGCTCTGTCTAATATAGACCAGGGAAGGAGGAGGGAAGATCTTGCAACAAATTTAACAAAGTCTGTGCGACTTTTGGTAAATTTGGCGCAAATTAGACCAATGTCTAACACATGCACTGCTCTAAACACAGACTTAAATTAGACACACATGATAAATCTCCCCCAATGTAAGTCAATCACACTTCTGTGAAATCACACTGTCCACTCAGGAAGCAACACTGATTGACAACCAATTTCAAATGCTGTTGTGCGAATGGAACAAACAACAGGTGGAAATTATAGGCAATTAGCAAGACTACCTCAATTAGGGAGGGGTTCTGCAGGTGGGACCACAGACCACTTCTCAGTGCCTATGGTTCCTGGCTGATGTTTTGGTCACTTTTGAATGCTGGCGGTGCTTTCACTCTAGTGGTAGCATGAGAAGGAGTCTACAACCCAAACAAGTGGCTCAGGTAGTGCAGCTCATCCAGGATGGCACATCAATGCAAGCTGTGGCAAGAAGGTTTGCCGTGTCTATCATCGTAGTCTCCAGAGCATGGAGGCACTACCAGGAGACAGGCCAGTACATCAAGAGATGTGGAGGAGGCCGTAGGAGGGCAACAACCCAGCAGCAGGATTGATACCTCCGCCTTTGTGCAAGGAGGAGCCGGAGGAGCACTGCCAAAGTAAAATAACCTCCAGCAGGCCACAAATGTGCATTTGTCCACTCAAGCGGCCAGAAACAGACTCCATGAGAGTGGTATGAGGGCCCGACGTCCACAGGTGGGGGTTGTGCTTACAGCCCAACACCGTGGAAGACATTTGGCATTTGCCAGAGAACACCAAGATTGTCAAATTCGCCACTGGTGCCCTGTGCTCTTCATAGATCAAAGCAGGCTCACACTGAGCACATGTGACAGACATGGCAGAGTGCTGTGGAAAACGTTCTGCTGCCTGCAACATCCTCCAGCATGACTGGTTTGGCGGTGGGTCAGTAATGATGTGGGGTGGCATTTCTTTGGGGGACAATACAGCCCTCCATGTGCTTGCCAGAGGTAGCCTGACTGCCATTAGGTACCGAAATGAAAACCTCAGACCCCTTACTGGTGCTGTTGACCCTGGGTTCCTCCTAATGGAAGACAATGCTAGACCTCACGTGGCTGGAGTGTGTCAGCAGTTCCTGCAAGATGCTATGGACTGATGCTATGGACTGGCCCGCCTGTTCCCCAGACCTGAATCCAATTGAGCACATCTGGGACATCATGTCTCCCTCCATCCACCAACGCCACATTGTACCACAGACTGTCCAGGAGTTGGCGGATGCTTTAGTCCAGGTCTGGGAGGACATCCCTCAGGAGCATGCCCAGGCATTGTAGGGAGGTCATACGGGCACGTGGAGGCCACACACAACTGAGCCTCATTTTGACTAGTTTTAAGGACATTACATCAAAGTTGTATCAGCCTGTAGTGTGGTTTTCCACTTTGATTTTGATGGTAACTCCATATCCAGACCTCCATGGGTTGATACATGGGTTGATACATGATTTCCAATGATCATTTTTATGTGATTTTGTTGTCAGCACAGTGAAAGGAGAACTCCGGTATAGGTGGGAAAAAACAACCTATCCCCTATCCTAAGCATAGGGGATAAGTGTTAGATCACGGGGGGTCCGACAACTGGGGCCCCCTGCGATCTCCTGTAGGGGGACCCAGCTCGCTCCTGCTCAATGCAGGAGCCGAGCATTTTCGACCACAGCCGAAGCTGCGCCCGACACGCCCCCTCCATTCACTTCTATGGCAGGGCCGGAGATTGCCGAAGGCAGCACTCCGGCCCTGCCATAGAAGTGTATGGAGGGGGCGTGTCGGCGCAGCTTCGCCTGTGGTCGAAAACGCTCGGCTCCTGCATTGAGCAGGAGTGAGCCAGGTCCCCGTACAGGAGATCGCAGGGGGCCCCAGCTGTCGGACCCCCCGCGATCTAACACTTATCCCCTATGCTTAGGATAGGGGATAAGTTGTTTTTCCCACCCATACCGGAGTTCTCCTTGAACTATGTAAAGACGAAAGTTCATTCATTCTGATCTTGGATGTGTTATCTTAGTGTTCCCTTTATTTTTTTGAGCAATGTAGTAGAAATTTTGTTGCTCAACAAGTATTCAACCCCGCCCCGCGTGCGTAGTGACGTAATAACGATGCCGGAAAGCGAGGCCCGGACCCTGGAGAAGATGCGCAAGACACCGGAGGATTGCGAAGTGGACCCGGAGCAGCGGGGATAGGTAAGTGAACCTGCTGGGGCACATTACACTGCTATCCGACAGCAGCTTAAGCATTTTGCGCTGTCGGATAGCAGTTAATGCGATGGCCCCGACATATAAAAGCATTGTATGTCGATGCTGACATCAACATACGATGGCCTCTGAGAGGCCATCGTATGTCGATTTTATCATATGTCGGGGCCATCGTAGGTCGGGGGGCTACTGTATTTGGAAGTTCAAACTGAACCGCGAGAAATGTCCGTGGTGGCGACCAATCAGGAAGCTGCCGGTGTCCGTGGGACCAATCAGGAGGCAGTAGGAGGAGGCTGTCATCGTTGTGCAGGGTTACCGCTGTGGGGAATGAATAAAATAAATCAATAAAAAGATATACTGATATACAACCAGCGCATAAATATAATTGCACTCACTAAAAAGTGCATAATGCATAAGAATAAATAGTTGTAGACGTGCAAAAAGACAAGGAATATATATAAAAAAAAAACACCAAAAAAATACAAAAATATAAAGACACATCTTTATATTTTTGTATTTTTTTGGTGTTTTTTTATATATTCCTTGTCTTTTTGCACGTCTACAACTATTTATTCTTATGCATTATGCACTTTTTAGTGAGTGCAATTATATTTATGCGCTGGTTGTATACAGTATATCTTTTTATTGATATGCTATTGTTATGTCATGTTGTTTTTTAGACATCTCAGGGGTTAATACCCATTGTGAGCTCTATACCTTGTGACTCCCTTGGTGAATGATTGTTCTGACACCAAGGGGTTAACTCATTTATTTGGAGTGTGTATATATACTGCTTCCTGTTCCCCCTGTCCATATGCCTGATGAAGCGCTTATGCGCGAAACACGTTGCATGTTGGGAATAAACTGATAAACTGATTGCTCTATCCTTCTCCTGGTCCCTCAGCGCCCTATTGTCCAATGGTTTGGAGGTCGTAGGGATAGGAGGACGGGATAGGAGGACAGCATAGGAGGTCTGGATAGGAGGTCGGGATAGGAGGACGGGATAGGAGGACGGGATAGGAGGACAGGATAGGAGGACGGGATAGGAGGATGGGAAAGGAGGATGGGAAAGGAGGACGGGAAAGGAGGTCGAGATATGAGGACGGGAAAGGAGGACGGGAAAGGAGGACAGGCTAGGAGGACAGGATAGGAGGACGGGCTAGGAGGACGGGATAGATGGACAGGATAGATGAATGGGATAGGAGGACGGGATAGGAGGACGGGATAGGAGGACGGGAAAGGAGGACGGGAAAGGAGGTCGAGAAAGGAGGTCGAGATAGGAGGACAGGAAAGGAGGACGGGAAAGGAGGTCGAGATATGAGGACGGGAAAGGAGGACGGGAAAGGAGGTCGAGATATGAGGACGGGAAAGGAGGACGGGAAAGGAGGATGGAAAAGGATGATGGGAAAGGATGGTAAAGATATGAGGACGGGAAAGGAGGACGGGATAGGAGGACGGGATAGATGGACGGGAAAGGAGGACGGGAAAGGAGGACGGGAAAGGAGGACGGGAAAGGAGGTCGAGATAGGAGGACGGGAAAGGAGTTCGAGATAGGAGGACGGGAAAGGAGGATGGGAAAGGAGGTCGAGATATGAGGACAGGAAAGGAGGACGGGATAGGAGGACGAGATAGGAGGACGGGATAGGAGGACAGGATAGGTGGTCGGGATATGAGGTCGGGATATGATGACGGGATAGGAAATTGGGATAGGACAACAATATATGAGGACAGGATATGAAGTCAAAAGCTTCCTCCTTTGTTTATTTTCCTCCCCAACAAAGATTAGGAAGGAAAATTTTAGAGTAGTGTATCAGATTGTACTCCCTCTCAGTGGTGCAGGCCTAACCCGGGAGGGCTACTTGATAGATCCTGCCGGTATCAAATGCTTGTCGAAAATATCAACCATGCACGTGTAAGTAAGCACAATTGGTACTGCAAAACAGCGTATCAAACTTTGAATGTTTCATTTATTCAGTTATGGTTTAATTTTCTTGCTCCAACCTGTTTCTTTGGATTCTTGTGGTAATTCCAGAGATAACATATGAGCATTAGCGATGATCGGATTTTATTAAAAACTTAATTTGTGCCATTAGCAGAATTTTCAGAAAAAATTTTGTTTAATTAATTTTGGTAGAAAAGCTATAAAAAAAACTGACATGAGTCAGTGGAGACTAAATGGAGGCAGAATTACACAGCCTGGAGGTGGCGGCAGCATGAGGAGACCATACAGCGGCTGAATGACACAGTGTGGAGGTGGAAGCAGTATGATGAGACCATATAGTAGCTGAATGACACAGCCTGGAGGTGGCGGCAGCATGAGGAGACCATGCAGCGGCTGAATTACATAGCGTGGAGGTGGTAGCAGTATGAGGAGACCATATAGTGGCTGAATGACACAGCCTGGAGGTGGCGGAAGCCTGAGGAAAATATATAGTGGCTGAATGACACAGCCTGGAGGTGGCAGTAGCATGAGGAATGTCACGCCGAGCGCTCCGGGTCCCGCTGCTTCCCCGGAGCGCTCGTGGCATGCTTCTGTATGCAGCGCTCCGGTCGGCACCGCTGACCGCGAGTGCTGCTTCCATGTCCTCGGAGGGGACGCGATCCGAGGTGCGGGACGTGCCCACTCTCGGATCGCGTCCCGTGTCTCTCACTCACCACGTCCTCCTTCACTGCCCTCCCGGTGCGCGCGGCCCCGCTCTTTAGGGCGCGCGCGCGCCGGCTTTATGAAATTTAAAGGGCCAGTGCACCACTAATTGGTGCCTGGCCCAATCAGTTCAAAACATATAAAAACCCACTTCCCCTTCCTGTCCTTGCCGGATCTTGTTGCCTTGTGCCCTGAGAAAGCGTTTATTGTGTCCCAAGCCTGTGTACCTTGACCTTCTGCTGTTGCCCCTGACTACGAACCTCGCTGCCTGCCCTGACCTTCTGCTACGTCTGACTTCTCCTCTGTCTAGTCCTTGTGTACCGCGCCAGTCTCAGCTGCCAGAGAGGTCGAGTCGCTACTGGGGAACACGACCTGGTAGTTACTGCCGCAGCAAGTCCATCCTGCTTTGCGGCGGGCTCTGGTGAACACCAGTAACTGCTTAGAACCGTTTCCCCAGTACGGCCTGCGTCATCGCCTCTCTGGTACAGGGGATCCACCTCCAGTGTCTTCACCAGCCGCTAGTCCGGACCCTGACAGTAGATCCGGCCATGGATCCCGCTGAGGTACCGCTGCCAAGCCTTGCTGATCTCACCTCCGTGGTTGCCCAGCAGTCCCAGCAAATTGCTCAACAAGGACAACAGCTGTCGCAGTTGACCGCCATGATTCAACAGCTCCTGCCTCCACAGCCTCAACCGCCAGCTCCAGCATCTCCTCCTCTCCGAGCTGCTGCTTCTTCTGCTAGAGTCTGCCTGTCTCTCCCAGATAAGTTTGACGGGGACTCTAAAAATTGCAGGGGATTCCTGTCCCAATGCTCCCTGCACTTAGAGATGTTGTCGGACCAATTCTCCACTGAACGGTCTAAGGTGGCGTTCGTCGTCAGTCTACTTTCTGGGAAGGCCTTGGCCTGGGCCACGCCGCTTTGGGACCGCAACGATCCTGCCACTGCCTCAGTCCAGTCCTTTTTTTTCTGAAGTCCGCAGTGTCTTTGAGGAACCTGCCCGTGCCTCATCCGCGGAAACTGCCTTAGTGAACCTTGTCCAAGGAGACTCTACCGTGGGCGAATACGCCATACAATTCAGACTTTGGCCTCTGAGTTGGCCTGGAACAATGAGGCTCTCTGCGCGACCTTTAAAAAAGGTTTATCCAGCCATATTAAGGATTGTCTGGCCGCACGAGAGATACCCTCCTCCCTGACTGAACTAATCCACCTGGCTACCCACATTGATATGCGCTACATTGAGAGACATCAGGAGCTCCGCCAGGAGAAAGATCTCGTTCGCACCAAGCGATACCCGCGCCTGGCTCCTCTCTTCCAGCATCCTTTGCAGTCTGTTACTGTGCCTCCCGCTGAGGAGGCCATGCAAGTGGACCGGTCTCGCCTGACCCAGCAAGAGAGGACTTGCCGGAGGAACGAGAACTTATGCCTATACTGTGCGAGCTCAGAACATTTCCTAAAGGATTGCCCTCTTCGTCCTCAGCATCAGGGAAACGCTCGCACCTAGTGATCGTGGGAGAGGCATCACTGGGTGTAAATTCTTCCTTTCCACGCCTGACTATTCCAGTGCGGATTTCTCCAGCTGATAAAGCCTCCTTCTCTGCGGAGGCATTCTTGGACTCTGGTTCAACAGGAAACTTCATAAAAGCCTCCTTCATCAACCGGTTTAACATCCCTGTTATCCGTCTAGTCAAGCCCTTCTACATTTCCTCAGTTAACGGAGAACACCTGAATTCTACCGTGCGTTACCGCACGGCCCCTGTACGCATGACCGTGGGGGTTCTCCATCAAGAAAGGATTGAGTTCTTTGTCCTGCCTAACTTCACCTCAGACATCCTTCTTGGCTTACCCTGGCTCCAGCGGCATTCTCCTACCCTGACTGGACAACGGGGAACATAAAATCCTCTTTGTTGCCAAGAAGGATGGGTCTCTACGCCCTTGTACTGACTACCGCGGCCTCAAGAAGATCACTATAAAGAACCGCTACCCTCTGCCACTCATCTCGGAACTCTTTGACCGGCTGCGCGGAGCAAAGATTTTTACCAAGCTTGACCTCAGGGGCGCGTACAATCTCATCAGAATTCGTGAAGGAGATGAGTGGAAAACTGCTTTTAACGCTAGAGATGGTCACTTCGAATACCTGGTCATGCCATTCGGTCTTTGCAACGCCCCTGCAGTCTTCCAAGACTTTGTCAATGAGATCTTCCGGGACTTGTTGTATACTTGCGTGGTGGTCTATCTCGATGACATTCTAATCTTCTCCTCCAACCTAGAGGAACACCGCCTCCATGTTCGCCAAGTGCTCCAGCGCCTACGAGTTAACCATCTCTACGCCAAAATTGAAAAATGCCTCTTTGAACGTACCTGTCTTCCTTTCCTAGGATATCTGGTCTCAGGACAGGGCCTTCAAATGGACCCCGATAAGCTCTCCGCAGTCTTGGATTGGCCACGCCCCTCTGGACTTCGCTCTATCCAGCGCTTCCTCGGATTCGCTAATTACTACCGTCAGTTTATCCCCCACTTCTCCACCATCGTGGCTCCCATTGTGGCTCTGACCAAGAAAGATGCGAATCTGAGATCCTGGCCTCCCCAAGCGGAAGAAGCTTTTACTCGCCTTAAGGCCGCCTTCGCCTGCGCACCAGTCTTGACTAGGCCTGATCCACTGAAGCCATTCTTCCTCGAGGTGGATGCCTCTTCAATAGGAGCCGGGGCGGTTCTTCTTCAGAAAAATGCTAAAGGAAAAAACGTCACTTGCGGTTTTTTCTCTAAAACGTTTTCTCCTCCTGAAAAAAATTACGCTATTGGTGACCGAGAATTGCTGGCCATTCCAGGAGTGGAGGCTTCTCTTGGAAGGGTCTCTCCACCCGATCACCATCTACACTGACCACAAAAATCTGTCATACCTACAGTCCGCTCAGCGCTTAAATCCTCGCCAGGCCAGGTGGTCATTGTTCTTCGCTCGCTTTAATTTCCAGATACATTTTCGTCCTGCAGACAAGAATGTCAGGGCGGATGCCCTTTCTCGTTCCACTGATGCCACGGAGGCAGAAACCTCTCTCTGACACATCGTTCCCCCTGAGTGTCTGATCTCTGCTGCTCCGGCTTCCCTGGCACCAGTTCCTCCAGGAAAAACCTTTGTCCCTCCACGTCTTCGCCTCCGGACTCTCAAATGGGGTCACTCCTCCCACTTGGCGGGTCACGCTGGAATAAAAAAATCCACTCAGTTGATTGCCAGACACTATTGGTGGCCTTCCCTTGAAAAAGATGTAACTGACTTCGTACGCTCCTGTACTGTCTGGGCACGTGATAAAATTCCTCGCCAAAGGCCCGCGGGTCTTCTTCTTCCTCTGCCAGTACCCGAATAGCCTTGGTCACACATAGCGATGGACTTAGTCACTGACCTTCCTGTATCCCATGGCAACACTGTCATTTGGGTGGTCGTTGATCGATTCTCCAAAATGGCCCATTTCGTTCCACTTCCTGGCCTCCCTTCTGCGCCACAATTGGCGAAGCATTTCTTTTTGCACATTTTTCGTCTCCACGGACTGCCTACGCATATCGTCTCCGATAGAGGCGTTCAATTCATCTCGAAATTCTGAAGAGCACTCTGCACCCAATTAAAGATTAAATTTAATTTTTCCTCCGCCTACCACCCGCAATCTAATGGACAAGTGGAGAGAATAAACCAAATCCTTGGTGACTACCTGCGACATTTTGTCTCCTCCCGCCAAGATGATTGTGTTGACCCGTTACCCTGGGCCGAATTCTCGTACAATTTCAAATACTCTGAGTCATCCGCCAAGTCTCCATTCTTTGTGGTGTACGGCCGTCACCCACTTCCCCCCCTCCCTATCCCCACGTCATCTAGAGTCCCTGCCGTAGATGATTTGACCCGGGACTTTTCCTCTATTTGGAAGGAGACTCAAAAGTCGCTCTCGCTGGCCTCCTCTCGTATGAAGAAACATGCGGACAAGAAGAGAAGAATTCCTCCTGTCTTTGCCCCTGGTGACAAAGTGTGGCTCTCTGCCAAATATATTCGGTTCCGTGTCCCTAGCTACAAGCTGGGTCCACGTTACCTCGGGTCATTTAGGGTCAAAAGTCAAATCAACCCTGTCTCTTACAAGCTTCATCTTCCTCCTTCTCTTCGTATTCCTAACTCTTTTCATGTTTCCCTTCTCAAGCCTCTCATTCTTAACCGCTTTTCTCCCAAGGTCACCGTTCCTGCTCCTGTCTCGGGCTCCTCTGACGTCTTCTTGGTTAAAGAAATTCTCGCTTCAAAGATTGTCAGAGGTAAAAAAAAAATTCTTGTTGATTGGGAGAATTGTGGCCCCGAAGAGAGGTCTTGGGAGCCAGAGGACAATATTCTAGACAAAGAACTCATCTACAGATTCCTTGGTTCCAAGAAGAGGGGGAGACCCAAGGGGGGGGTACTGTCACGCAGAGCGCTCCAGGTCCCGCTGCTTCCCCGGAGCGCTCGCAGCGTGCTTCTGTATGCTTCTGTATCGCGTCCCGTGTCTCTCACCCACCACGTCCTCCTTCACTGCCCTCCCGGTGCGCGCGGCCCCGCTATCTAGGGCACGCACGTGCCGGCTCTATGAAATTTAAAGGGCCAGTGCACCACTAATTGGTGCCTGGCCCAATCAGTTCAAAACATAAAAAAAACCACTTCCTCTTCCTGTCCTTGCCGGATCTTGTTGCCTTGTGCCCTGAGAAAGTGTTTAGTGTGTCCCAAGCCTGTGTACCTTGACCTTCTGCTGTTGCCCCTGACTACGAACCTCGCTGCCTTCCCTGACCTTCTGCTACATCTGACCTCGCCTCTGTCTAGTCCTTGTGTACCGCGCCAGTCTCAGCTGCCAGAGAGGTCGAGTCGCTACTGGGGAACACGACCTGGTAGTTACTGCCGCAGCAAGTCCATCCTGCTTTGCGGCGGGCTCTGGTGAACACCAGTAACTGCTTAGAACCGATTCCCTAGTACGGCCCGCGTCATCGCCTCTCTGGTACAGGGGATCCACCTCCAGTGTCTTCACCAGCCACTAGTCTGGACCCTGACAAGGAAAATATATGGTGGAAGAATGACACAGCCTGAAAGTGACTCGGTGACAGAGTGGTGCAGTGGGTGTCAATACCAGTACCCGGTGATGAAGGTGGGTGAAAAAAGGAGAACTTGGCATCAGATGTGTGGCATCAGGTGGGTGGCAGGGTCAGAATAGTAGCTTAAGAAGGTAGGCAGAAGTAAAACGGTCTATTTTGTAAAAGTTTTAGTGTGCACAAGAAAGTATTGAGAATGTGCATTACGTAAAACCTTAGCTTTTAATAATATGCTTAGGATAAAATAAATGGACCCAAAATTTGTTTTCTAAATCAAACAAAAGGAAAAGTGTTCAAAAAACACCATGTGCCGCCTACACCACCAAGTATTGATGTGATGCAAAGACCTCTAAAAGGTGGAAGGGAACAACGTATGTACCATTGTAATAGGTGGGGTGCACTGCCATTTCCAAGGGTTTTTAGTTGGAAATAGGGAGAGGTTACTGTGTGGGGCCGCCCTTTTTAGGACGAGTAACACTTGCCTCCAAAACGTGGAAGGGAACAACTTATTGTCCATTATAGCCGGTGGAGGTACAAACTTCCCTTGTACTCTCGCCCTATTAATTCCCTTCTTGACAAGTGTTACTCGCCCTAAAAAGGGCAGCCTCACACAGGGACCTCTCCCTATTTCCAACTAAAAACCCTGGGAAATGGCAGTGTTTTTAGGTGGAAATAGGGAGAGGTTCCTTTGTGGAGCAGACCTTTTTAAGGGGAGTAACACTTGCCAAGAAGGGAATTAATAGTGCAAGAGTAGGGCCTTACAGGGGAAGTTTTTATCCCCACCTGTTACAGTGGACCATATGTTGTTCCCTTCCACCTTTTAGAGGTCTTTGCATCACATTAATGCTTGCTGGTATAGATGGCACATGGTGTTTTTTGCACACCTTTCATTTTGTTAAATTTAAAAAAAAATTGGGTCCATATATTTTATCCTAAGAAAAGTTGCATTTTAGCTAATGCATATCCTCAACACTGATGCAGAGGGATTTTTGTTACTGGGGAGCAGCACCTTAAATATGTTTAGCACTATCCATATTTGTGAAGTGTAGGTGTGGCACCATGTTAATCTACTCTGATGCATCAGGCATTGGTGGGTTGAAATCCTGGCTGATCCATACCTGATTCGTCTTCACAAAGGTCAGTCTCGTGGACAGACGAGTGCTCCTTGGGGTTACTATGGCCCCCACCCCCTCTGATGGCACACTACTGGCAGGACAGCTTTTCCAGGTCAAACTCTGCTAGTTGCGGCCACAAATCAAGTTTGGCTGCCCAGAAGCCCAGTGGATTTTCAAAGTGTGTTGGCAAGGTCATGTCAAGGTATGCCACCACCTGCTGGTTCAGGTTCTATTCCAGGTCTACCAGCTGCTGATGAGTTGCTTCACTATGCAGGTGAGGAAAGCCACTCATCAGCGACTGTAGACTCAGGCTGCTGCTGATGGAGCTGGTACTGCTCCTGCCACCCCTCCCCCAGCAGCCATGGCAGTGGAACGTGTGCACATAGGATCCCCCGAGTCAGACCTGCGAGAGGATGGACGATGGTGCCGATAGGCATCGGCCAACTATCTACGTAAGATGTCTCTGTAGTAGGTCAGTTTGTTCTCCCTCTCAGTGGGTGTAAAAAAGGCCCCCATTTTGTGCCAGTAGCGAAGGTCCAACAAGGTGGCAAGCCAGAAGTCATCCCACTGTCGAATGGTGACAATTCGGCAGCCACTACACAAGCAAGTGAGCATGCATCGTGCCATTTGTGCAAGTGACTTGGAGGGACTCCCTTACTCCATCTCCACTGCATACTGCCACAATGTGTCTGGGTCCTCTGTCTCGTCTTCCTTATCACCCTGTAGTTTAACAGTCTGCTCCTGCTCCTCCTCTCCTGTCCGATGACTCCGATGACTATAGAAACCACCCATTTCGTGAAACTTTGCCTGTGCTCCACTGTCCCCCTCTTCCTCCTCCTCTTCCAGTTCAGCCCCCACAAGGCTTATGTGGCCGTGCGATGTAGGCGCCATCTGTTGTAGAATTTAAGTAGTTTGTTCCGTAATCCTGGCGACTGACTAATAATGTGGCTTACTCAAAGGGCCTGAGCAAACGGCAGGTGTCACGTATCAGCGGCCACTGGATGACATTGAAGTTACACAGGGGAGTCCCCTATCTGCTTGGATCATCAAGAAATTGGTGATGGCTTTTCTCTGTTCGTATAGTCCAACCAACATATGGAGGGAGGAATTCCAATAGGTGGAAACGTTTCATATCAGACTATGTTGTGGGATTCCGTTCTGACGCTACAGATCAAGAAGGTTGTGCTTTGCGGTGTACGAGTGGCTGAAGTGCATGCAATGTTTCCTTCCAATTGTTAGGATGTCTTGCAGATTGGGGAAACACTTCAGGAACCGCATGGCTCATGGCTCAGCCTTCCTTGACGCAGCGCAGACAAGATGTTCTTCCTGTTGTCATCACCCTGGTTCCCATTTCCAGTTTTCATGGAGTAAGCCATGATTCGATTCTTGATGAATGACTTTAAGCATTTTCTCCCCTTTGTGACTCCGTTCACCAAGGCAAACCATGTGAAGAACAGCGTGACACCGCCGTGCCCTGCACACATGGTATGCTAGAGGGGCACAGAGACTTGTCCATGCAGTGGAGGCTGAGGACATGGTGGAGGATGAAGAGGCGGAGTCGCACACTGTCGCAGGACCAATGGCCTGAGAGCGTGGAGGCGGAAGCGGCGTGACCTGTCCAAGTTGCTGTTGTGGCTGTGCAGGAACCACATTCACCCAGTGGGCCGTAAAGGACACGTATTGTCCCTGACCGTAATTACAGCTTCAGACGTCGGTGCTGCTGTGCAATTTGGTATACACTGACATGCTCAAGGACTGGCCCACCTTTTGTGCAGGGCTTGCACTTCCTTTTTTACAAAGAAATGACGGCTTGGGACTCTCCACCTCGGCTTAGCACAAGTCATCAATTCTCTGAAAGGTGCATAGTCCACCACTAGAAAAGCGAGAAGCAACCAGCAACTTGGACAGGAGCAGACTTGTGCATGACCAAAATTTTTGTTTCGTTTAGTTTTTTTCGGATCAAATTTATTTCGGTTCTGTTAAACCTTCGGGATACAGTAATTAGTTTTATTCTGTTTTAGAACGCATTCTATATCTTTTTTTCGGTTCTATTCGGAAACTGTTCGGCTGTCGGATGCATTCGTTATTTTGGATCTATTCTTTATATATATCATTCGTTTAACTTTTGTTTTCGGACGATTTTGTTATTTGTTTTAATGCTTATTTCTATCTCAGCCTCACTGTCTCTGATACAGTAGGGATCGGCTGTAATAAGCTAATTGGCTAAAAGGTATCATTTAACAATAAACTCCGATCATGTGACCTCCCAAGGACCAATTGAAAAAAATGAATTAATTATATACTTTCGTTAACGAATGAATTTGTTAAAGAATGAATTTGTTATTTTACGAATGCATTCATTATTTTACGAATGTATTCGTTAATCTAATGTTTGTAATATCGTGGTTATTCGGAAATGTTCCAAATATGTTTTTATGCATTCGGATCAATACGAACATCCGAAAACGGTACAATTTGTAAAAATTAGCATTCGTGACAAAACTAATTAAACATGTCTAGACAGGAGCACATTCAGCTTCTGCGCCGTTGGATGAGTGGGCGCATACAGCTGTCTCTTGGACTTGGCTTCGCTGATGGATTGCTGGTGGAATGACTGATGCGAAGTAGGAGGAGCAGAAGCATCTGGACTGACAGAAGATTGGTGTGACACACAGCTCCCTTCGGCTGAGGTGGTGGAGCCTTAGCTGTCTGAAACAGGGAGCGGCGTGCCACTGGGTGATGCAGCATGCTGGACCACCGCATCGGAGCCACGGTTCTTCTAGGCCGATTTTTGATGACGCTGCCTATGTTGACACAGGGTAGTGGTGCCAACATTGGGACCCTGGCCACGCTTCACCTTTTGCTGACACATCTTGCATGTGGCCATGTTAACATCCTACGGATGCTTGATGAAAAACTGCCACAGCGTGCCCGCTGTCCTCTTGACAAAGCTGAGTTTAGATTTTAATACAGTGAACACTCCAACCTGAATTGCACACTGCAGGTGCATATGGGAATCATATATATTGGACAGAGTAGCCTGTCTGGCACTAATTTAGATGTGGGCTTACTTGTATTCATAATGAAGTGAATAGGACTGGAATTTTAATCTACTTTTTTGGTGTGTCTTTTGCAATTAATGAAGATTAAGTTTTTATATGTGGGAAATAGGGTATCTTTTGGATTGCCTTTGGTGATCTATAGGTTCTGTATTGAATCTTAGTCAGTTCTCTAGGTAAAGGATTAAGAAGATATATTGTGGGTTCTAAGGGGACTATAATCCCCAGAATCCTTCTAATAAATCCTTGGACTTCATTCCAGAAACATCCAAAAGAATGAACTGCCAGTGTTGCCTAGGATCACACTGAATTTTGTGTTTACTGTTAACACACATTGTTTCATTCTCTTAAAATGGATAAAAATGTATACATAAACACTGACTTCAAAAGTGTAACATAGACAATGGAATTGTCAGATTTTTTAGAGGCAATATAGTGAAGTTGTCTCTGCTATTGTGTACAACAACAAAAAAAGTTTGTATTGCTCTCTGTTAAATTTTATTATGTAATTCTGTGAGAAACTAATTCTGCCATGGGATATTTAGCATTTATTTCTATTTCTATCCCTTTCAAAAGTGTATAAACTTATAAGTTAAATGTAATCGCAAACTCAGTGGGAACTCAGCCTTAAAGGGGTACTCCACTGGCCAGCATGGAACTAAATGTTCCGAACACTGTTTTCACGCCCCCTCATGACATCACATCCACGCCCCCCTCAATAAAATCTATGGGAGGGGGCGTGACAGGCCAACCCCCCCCCCCCCCCCCCCCAGTGCGAAAACAGCGTTCGCAGCATTTAGTTCCACGCTGGCTAGTGGAGTACCCCTTTAATTATAGCACATAATGCTACTGTAAACAACAGCACAATTTTTGCATATTGGGGCTGAGTTATGTTTTCAATAATGTCTTGGCCTAGTTAAGATGGCAGACATGGGTTCAAGCAGTGTCTTTGTTTGCTCCTATCCTCATTTTGTTAGCATTTACCATCAACAATAAATGTATAACTCCGTTAGGTATTGGGTTTTTGTCAAAGAAACAATGTAAATTATTGGATTTTATTAAGTGTTACCTTCAGTTATTACTGCTAGTAAAAATTTCAATAAAAAATCATTCTTTGTATATATATATTTTTTTTTTTCAATTAAGCAATTTTTGAAAGTTCTCACAGTATATTATGCAAAAAAGCCTAAAAGCACCTTCATATCAGCCTGGTATGCATTTTCTAGTATGGTTTGCCCCATTGTAGACCTGTTGTTTTATTTGTGGTTAAACAGATTGGAAAGTACCAAGCAGGAGTCAAAGCAGAACTAATGCCACTTCCTTACTCCTAGTCTATGTTCTATAAATGGATGAGTTGATCTTTTTTCTATGTTGCAATAGTTTTGTCCATATTATATCAATATTTAAAAAAAAATTGTTTTTGTCTTAGTTTATTTTCATCTTAAAACAGCGTACAATGAGTTTTGTAAATACACACAAGTAAGAAGAAAAGGAAACTATGCTCCAGTAGGCCTGTTGTAAAGAACTTTGGTCAAGAGAAACATTGTTTATTTACAGCAGCATAAAGCGTGAGCTTCTAGAAAGAAAATAGCTGTGCGGCAGCTCCAACTCTGTCACATAAATATTTTATATCTCCTTTACCTCCAGGGGCTGATATTAGAAGATATTGAGTCTAAGCCAATAAATAATTTATGCTAAGTAGCAATTTAGTTGTTTGGCTTGGGGTAAAGAAGTGTAATAAATTCATAAATAAAGTTGCCATTTTTGTATTCCAAAGTTAATTTATGTTTCTGTACAATTAACTAATGTAAAGGTAAAAATGCAGACCTAAGGTCATACTACATGATCGTAAATTTGCTAAATGTTAACAAATTTTAAGCAGGGCATGTGTCTTATGCCTTGTGTCTTATGCCTTGGTAGTATATGCCTGTGTGTTTATAGTTGTGTGTTGTATCATTTTAATCAATTTTGCCTCATATGCATGTCTTTTAAGTGTTTTTTTTTTTTTTTATTGGATCAGGAGGAAAGATGAACTAGTAGATAAAAGATAACTTATAAGAACCCTAGTAATAAATGCTGACCATCTGTATTTCAAAATCCCCCAAACAAAGGTAAGGTAACATACATCGGCAAAATATACACTCTTAGATATCTTACCGACTCAATGACTTCTATCTACAGTATCATTTAGAAACTGGTTAAAGCTGATGACTTATTATGAGAATTCATGAAATGGGTTTAACCCCTTAAGAACTCAGCCCATTTTGGCCTTAAGGACTCAGACAATTACATTTTTACGTTTTCATTTTTTCCTCCTCGCCTTCTAAAAATCATAACTCTTTTATATTTTCATTCACAGACTAGTATGAGGGCTTGTTTTTTGCGCGACCAGTTGTCCTTTGTAATGACATAACTCATTATATCATAAAATGTATGACGCAACCAAAAAACACTATTTTTGTGGGGAAATTAAAAAGAAAAAAGCAATTTTTCTAATTTTGGAAGGTTTTGTTTTCACGCCGTACAATTTATGGTAAAAATGACATGTGTTCTTTATTCTGAGGGTCAATACGATTAAAATGATACCCATTATTACATGCTTTTCTATTATTGTTGTGCTTAAAAAAAATCACAAACTTTTTAACCAAATTAGTACGTTTATAATCCCTTTATTTTGATCACCTCTAACTTTTTTATTTTTCCGTATAAGCGACGATATGGGGGGCTCATTTTTTGCGTCATGATCTGTACTTTTTTTTGATACCACATTTGCGTATAAAAAACTTTTAATACATTTTTTATAATTTTTTTTAAAAAGTATAAAAAAAAGTAGCAATTTTTGAAATTTTTTTTTCGTTCACGCCGTTCACCGTACGGGATCATTAACATTTTATTTTAATAGTTCGGACATTTACGCACGCAGCGATACCAAATATGTCTATAAAATTTCGTTTTTACGCTTTTTGGGGGTAAAATAGGGAAAAACGGATGTTTTACTTTTTTATTGGGGGAGGGGATTTTTCACTTTTTTTTTACTTTTACTTTAACATTTTTTTACACTTGAATAGTCCCCATAGATTGCTAATACTGATCTGTTCTATGTATAGGACATAGAACAGATAAGTGTTGTCGGCGATCTTCTGCTCTGGTCTGCTCGATCTCAGACCAGAGCAGGAGACGCCGGGAGGAAGAAGGTGAGGGGACCTCCGTGCGGCGTTCTGAATGATCGGATCCCCGCAGCAGCGATGCGGGCGATCCGATCATTCATTCAAATCGCGCACTGCCGCAGATGCCGGGATCTGTATTGATCCCGGCACCTGAGGGGTTAATGGCGGACGCCCGCGAGATCGCGGGCGTCGCCCATTGCTGGCGGGTCCCTGGCTGCGATCAGCAGCTGGGATCAGCCGCGCATGACATGTGCATCGCCCCGATGCCCGCGGTTATGCACAGGACGTAAATGTACGTCCTGGTGCGTTAAGTACCACCGAACCAGGACGTCCATTTACGTCCTGCGTCCTTAAGGGGTTAAAGGGGTTATACAGGAAAAAAACTTTTTTTTATACATCAACTGGCTCCAGAAAGTTAAACAGATTTGTTAATTACTTCTATTAAAAAATCTTAATTCTTTCAGCACTTATGAGCTTCTGAAGTTGAGTTATTCTTTTCTGTCTAAGTGCTCTCTGATGACACGTGTCTCAGGAACAGCCCAGTTTAGAAGAAAATCCCCATAGCACTTAGACAGAAAAGAACAACTCAACTTCAGAAGCTCATAAGTACTGAAAGGATAAATATTTTTTAATAGAAGTAATTTACAAATCTGTTTAACTTTCTGGAGCCAGTTGATATCTAAAAAAAAGTTTTTTCCTGGGTAACCCCTTTAACTCCTTAAGGACCAGGCGTTTTTCGTTTTTTCCTCCTTACCTTTAAAAAAGCATAACTCTTTCAATTTTGCACCTAAAAATCTGTATTATGGCATATTTTTTGCGCCACCAATTCTACTTTGTAATGACAGTCATTATACCCAAAAATCTATGGCGAAACGGAAAAAAATTATTGTGCGACAAAATTGAAAAAAAAATGCCATTTTGTAACTTTTGAGGGCTTCCATTTTTCATTAAAAATGACACCTTTTCTTTATTCTCTAGGTCCATACAGTTAAAATGATACCCTACTTGTATAGGTTTGATTTTGTATTACTACTGAAAAAAAATCATAAATACATGCAGGAAAATGTATACATTTAAAATTGTGATTTTCTGAGCCCTATAACTTTTTTATTTTTCCATGTTCAGGGGGCTATGAAAGCTAATTTTGCACCGTGATCTAAAGTTTTTGCCGGTACCATTTTTGCATTGACCGGACTTTTTGATCGCTTTTTATTCATCTTTTCATGATATAAAAATTGACCAAAAAATACGCTATTTTGGACTTTGGAATTTTTTTGCGCGTACGCCATTGAACGTGTGGTTTAATTAGCAGTATATTTTTATAAATCGGACATTTCCGCACGCAGCGATACCACATATGTTTATTTTTATTTTTATTTACACTGTTTTTTTTTTTATTCTTGGAAATGCCAGGTGATTCAAACTTTTATTAGGGGACGGGATCATTGAAAGGCTTAATGATTTTTTTACACTTTTCTTATGCCATATTATAGCCCCCAGGGGGGCTATAACATTGCATGTACTGATCTTTACCACTGATTGATGCATCTCCATAGGAATGCATCAATCAGTGTTTTCGGCGATTGAATGCTCAAGCCTGAATGTCAGGCTTGAAGCATTCATTCGGCGATCGGACTGCAGGAAGGAAGGTATTATACCGCGGCGATCCCGAACAGCTCCCTGAGCTAATCGGCACATTTTACTTTCACTTTCACTTTCAATATAAAAGAGTTAGGATTTTTAGAAGGTAAGCAGGAGAAAACAAAAATTCAAAAATAAAATTGGTCTGGTCCTTAACCTGTTAAGGACCAAGGGCGTAAACTTACTCCCCTAGTCCCGCTCCCGTGATATAACGTGGGGTTACACGGTAACCCCGCATCATATCACGGCGGGCCCGGCGTCATAGTGAAGCCGGGACCCGCCGCTAATAGCGCACGGCACTGATCGCGGTGCCGCGCCCTATTAACCCTTTAGTCGTGCGCTCAAAGCTGAGCCGCGCGGCTAAAGGGTTAATAGGGCGCGGCACTGCGATCAGTGCCGTGCGCTATTAGCGGCGGGTCCCGGTTTCACTATGACGCCGGGCCCGCCGTGATATGATGCGGAGTTACCGTGTAACCCCGTGTTATATCACGGTAGCGGGACTAGGGGCGTAAGTTTACGCCCTTGGTCCTTAACAGGTTAAGGACCAGGCCAATTTTATTTTTGCATTTTTGTTTTCTCCTGCTTACCTTCTAAAAATCCTAACTCTTTTATATTTTCCTACACAGACCACTGAGGGCTTGTTTTTTGTGTCATCAATTTTACCTTCTAATAACATTCCTCATTTTACCATAAAATGTACGGCACAACCCAAAAAATATTATTTATGTGGGGAAATTGAAAAGAAAACCGCAATTTATGAAATTGTGGAAGGTTTTGTTTTCATGCTGTACACTTTACGGTAAAAATGACATGTTTTCTTTAATCTGTGGGTTAATACGATTAAAATGATTCCCATGTTATATGCTTTTTTATATCTGTACCGCTTTAAAAAAAATCTCAAATTATTTTAACAAAATTTGTGTGTTTAAAATTGCCCTATTTTGACCACCTATAACTTTCTAATTTTTCCATATATGTGGCGGTATGAGGGCAAATTTTTTGCGCCGTGATCTGTAGTTTTTATCCGTACCACTTTTGCTCATATTTAACTTTTTTATCACTTTTTATAAATTTTTTGGGGTATAAAATGTGGCAAAAAATCAGCAATTTTGGACTTTTTTCCCCCTTCGTTTATGTTGTTCACCATACGGGAAAATAAACATTTTATTTTGATAGTTCGGACATTTATGCATGTGGCAATACCAAATATGTTTATTTATTTTTTTACGCTTTTTGGGGGTAAAATGGGAAAAAGAGACGATTTACATTTTTATTGGGGGAATTTTTTTACTTCTATATTTTTCACATTTTTCAACTTTGTTTTTACACTTTTTATGTCCCCATACGGGACTATTAGTAGCAATCATTTGATTGCTACTACTGTTCCGTGCTTTGCATAGGCATAGCACTGATCAGTATTATCGGCGATCTTCTGCTCTGGTCTGCTCGATCTCAGACCAGAGCAGAAGACCCCGGGAGACGGACGGCCGGCAGCCCTGCGGGCAATCCGATCATCCATTTTAAGTGCTTCACTGCCACAGATACAGTGATCTGTATTGATCTCGGCATCTGAGGGGTTAATGGCAGACATCAGTGCGATCGCTGATGTCCGCCACTACCAGCGGGTCCCTGGCTAAGTACCACCGCACCATGATGTACATTTACTTCCATTGTCATTAAGGGGTTAGGTGTACAGAGCATATGCTATAATCCGAAAACAGTACAAACATCCTCATCATTATCATTTAAAAAGAGGCTGACCAATCAGAAACTCCTTCTCCAAGCAAGCCCTGAGCTGAGCAGCATGATTAGCTGGTCTTAGGAATGAGTTAGCTGTTAAACAGTTGCATTGCAGCTGCCCCAGTCAAGATGATAGACATGAGAAGATGAAATAACAGAATCATTCCTACTATTTGTAACAGTGCTCTATGTTCTGAATAAAGTAAACTTTGTAATTTATAGTTAACAGGAATCAGAAATAATGGGGAGAATATTATTATTTGAGCTAAGTATATGTTGCTAAAGCTACTGATTTTTCCAGTGTGCAATTTGTCATTGGCTGGATGCCTTTTCTATTTCATGGCTTGTGCCCAATAAACCATATAATACACCGTCCTTTGATTTAACGGGTACTCCGCCCCCAGACATCTTATACCCTATCCAAAGGACCACTGGTGGCCACGGTTGTGACATCACGCCACACCCCCTCCATTCATGTCTATGGGAGGGGGCGTGATGAGCCGTCACAACCACAACTGCACGAACCCGCCATTCCGAACATAAATGTTCAGAACACAAAAATCCTGGCTCTTATCCCCTGTTCTTTGATTGGAGGACAAGATGTCTAGGGGCAGAATACCTCTTTAAGCTTAAAAATAAACTACCCTCAGTGTGGTGTCAGAATGGGGTAAAACTTGAAAAATGCCAAGTAATAAATTTAGCACTTCATATAGCACTTAGTGAGCACAAAGCGAGTCAGCATAAGTCACATAAGTCACCAGCTTGTGGTCTGCACAACATTTTGCAACTATTCAAAACAAAATAAACAGCAAATCTCAATCATAAATTTACCTATTCCTGAGACAAGTTTGGCAGTACCTCACACTGCTATACATGCATGTTTTGATATGAATAGACTTTGTTAAATATAGAATCTGTGAGTTAGTTGACATATTTAGGACTGATAACAATTTGAATACATGCTTTATTTCAGTCTTCTGGAAGTTGAGTTCCAACATCTGCATTTTCCTTTTCAATGCCCAACACCCTGTAATGCCCCTCAATCTACTCTACTAATTGCATATCCATATATTTGGAAAGCCTGTGGCCTTGTCTCCGAAGGTGCCAAAAGGAATGGTAGCATGCCTGAATTATTGTCAAATACAATTTGTTCCTATTCATTTGATCTGTGAGATTCAGAGCAATGAGAAGGAATGAAGAGAGGGCAGACAAGTCAAGTATGGCCTGAAGAAGCAATACATTTGTAACTAGGCCAGAATATTAGTATACCATCTGCCATTTTCTGATTTGCTTCATTTCTTGCGTTTGATTTAATGAGCTAAGGAAATTGCTTAACACTTTTCTACCAGCTAATTGGTTCATGTCAGATATCCTATAGGCGAGCTTAACTACTTAGTGGCATGGGGTGTTCGACCTTTCATGGCCAAATCAATTTTATCATTTGGCAATAGGGAATTTTCAATAAAGATCTTCAGTTTCATTTGTATGTCAACTGTTGTTGTTTTTTATTGATATAGCAAGACATTTTCTTGCAAAATATTATTATTATTATTATGTAGAAATTATAAAACTCTTTTGATGAAACCTAACTTAGACATTAACTATATCTACAATGGCAGTAATGTTTAGGAATGGAAAAGTAGTTAAAGTAAGTAAACCTGATTTTGGTTATTAGTAACACCCATTTTATATCTGTGGCAAATTTCTGAAGAGTTTTTCTTTTTCAGTTACATTATAAGTTGTTTAGTATATTTTTTTATATATATAAACAGCTGTTTATATTTAACCTCTTCCCGACCCAAGATGTACCGGCATGTCCTGGGTCCTTTCCCTTTCTATATTGCGGGGCCACGGCGTGGCCCCACGTCATAGCTGGTTGGGCCTGACACCTAGCAACAGCCGGGACCCGCGGCTATTAGCGTGTGGCACGGATCACGTTGCTGCATGCTATTAACCCTTTAACTACTATTAAACCTTCAAAGTTGATTGCCACATCTAATGTGAAAGCTAATAAGTGCTGGTTAGCTCAGTGGGCTGTTCGGGACCGCTGCGGTGTCCTGAACAGCTGGAGGACATGAGGAGGTGCCTTACCTTCCTCCTCCATGTCCGATCGCTGAATAACAGTTCAGTGCATGAGCAGTCAAGTGGCAGAAACACTGATCAAGGCAATGCTATGGCATAGCATTGAGGACTAGGAGAGGTCAATGTACTACATGTTAGGCTAGGTTCAGACTACTGAATTTCCGCCTGAATTTTTGCTTTGAAATTTCCGGCAGAAATTCCGCTTACTATAATGCAAAGTGTAGTGAATGGTTTTCCATTCACAAATTGACACTTCGGAATTTGTGAAGCGGAAAATCCGGATGAAAAATCCGCTAGAAAATTTCCGCCTGAAGAAAGGGGTTGCTCTTTCTTCAGGCGGAAATCCTAGCAGAACACTTAGCAGGCTATAGGAGACTGCAGTGTCCGCGCGGTCCTAGCGCCGACTAATTCAGTCGGCGCAGGCGGAACTCGGAATCTCCGGGCGGAAATTTTCTGCCCGGAGATTCCGTAGTCTGAACCTAGCCTTATAGTCCCCTGTGGGGGCTATAACATTGCAAAAAAAAAAAGTGGAAAAAAAAGTTAATAAAGATCATTTAACCCCTTCCCTAATAAAAATAAACATATGTGGTATTGCCGCATGCAGAAATGTCCAAATCATGAAAATATGTCCTAAATTAAACCACACGGTCAATGGCGTACGCACAAAGAAATTCCAAAGTCTAAAATAGTGTAATTTTTGGTCACTTCTTATAAAATGAAAAAATGAATAAAAAGCAATCAAAAAGTCCAATCAATACAAAAATTGTACCACTAAAAACTTCAGATCACGGCACAAAATATGAGTCATCATACTGCCCCATACACGGAAAAATAAAAAAGTTATAGGGGTCAGAAAATGACAATTTTAAACATATACATTTTCCTGCATTTAGTTATAATTTTTTTCAGACTTGCAGGATTCCTCTCTATTTACTATTGGGAAAAGTCTGGAACATTTTCTGACCAGCTTTTTCAAGGTGAAAATTTCCAGCCATTTATCCACAGGATTTTCTGTGAATTCAATAGTAAATCGGTCGGGTTGTGAAACCACGCCCACTTTGCGACAGACCACACCCCTTTTAGGCTTTTCACAGTGTAATGTTGGGTTAGTCAGATTTTCCAGGCGCACACTGTCGCACACTGGCGCAGACTGGCGCAGACATGTCTCAGACACTCTGCACCAAAATAACCAGGCGTTTTTGCATTTGAGTTGAAATGGCATTTTTGGCCTCTTTGGTGTTTTTTTTCAAAATGTGTTGTATCCTAAAAAAATATAAAAGCCTCTGATAAAGGGGACCTCCCAGAAACATGTTTGGCATCATCCACCCTACTACTTTGACCAGTATTGCCCCCTTTCTGCATTTACCTACCTTTGAGTCCATTCCTCGCAAGCGCTGCAGTCTCCCCAAACCGGGACCACCACTGTGTGTGTTTGAGCTCCTCAGGGTCTAACTGCCACATGAGGACGCCTGGATCATCAGTGCCAGCACTATCTCAGCTACCCCACTTCTGTCACCTCGAGCCGGGCACCGATCCGTGCCAGGAGCAGCAGAGAAAGCCGGCACTTCCACACTGCACTTACAACCAGCGCAACCTAGCGATATCCATTGCTAGCAACGATCCCCAATATTGCTGATTCTCACCAACGATCCCCGCTGACCTTTTGGAACCACAGGTATTACGTTCCCGGAGCTACCCGTGCCAACCTGTCTCAACTGTATTTCTGTTACTAAGGCTTATTCTTTAGATCTATGACATAGATACAATCCAAGACTGTTACTATTGAGACATTCATTATGCAACCTTATTAGTCGCACTGTCTGCAATAATTCTTGTGCAATTTTAATTGAGACTAACTGACTCTTAGTCCAGCAAGGTGGCATTTCACACTGTTTAATTATTACATGTTGTGACCAATTGTGACCAAGCTGCTCTGATTCCAGCTTTTGATATATGCTTTTTATATGATTTTTATCACTAATAAAAACATGTGATTATAGAGAAACCAGCTACATCCTGTTCTGTTATCCTTTTAATTTCTTAATTTTGTCTGCACCTTGAGAACTGAATTTCAGCTATTTTTTGATTACACCTCTTTCTGAAAGGTTAATTTTATTTGTGAATATCGTTGCCACGAAGGGGTGTACTTCTTCGGCAAAAATATTTTGGTAGAAGGCATGTGTCAAAGCAGCAGTCCCGTGAAGGACAGGATCCAGGATAGCCCAGTATAAAAGGACCTCATGGTGCCACCTCTTCTCCAGATAAGCAATGGACACTCACACAGCCATCCACATGGTATAAAAATATTTATCAGACCAGGCCACCATGTTTTGTTCAATGGTCCTGTTTTAATGTTCATGTCACCACTGTAGGCTCAAGGAGGGCAAGGGTCATGATGAACGTTATGAATGTTCTTCAGCTACATGGACCCACACACAGTAAACTGATACACCGTGTATTGTGACATCTGACATCTTTCTATCATAGTCACCATTACCATTTTCATCAATTTATACTACAGTATATTTTCTTTGGGATTTGACCAGATGTGTATGTATGGTTGCCTTCTTGTTTATACCGGCATTTTAATTTGTTTTCCTTTTAATCCTATTTATAAAGAATACTTTTTTATATACTTGATATGATAAAAAATGTTTCAATTTGTAACAAAAGAACACCATTACACATTTTATTGCACACAAAGTTGCAAATGTGTGAGCAGCATGTTGCCACCACTAACTGGGTTGGCAGTATACAGCTGTATATGGCTAATAATTGTTTCAATAGAAGTCCGACATGGAGAAGCATTTTAAATTACTATATTTATGTTGCTGCTTTAACTACTTGTGGATCATAGAACATCTTAAAATGTCTGCTAGTTCTCTGGAACAATTTTCTTGAACATCCCTGCTGAGTCTGCAGCTGCTCAGAAGCAAGGAGAGGGGAGCTGCCTGTCAGAGACAGCTGGAATCTCAGAAGTGAAGGTAGAGTAGGCTTATTACCATCCATGCCTTTTCAATCACTGTATACACTTAGCTCAATAAGTGCCATGTAAACAATGCAGCAGCTATGACACTTTCTGCATTCACCTTGGTGATCATATGAATGCCATGTAACTGCACAATCTTCATGGACCTGACACTCTCACATCAGCCATGGGTCTGCCAGGAATCTGTTTAACATTAAATGGATACTCCGCCCCTGGACATCTTATCTCCTATCCAAAGGATGGGGGAAAAGTTGTCTGATCACGGGGGTCCAGCCGCTGGGACCCCCACTATCTCCAGATGGCACCACAGCATTCTGAACATTTTTGTTTAGAACGCAGTTTCGGGCGACTGTGGTCTTGACGTCATGCCCCCCGGAGATTGAGGGGTGTCCCAGCAGCTGGATTCCCTGCAATCAGACATCTTATCCTCTATCCTTTGGATAGGGAATAAGATGTCTAGGGGTGGAGTACCCCTTTAAACAAACTCTGAATTCCCTTTTTTGCTTACATTTTCTCCAGACATCACAAAAAAATTAAAAATATCAATATAAAAATGACAAAGAAAATGAAAAAATGACAAAGAAAAACCCTATGTATCACAGTAAAAGACATTAGGTAACAATTAGGTGGAGAAAAAAAATCTAAAAGAAAGGAACATTTGAAGCAGGTCTGGTATTGAACTAGGTAAACAAGTTAAAGGGGTACTTCACTAGAAAAACATTTTTTCTTTTTTTTTTTTTATCAACTGGTGCCAGAACGTTAAACAGATTTTTTATATTACTTCTATTTAAAAAATCTTAATCCTTCCAGTACTTATCAGCTGCTGTATATTACAGAGGAAGTTATTTTCTTTTTAAATTTCTTTTCTGTCTGACCACAGTGCACTTTGCTGACACCTCTGTCCATTTAAGGAACTGTCCGGAGCAGGATAGGTTTGCTATGGGGATTTGCTCCTACTCTGGACAGTTCCTAAAATGCACAGAGGTGTCAGCAGAGAGCACTGTGGTCAGACAGAAAAGAAAAAAAAAGAACTTCCTCTGGAACATACAGCAGCTGATAAGTACTGGAAGGGTTAATATTGTTAAATAGAAGTAATGTACAAATCTGATTAACTTTCTGGTACCAGTTGATTAAAAAAAAAAAAAACATTCCATTGGAGTATCCCTTTAAGTACCCTCATAAATTGTTTGAGTCAGCAAGTTAAGAAATACTTAGGTTTTCATTAATCTATATATTTATCTTCTTAGTTCCCGATAAATTTAGGAGTCAAATTAATTTTATAAATTTCTGTTCTCCTATCTTTCTTATGAAATTGCACAATTGAATAGTATAGCCCATAGAATAATTTTCTATAGTGCACTAATTGTTGTGCCACTTGTGTTAGAAAAAGTATGACAACAAACAAAAATCCAACCTTTATTTTCCCCCATTAGACTTTGTGTTAAGGCTTACCATTACCAATTGTAAGAGAAAACCTAAGTTACTAACAAGAAAATAGAGCAATGTACAATTACTGATCATCTAAATGCAAAAGTTGTGATAACTACCTTGAGAAAACTTAAGAAGAATGCTCGACCTATGGCATTTGCCGAAATGTCCTGAAGAAGACAGTCTATACCCCTGAAAAATGTATAATATCGCTTAACTATATTATATTGTTTAACTATATATTGTAAGTATGAACAGTATACATGGTTTATATTGCTTTTTACACACAATACATGTGAAGTACACTGTAGCTGAATGAATGTTTTTACACAGAAGCTCTGTTAGTTAATACAGCAAAACTGCCAGGACAAATAATATTGTTAGTAATGTGTTTTTTTTTCCTCTGGGCTCAGTTGTGATTTGTCTTTTTCTACTTTTGTTGCATCCCAATGCAAAATGAAATATTTGGATTGCCAAGCATCTGTAGCCTTGTTCAAATGCCTGGAGATGATGGGTAAAACAGATGGATCAATAAAATAAACCTCCAGTGCATTGCAGTGGCTTCGAGTGATGTCCCCTCTGACTGTTCAGGACCTAGCAAGTCAATAACCTATTACTATCCAACTCTGCCGAGGTCAGAATTCAACAAGAAAAACAAGTCTTTTTAAGCCTCAGCATCTAGTTTGTGGTTGTATTAAAATAGCAGTTTTCAATCCATTAAGTATAGGAGAATTTTATTTTTAAATTCATTTTAAGGAAATTCTTTAAAGTTAAAAGAAAACAGTTTTGTTTTTACGAAGTTCTTTGTCCTTTGTGAACATTCTAAAGATTAGTTTTTGATAATGTGACATCTTATTATTTTACTGAACCATTTTCAGTCGGGGTTGAAAAGAAAGTTAACTTTTCATTAGAAAATCATATGATATTTACACTTTATATTTATTGCACCACAATGTTTATTTAGTATAATTTCCTCATTACTCTGATCTTAAGGTCTGTGGGCATTGATCCTTTACTATGTAACTCATGGAGCCCCTATGGGTCCATATTATGGATCCTTAGGCTTTACTGAATGTTGCTTCTGTGAACACTGCCTCAATGCATTGCGTCTGAAGAAAAAACCCTTATTAATATGAGAAGGATGGATCATGCCAAGTTGTTTTCATACGTGCTCTCATAGAATCTAATGTTCAGTTCCCTGTTTAAATTTTGATGCTAGTACCCTGATGTGTCAGGCCCTTGCATCACTATAATTTCTGTTCAACCTATATATGCCTACATGTATATATATATATATATCAAAATGATTTGTTTCAAAATCAGACCCCCATCATAGCCCCCATAAACAACCTTTGAAGATCCAAATATTTCTTGATTTATACTTTGCAAGCTGCAAGCTTCAGAAAACTTCACAGACCATCAGCCCCTGCATTTGTTTACTGTATAAGCTGCTGGAAGTGCTGCCTATTAAGAGCTGGGCCAAATAGTTGGCAAAGCAGTCAACATAGATGAGGGAGGTGTGTGCGCCTCAGCCAATCAGGGCGTATCACACACTGAAGCTTTCTCGGCTCTCTGCTGGATGTCGTCTACAGGCAGTAAACTAGTGTGCAAAAGTCATCATGTGTGCTAAGAACTAATGGACTTCCTGTCTGGAGGCAACAGAGCTGAAAGAAACAGGGTATGTGCTCAGCAAAGATTACACTTGTACATTAAAAAGTTATGTAACTTAAGCATGTGAAGCTGTAAAGAGGTAATTTCATTTGGCTGGAGTTCTCCTTTAAAGGAATACTCCACCCATAAACATCTTATTCCCTGTACAAAGGATAGGGGATCAGATGCTTGATCACGGGGGTCCTGCCGCTGGGACCCCCAGTGATCTCTGCTGAGGCACCGCAGTCTGCACATGGCCACCAAGCCCCCTCCCATAGACTTGTATTGAGGGGGCGTGGTTGTGATGTCATGATGGGGCGTGGCCATGACGTATTGAACCTCCGATGCAGAAGGGAGATTCTAAACGAATGCCGGATGCTGCAGGGAGATCACGGGGGGTCCCTGCAGCGGACCACCTGCGATCAGAAATCTTGTCCCCTATCCTTTGGATGGGGATAATATGTCTAGGGGCGGAGTACCCCTTTAAGGACTGTAAGTCCCTGCCTTACTGGATTTAGTATAGATATGTTGGACATGTTTTTTTTTGTGTCCCGTTTTATAGCTTGGTTGAGACAATATGATATGAATATTTTAATGTTAAAAAGAAAACCTGAAAGCCTTCAGCATACTAGGGGGGGGGGTGTTAATCTTGAGGTACTACCTGCTTACTGGGGGGTAATCTGGGGGTACCACCTGCCTACTGGGGGGTTAATCTTGGGGGACTACCTGCCTACAGAGGGAGGGGGTCTAGTCTGAGGAGACTACCTGCCTACACACCTTCCTTCCTAACTACCAGAGATGGGACATGGGGGAGATGAGACATGGGGGGGGGGAAATGTGACATGAAATGGGGGAGATGAAACATGTGGAAAGAATGTGACATGGCATGGGGGAGATGAGACATGTGGTGAGAATGTTACATGGCATGGGGGAGATGAAACATGTGGGGAGAATGTGACATGGCGTGGGGGAGATGAGACATGGCGGAAGAATGTGACATGGGGGAGAATGTGATATTGGGGGAGAATGTGGCATGAAATGGGGGACATATGACATGTGGGGAGATGAGAAGGGGAGGGATGGGAAGGCGAAGATGTAACAGAGGGGGAGAATGTGACAGCGGGGGTGGGAGAATATGACAGTGGGGGTGGGAGAATGTGACTGGGGGATAGAAATGAAATGGGTGGTGGGCATGAAATTGGGGAATAGATGTGAGATGGGGAGAGACTGGAAATGAAATGGGAGGATTTCACCATGTGTTAATTATATTTAAATCGCAATATTTAGGTCCATAATCGCAATCACACAGTTTCCCCATATCGTGCAGCCCTACTAGCTATGTACCTGGCTACCTAACTACCTACATCAGTGTTTCCCAAACAGGATGCAAAACTACAACTCCCAGATTGCCCGGACAGCCAGAGGCTGTCTGGGCATGCTGGGAGCAGTAGTTCTGAAACAGCTAGAAGCACCATGGTTGGGAAACAGTGACCTACCTACATACCTGGCAACCTGTCCTTTTACTGAGCAGGACACCAAGGGGGGCATTATTACAGGCCTAAAGATGAGGAGATTATGTAGCGTTGAGAAGAGCACTGAAAAATGCAGAGTCTAAAATGTTTGTTCTGCAGATGAAGAGAGATGAAGTTTTGGCTGGAATAAGACATAATGGCGGTCTGAGTCGGATGAGGAAGAAATGGAAAGAGGATAACGCTGATCAGAAAGGAAGTGACCTGTGAGTTCCTTCATGTAGCTATAATCCCTTATTTGGATTACATCCTGTGTACAGCTGGTATGTACCTCTATATGGATCTGTATATAATCACATATATGGTATATATCCTGTTTACAGTTGGTATCTACCTCTATATGGTCCTGTATATAATCACTTATATGGTATATATCCTTTGTACAGCTGGTGTATACTTCTATATGATCCTGTATATAATCACTTATATGGTATAAAAATCCTGTGCACAGGTGGTATCTATCTCTATATGGTGAATGTATGTGTCTATTGGTGAATATTGGTCTTTTGTATAGTTGATTTTCTATTCTTTTTAACATTTTTATTCATTTTCAATGATCTACACAGAAGCAAAAGTCATAAACTGTATGACGTGCTCATTAAACAAAAGGAAACCATCCGAGATTAACAAAAACAAAGAGGACAACAATAGGAACCACAGGGTTCAGTGACAAATGTCCATATTACGAGGAGGGTGACCGAAAAAGAGAAATAAAGAAACAAGTAAATAAATCAGTATACCTGGGACGTGGGTGGTAACTCAGAGAGTGATACAATATAACACGAGGAATGTCAATGCCCTGACTCAGTAGCTATAAAAAGGTAGCGTTATATGTGTCTCCTGTCTAAAGCAGAGGGAAATTAGAAAAATGAATGAGGAAACTGAGTAGAAGAGGGCAGAAGAAAAAAAAGAGGAGGGAAAAGGCCAGAAAACAGGACGATATAGGGAGAATGTACATACCTCATGAACACAACCGATTCCTTGTCACCACAACACCCAGGCGTAATGCAAGGCCAAGGACAAGGTATGCGTGCAGAGTTGTGGGAGACTGTGAAATTGGTAGGGCAAGGGCAGGATAACTGCAGACATTAATTATCTAGATAGAGGCATTCATAGTCTCTCGAGGCCAGAAACTCAGACCAGGGATTTCAGATAGTAAAGTGTTTCTCCACCTGTCGCTTAGACTCCGCTAGGAGTTCTTCCATTTGGCATAATTATGAGATCTCTTGCAGCCAGGAGGATATTGTAGGTGGAGTTGGCAATTTCCATTGTCTAGGGATCACCACTCTGGCTGCCAACAATAGGAAAGAGATTAAACGTTTCATATTCTTGGGAATGGCTGTAGGTAGAATAGAGAAAAGTAGGGTCTCCAGGGTATTTTGGAGACTCCCCTTAGTAATATGGCAGAGGATCTTTAACACCTGTGTCCAATAAGATGTGAGAGCAGGACAGGTCAGCCATGTGTGAAGCATGGTGCTTCCTGCTTCCCCACATCTCCAGCAACAATCAGAAGTACCAGGATCATTTTTAGAGAGGAGAGCAGGAACTCTGTACCCCCTTGATAGTATTTTATAGTTGGTTTCTTGTGAGAGGGCGGTGGAGTCGAAATGAGTTTTTAGAGGAGAGATAGAAATGGCATAGCTATGCATATTGGAAGGTGTGAGATGGAATGGGAGAGTCATGGGGTAGGAAGTTCAGTAAAGATCTGAGATCCGTTGGTGTCAGGAGAGAAGAGAAGGTAGTGCCTTCTTACGTAAAAGAGGTGTAAGTGGACCATCCGGGAAAGAGAGAGACAAACGGGATAGGTAGGAGCAATGGGACCCAACAATAGAATGACATGGTTGTACGAGATTTCTGAAGGTGGGGGAGCCATAGTACAGACCTGGGATCAAGATCAGCTAAGTGGCCTTCCAGGGAGACCCATTGTTTAGACTTACTACTATGAAAATAGTCCAACACATGATTGAGAACTGTTGCGGCATAATATGATAGAAAAAAGGACTTGGGCATATCAAGAGGGATGCAGGAGAATAAATATAGAAGTCTTGGGAGAACATTCATTTTTAATATGTTGATTCTGCCCAGCCAGGGGAAGTCTTTCCGCTTCCATCTGGATAAGTCGGAGTGCAGAGTGTCCAGGAGTGGCAGAAAGTTAAGACAATATGTGTCTTTAAGATCATCAGGGACCTGGACACCCAGATACTTGAGGGAATCAGACTGCCATTTAAAAGGAAAGAGAGATTGTAAATGACTCACCATGTGAGAGGTGAGGGAGATATTAAGGGCCTCACATTTAGTGGGATTTAGTTTGTAATTACTGAAGTCAGAAAAGTGGCATATGGTGGACATCAATGACTGGACAGTTGTAAGAGGAGAGGATAGGAAGAGAAGCAGATCGTCCGCAAATGCAGAACATTTGTAGTGGCACGTTGAGGCAGATATTCCAGAGATATCTGGATTCTGACGGATTGCAATGAGAAGGTGCTCCATACAGAGTAAGTAAAGGAGTGGGGATAAAGGACATCCCTGTTGTGTGCCATTACAAATGTCAAAGAGTGCGGAGAGTCAACCATTTATTCTAACATGTGCCTGGGGAGTGGAATACAGGGACATGAGACGTGACAACATTTGGGAGCCCAACCCAATCTGTTGTAGCGTGGCACGTAAGAAGTCCCAGTCCACCCGGTTAAATGCCTTCTCCGCATCTAAAGATAGGAGAAACAATGACAATTTGCTCTTACGGGCATGGTTAATCGTGGAGAAAACACAGAGCGTATTCTATCTGGCTTCTCTGTCCTTTATAAAGCCGACTTTATCCGGATGGACTAGGGACTCCATATGGGCTGAGAGCCGGTTAGCTATTAATTTGGCAAAAATGTTTGTGTCAGTATTGATGAGAGAGGCTGGGCGGTAGCTGGAGCAGAGGAGGGGATCCTTATCCTCCTTCGGGATGACCACTATATGAGCTTTCAAGAAGGACAGGGTAGGAGGGGAGGTATCCGAGATGATATTAAATAACTCAAGCAAGGTGGGAGAAAATTCTGGTCCAAGAGACATAAATAATTTAGCTGTATAGCTGTCAGGGCCTGGACTCTTACCAGGTGGCATAGAAGAGATAGCAACATCAAGTTCCTCAGGCGTGAATTGGCACCCCAATGCCTGTATGACCTCAGGGGGGAGTTGGGGCAGAGCTGTGGAGGAGATATATCGTTCAAGAGAGGAAGTAGCTTTAGAAGGAGACACTTAACCCTGGGGTTTAGGCAGAGAGTATAATGAAGCATAAAAAAGGTGTTCAAGATATCAGGAGTTAGGTAGGAAGGAGTACCCGAGGCAGTTTGCACTTCATGATCATGTAGGTTTGCATGATATTTTCACTTTATTAATTTATTGTTTTATTATAATTAACACCTGTTTGTATATTGTGTGATAAGCACTGTGTTGGGTATTTAACCCCTTAACGACCATGGATGTGTATACACGTCCAATGGCCGTTACTGAGGTATGACGCGGGCTCCCGACTCGAGCCCACGTCATACCGGCCGGCCCCCAGCTGATTCTTGCAGCTGGGGGCCGGCGTTAAAAGCCGACATGCGGCGATCACCACGGTCGGCTATTAACCCTTTAGATCGCCGCTGTCAAAGCTGACAGCGGCATCTAAAGGTGCCTATATCCAGTCCCTGGTGGTCCAGTGGGGTGGATCGCTCCCCCGCAGCGCGATCGCGGGGGAGCGATCCACTACTGAAGTAGCCTGAGGGCTTACCTCTCCTCCTGTGTCGGCTCCGGCTCTCTGAATGATACAGCCTGTCAGGACCAGGCTTTATCAATCGAGCGCAGAGCACACAGATGAATAGGATTGTATGTAATCCCATTCATGTGTATGAGGAATCAAATGATTCCTCCTAAAATTCCCCTAAGGGGACTAAAAGTGTAAAAGAAAAAAAGGTAAAAAAAAGTTTAACACACACACACATTAACCCCTTCCTTATTAAAAGTTTAAATCACCCCCCTTTTCCCAAATTCCATATAAATAATATGTAAACATAATAAAAATAAACATATGTATCGTCACGTGCGTAAATGTCCGAACTATAAAAATATATCATTAATTAAACCGCACAGTCAATGGCGTATGCGCAAAAAAATTCCAAAGTCCAAAATAGCGTATTTTTAGTAACTTTTTATATCATGAAAAAGGGAATAAAAAGCGATCAAAAAGTCTGATCAATACAAAAATGGTACCGAAAAAAACTTCAGATCACGTTGCAAAAAATGACAATTTTAAACATATACATATTCCTGCATGTAGTTAGGTTTTTTTCCAGAAGTACGACAAAGTCAAACCTATATAAGTAGGGTATCATTTTAACCGTATGGACCTACAGAATAAAGAGAAGGTGTCATTTTTACCGAAAAATGTACTGCGTAGAAACGGAAGCCCCCAAAACTTACAAAATTGCATTTTTTCTTTTTTTTTCTGTTTTGCCTTAGATTTTTGGGTAAAATAACTGATCTCACTGTAAAGTAGAATTGGTGGCGCAAAAAATAAGCCCTCATATGGATTTTTAGGTGCAAAATTGAAAGGGTTATGATTTTTAAAAGGTGAGAAGGAAAAAATGAAAGTGGCAAAACCTGTGGTCCTTAAGGGGTTAAACCCCCTAAGAGTGTGTGTCACTTAAGCTTGAAAATGGCTTCATAGAGATCAGAAACGTTGCTTGCTGACTTGATATGAAGAAATAGATACAGTTTTTTGGGATTTTTTTGAGTGCTGCGTCTTTTGTTGGATATATCTATATGGAGATATATATATATATATATATATATATATATATATATATATATATATATATCTATCTATCTATCTATCTATCTATCTATCTATCTATATATATATATATATATATATATATATATATAATACAACCAAAGGATAAATTGGCCAGCACCATTGATCCAAACTATTGTAAAAACCTGGCTTGCAGGTGCAAGCTGCTGGGCTAAATATACAGCAACAGGAAAATACAGCAGCAAACTGCTAGCACAAAGATTTAGATGAAACATGAGTATATAGATAGAACATGAAAAGCTGTGCAGCTGTAATGCAATAAATGAAGATATGAAACTATGAAAATATGAGGTACTTGGCTTGCAAATTTGGCGCCAAATAGCGTGGACCGTCCCACCACGGTAAGGTGACGTCATTCTGGGATGGACCCTACACTGTGTATATGCCTCTGTGTGAACAGTACAACAGGCATTGCAAGGTCTGAAACATCCAAGGCACCTTATATACACCTAATAGAGGTGGGTGGGGTACCGGAGCCAACATGGAGGTAGCCACTCCCCCGTATGTGTAATACAACCAAATGATAAATTGGCCAGCACCATTGATCCAAACTATTGTAAAAACCTGGCTTGCAGGTGCAAGCTGCTGGGCTAAATATACAGCAACAGGAAAATACAGCAGCACACTGCTAGCACAAAGATATAGATGAAACATGAGTATATAGATAGAACATCAAAAGCTATACAGCTGTAATGCAATAAATGAAGATATGAAACTATGAAAATATGAAGTACTTAGCTTGCAAATTTGGCGCCAAATAGCGTGGACCGTCCCACCACGGTAAGGTGACCTCATTCTGGGATGGACCCTACACTGTGTATATGCCTCTGTGTGAACAGTACAACAGGCATTGCAAGGTCTGAAACATCAAAGGCACCTTATATACACCTAATAGAGGTGGGTGGGTTGCAGGAGCCAACATGAAGGTAGCCACTGCCCCGTATATGTAATATAACCAAAGGATAAATTGGCCAGCACCATTGATCCAAACTATTGTAAAAACCTGGCTTGCAGGTGCAAGCTGCTGGGCTAAATATACAGCAACAGGAAAATACAGCAGCAACAGGAAAATACAGCAGCAACAGGAAAATACAGCAGCAAACTGCTAGCACACCTGCAAGCCAGGTTTTTACAATAGTTTGGATCAATGGTGCTGGCCAATTTATCCTTTGGTTGTATTACACATACGGGGAAGTGGCTACCTCCATGTTGGCTCCTGCACCCCACCCACCTCTATTAGGTGTATATTAGGTGCCTTGGATGTTTCAGACCTTGCAATGCCTGTTGTACTGTTCACACAGAGGCATATACACAGTGTAGGGTCCTTCCCAGAATGAGGTCACCTTACCGTGGTGGGATGGTCCACGCTATTTGGCGCCAAATTTGCAAGCTAAGTACCTCATATTTTCATAGTTTCATATCTTCATTTATTGCATTAAAGCTGTATAGCTTTTCATGTTCTATCTATATACTCATGTTTCATCTATATCTTTGTGCTAGCAGTGTGCTGCTGTATTTTCCTGTTGCTGTATATTTAGCCCAGCAGCTTGCACCTGCAAGCCAGGTTTTTACAATAGTTTGGATCAATGGTGCTGGCCAATTTATCCTTTGGTTGTATTACACATACGGGGGAGGGGCTACCTCCATGTTGGCTCCTGCACCCCACCCACCTCTATTAGGTGTATATAAGGTGCCTTGGATCTTTCAGACCTTGCAATGCCTGTTGTACTGTTCACACAGAGGCATATACACAGTGTAGGGTCCGTCCCAGAATGAGGTCACCTTACCGTGGTGGGACGGTCCACGCTATTTGGCGCCAAATTTGCAAGCTAAGTACCTCATATTTTCATAGTTTCATATCTTCATTTATTGCATTACAGCTGTATAGCTTTTCATGTTCTATCTATATACTCATGTTTCATCTATATCTTTGTGCTAGCAGTGTGCTGCTGTATTTTCCTGTTGCTATATATATATATATATATATATATATATATATATATATAAATTTCTTTATGTACCCTATTATAACCAACTATGATTGACATTTGGTCCCTCCCATTTTTGGCTTCGCCTTCCCGCCTTCACATAGCCACATCCATGACCGATGTGGGCTGCTTAGTCTAAAATGCCCGGGCCTATTTTCGGTCCCAGTCCGGCAGTGGTCTCCACGGCGGGGTCTCTTACAGAGTCATTATTAAAGGGTACCTCTCATCAAAAAAAACTTTTGATATATTATAGATTAATGTATGCAGAATAACTTTACAATTGCATGTTATTAAAAAAATATGCTTCTTTCTATTTCATTTTCCACTTTGAAGAAATGACCACTAGGGGTCTCCCTACCAGTCCTGGCAGCAAGCATTTCAGACTCATGCTGGAGTCCTAAACACTACGAGCTGCCAGCCTGCTTTGTTAACGAAGGAGAACACTCAGAGCTGCCAGCCTGCTTTGTTCACAGCCTGTTTGGCTGTGAACAAAGGAGACTGGCAGCTCTGAGTGTTTAGGACTCCAGCATGAGTCAGAAATGCTTGCTGACAGGACTGATCGGGAAAAATACAATAGAAAGAAGCATATTTTTCATTAACATGCTATTGGAAAGTTATTCAACATTCATTAATCTAAAATATATCAAAAGTTTATTTGATGAGAGGTACCCTTTAAAATACATTGATTGGCTTCTGAGACTTGCTAAGGGAGATTCCCTCCTTGGTAAAAGACACAAATGACATTATGTCTGCACTCAGTGGTCTCTTTTGGCAGTAAGGGTTCTTACTAACATCAATAGACGTTGAGAGTCCCTATACAAGGATTCCCCAGGTAGAGTGCATACGGAAAGTCCTTACACAACGTGGGAAAAGTGAAGATTTTGTTAATTTTGTGTGTGATGCACTTTTGCTCATTCTTGAGAATAATGTTTTCAAATTCAGGGACCAATGGTTCAGCCAAAGAAAGGGTACTGCAATGGGTATTCCCGTTGCATGTAACCTTGCAAATTTGTTTCTTGCTTGCTTTGAGGAGAACTATTTGTTTTCACTGTCCAACCCATACCTGAAGTATGTTCGCTGCTACTTGGGACGGTGGATGATTTCCATAATTTTGTGGCACACCTTAACAAAAATAATATCACAGAAATAGATATTAGATTGTGTACATCCCTGCACTTTATAGTTATGAGGTGTCAAGACACATCATGAGGAGGACTCTAATTGGCTCAGCAAGCTTAACCCCATCCAGGAGCACAGAGGCATCATCCCAGCAACCAAAACAAACAACAGGGCTAGAAATCCTTAACCCTATGGTTTCTGGCAGAACCAGTCATCACAGTACCCCCGGACCCTTACAAATCTTAGCGGGTCGAGAGACAGACGGACCATCGATCTCCTCTATCGTGTCCTCATCCTCAAAATCACACCATTCATTGGTGTCATCTAGCTCAATATTATCCTCATCACAATCCTCAGACACAGGTTCAACATGAACAATTTTAGCTGGCTTCTTAGAGCTCCCTGAAGATAAATTAGTTGATACCACAGGCATATCAATTCCCCCCAGAGACAAATTGACTGGTTTACATTTTTGGGAATCAGAAAATACCTGATCGCCCAAGTGGCCGCCACGATGACCACTTGGACGCGGACGCTTGGCACAGGTACTGATGAAATGAGTATCCTCTCCACAATAGAAACACAGGCCGTTGAGCTACCGGAACCTTTTACGCTTTTCTGGAGTAGATATGGAGCCAGGCTGCATGGGTTCCTCCTCAGACACCGGTTGATGATTGGAAACAGAAGAGGAGACTGGCAAAAATGGAGAAACAGAGAAGGAACAACATTCTCTTCTGCATTTATGTAAATGTGGTGTCCCGGTATCGTATTTTATACGTTACCTGTATAGAGGTCCCCATAGTCAGAGTCCCTAGGACGTCGGGGTCCCTCTTTTGTAGTTTGTAGATGTATATATTTTATTATCTACCTGTTCGGAGCGTAGCAGGACCTTCAGGTCACGTGATCAGGTTGAAACTCTATGGTTTTGCTACAGGACCTTTGGAGGTTCCCGTGACGTATGCACCCACAATGCACTGTAACGGTGAGTGACAGTCGTTAAGGACCAATATAAAAAAGGCCGGCCTCTGCCCATATAAGGGACCTGCGCCATCTTGATCCCTCTCTTGGGTTGCTGACTCTGGAAGAGGTAGGACCTCCACAGCTTGCAAGAAGATTTACTAGGCCAAAGCCTAGGCCTATAGCATAGCAGACATATTAAGCAATTCCCCGCTACTCATCGCAAGATAACGGGACCTAATTACTTCCCTAAATCCAGTGGATCTCTGCAATACAATCATTCAGAAGCTAAATTGGGCTTATCAGATCCCAACCGACTGTTAATCACTGCCAAGCTATATGTAAAGAGACTCTGTTATCTGGACTGTTACTATTATTACATGCACAGAAACTCCTCAGTAAAAGTTCCTGCAAGTTTTCAGTTAACAGCGGTTGTGGACAATCCTTTATTTTTTCATCACCTATTGCTCTTGGGAAGGGTGGCAATAGGCCTACCACGAAACACAGCATTTAACCCACACCCTGGCGTCACGAGTGACAAGGGTTAACAGCTCCCTTAACTATTCTGAACAGCAACACCCTAAATACCCTACACTACCACAAGACAGTGTCCTCTCATCCGCCACCACACAAACATCTATCCAAACGTACCGCTAAAGTCATAGCATGGTCTAAGGTGTCAGGAGAGGGGTAGGTCACCAGCATGTCCTTTAGGATGTCAAATAACCCCAGTCTGAACTGGCAAATCAAAGCTGGGGTGTTCCATTTGGAAGCCACACACCACTTCCTAAAATCTGCACAATATTCCTCGACAGGTCTACGTCCCTGTTTTAATGTACGCAGCTGAGACTCAGCATACACAGCTTGGTCAGGTTCTGCATACAGAAGACCCAAACCAGCAAACAGAGAGTCCACAGAGGACAACTCAGGGGCATCAGGATCAAGAGAAAATACCCACTCTTGGGCACCTCCTTGCAAAAGAGACATAATATTAACAACTTTTTGGGCTTCAGCACCAGACGAATGGGGTCTTCACCGAAAGTATAGCTTGCAACTTTCACAAAAGGCTTTGAAAGCTTTTTGGTTCCCTGAAAAACGCTCAGGAAGACTAACCTGAGGTTCCAAAGGAGCTGAAAGAGAAGTAGGAATAATTGAGTGTAAAGACTCAAGCTCCAAGATTCTGGACAACAACCTCTGATTCAGCTGCTCCTGATGTTCAAGCCTCTCAATCAAAGTCCTGGTTTATTGTAGACTGAAATTGAGACAGCTTTTTCTGCTATACCTTCTTAAAAACAGATGCAGTAGTTGGGCTTGTAACATCTGGGCAGGGAAGGAGTGCACACTATTCTTGCCCACTCTCCTGCCCCTGTCTACTTAAGTACCTGCCCTAGACAACAGGTCCATAACCATGGTTACAGTCCCTTCCTAAATAAGCGAGGAACAGTCAAAAACTCAAAACAATACACTTCAAAACTGATAAAAGGTCAGGAAAAGCTGGAGGTACACGACTAACAGAAAACAAACCTAAACACGCACACACACAAAATATGTAATCAGAGGGCCGAGTCTAAACCTTGAGAACACAAAGTACAGTAACAGAGTATCAAAGTATTAAAAGCCAAGCCAAAAGTCACAAAACAAGAATAAACAGAATGAGCACAGAGATAGCTAGGTAAGTTACTAAGAACTATCACAAGCAGAGAAGGACTGAAAAGGGCCTCCTTATATATGCCTGAGCTGCAACCAGGAGGACTCTAAGTGGCTCAGCAAGCTTAACCACACCCAGGAGCACAGAGGCATCATCCCAGCAACCAAAACAAACAACAGGGCTAGAAATCCTTAACCCTATGGGTTCTGGCAGAACCAGTCATCACACATCATATATGTTTATCTACCTAGTGAACAAAAGGATCAGGCTTGTCAGGCGACAATCCAGAGGACCCGGAGCACATTTGATTTCAGACAAGAGGATTTGGTTTCCACTTCAATAGTTGACATGTCAATTCTTTGATAAGAATTCCATGTGGAATGATGAGGAATTGACAAGGAAATGATGAGGAATTGTTGAAGATTTTTGGTGAGCAATTGAACATTTGACAAGGATTTTTCATTGTCAATTCCTCAAGAATTTTTACTTGTCCATTTTCTCAGTGTGAACATACCCTAAGGCTGCTATTAGGGCCCATTAGCACTATGTAATCTATACCCCAAAATATAATGTAGTGGGCACCATCTTGGCACTGGGGCTGGAACCGATTAGAAATGTGCTGCCTCCATAGATGGCAATGCATTGTCCAGCAGAATGAATGATGAAAGAATGAACATGTTCACTATTTTGATTGAGTTTTGAACCCAAAAGGTCTGTAGTGTAAATGGTCCAGCAAAATAACATTGACAACTATGGGAGGCTTTTGCACAATGATTTTTCTGGTGGAATCATGCTTGGAAAACACTCAGCTTAAATGGCTTCTTACCCTTAGTCTACATTCACATGGCAGAATTTCTACACGTCTGCATCAATTCCGCGTCCACATTCATTTGGGTGGTTTCTGGCTTGTGCGGATTCTAAGTGTGAATGGGAGTGCGTAATCCTAATGATAAGAACCCGCGGCTACTGCAATTCTTGTTTAGTAATTGCAGCTGGCACCTGAAGTTAACCCTTTAAACTTATTCTACAATAATATTGTAGCATACTATCATAACTTATATAATTAGTTGCACATACATCATATATGGTTATTATCACCATTATTGTCCATGGAAAAAAGACACATTAACAGTGTAATAAAACCTTACTAATATTTGGAAATGAAAAATTATCAACCAGTTACATTAAAATAGCAACTATTTGTATGGCAATATTTGTCTTACAAATGTCTGCACACTCCGGATCAGCATAAAAAGCCATTATTAGTGGGACTACCTTGTTGCCTTTGGCTTTTATAACGAAGGAAGAACTTCAAGTCACAGTACAAAGAAAGATGGGTGGTAAAAAACATAACTACACTTATTTCACCATCCTCTGCAAATTATTGAGCTGGCATGTGTATTTAGAGGTCTCCAAAAAAAGACATTAACAAATAATAAGACCCTGCAGCTACTTGAAAAAAAAAAGAGGCACTAAAAGAGCTTTTGAGGGAAAATTTACAGCAATCAGCCTGCTCCTGGTGAATATGTGATGTGTGCCATTGACAACATTCCTATTAATTCCCACTTGTCTTTTATAGCCAGAGACCAACCTCATTTCTGCTCTTATTGTACTCAGCAAGAGTCTACAGAATCTGTGTCTGGCATGCTTCTTCTTTAAAACACAATATAATTGCCTGCTAGTGAAGATGCAGTATTAAGTTTTACCTTCCTTTGCCCACTTAACTTCATAGAAAGTTTTACACTATGATGACTGAACGGGCATTCTTGCTTAAAGTAGAAAAACATGCTTTTTATCCCATCATCTATATCATAAATAATTTAAATAAAATCATGCTCAGTACTGAATTCCGATTTATTTGAGGAATTCTTCAGTCCCTTTTGCTTTTCCGCATTTTGTCTTATTGCTGCCTTCTGGTAAAATGAATAAAAAAAAATTCTTCCATCAATCAGCACTTTAAGGGGTCACACCCACCTTATCCCCTGTCCACATGATAGTGGATAAGATGGGGGGGAGGGGGGTCCGGTTGCTGGGATCCCCACAACCTCCTGCCTGGCACCCGAGTAATCTGCATGCATGGAGCGATCTCCGCTCTGTGCCGGATTACTGGCGACCACAGCCCGAAGCTGTGGCCGACATGCCCCTCTATATAGCTCTATAGGAGATCTGTATAAACACGAACGCTGTATCTCTGTCTCTCCCATAGACATGAATGGAGTGGGTGTGATGACCACGGGCGCTATAAAGCCTAGCACTGCCAGAGTTCTGAACATAAATGTTCAGAACGCCGGGGTGCCTGGCCGGAGAACACAGGGGACAAAGTGGTTGTACCCCCCTCTCCCGATGAGACATTTCATACCGTATACCTTGGAGAGGGGATACTATGTTTAGTACCAGAGTATTCCATTAATACCCCATAATGAGTATGGGAAAACAAAATTTTCGAAAAATGTTTTTTTTTACAAATTTATTATAAAAAGAAAAGGAAAAATGTCAAATCTGTGAGGTAATCAGGAGGTCCCAATCATCTAGAATGAAAAAAAAAAAAGTCCAAAATCGAAAAGTCCCACCAAAACAAAAATGGTACCAATGACTACAAATTCTGGCCCCCATACAGCCTCATATACAGAACAGTCAAAAGAGGACAATTTTTAAAGAAGTTAAATAATAAAAAAAACTTAAATAAATTGTGGTATCATTATAATGGTATGGACCTATAGAGTAAATATAACATGCCATTTTTTTCACTGTATTTATTCCAACATTTTACACAATTGTGTATGTAAAGCTCAAGCCAACAACAAAAGTATAACATATCAATGCATGCACTCAGCAGCAGGATTAGATCATTCTCTATCTCTCTGAGCAGCCACCGTTCTTCCGTCCCAAGCTGATAGCAGTTGGGAGGTTCAATAAGTCAATAAGACAAGTAAGGAGTATTATTCTAAGAATATTAATTGTGCTGGATGACAAGAAAAAATGAGCCAAGACTAGGTACCATGTTGTCATCTTAATAATGGTATAGCTATTTTCTTTAAAGTTACTTAGGTGATCCAGATTTGTTCAGCTTCCAGATGCGTCCATTCAGGTGGATTTCACTTTTAAGTCTCTCCTGAGCAAACTTTACATCAACTGCCATTTGTACCATTTAAAGTGCTTCTCGCAAAACTCCATATAACATATTGGAATAGATACAGTTGAAATGATTATCAGGCAGTTCATCAAAGTCAAGAGGATTATTTTCAAGAATGAGTGAAAATTCATCTTCAGTAGAGATGTCGCGAATTGTTCGCTGGTGAACAGTTCCCGGCGAACTTAGCATGTTCCCGTTCGCATCGCCGGGCGAACATATGTGAAGTTAGATTCGCCCCCTCTACTTTAACATTGCAGTAAACTTTGACCCTGTGAGTCAGAGTCAGCAGACACATTACAGCCAATAAGCAGCAGTCCCTCCCTTCCAGACCCTCCTACCTCCTGCACGGACGCCATTTTACCTTCATTCAGCATGCTGCAGGCTTAGAAAGTAGAGGGACAGAGAAGATGCTCCTTCTGTAATAGGGAAAGCGATAGCTAGGTTGCTGCTAGGTGGCGTATTCAGGGTCCACTTTACTCCTAAAGCACTTGTCTAACATCTGCTTTAACGACGGCACCCAAAAAAGCCCCTTTAAGGGCTCAAATATCAGTCTGTGTGTCTTGCAAGAGCTGGAGGCACCCTGGTTGGGAGGGAACCTCTGGTTAAAATGGGTACTTCAGTGTAAAACTTAAGTTCCTTCAAGCAACTAACTACAGTATTAAAAGGGCTATAAGTTCAGTCCGTGTGTCTTGCAACAGCTGGAGGCACCCTGGTTGGGAGGGGACCGCTGGTTAAAAGGGGTACTCCAGTGTAAAACTTAAGTTCCTTCAAGCAACTAACTACAGTATTAAAAGGGCTATAAGTTCAGTCCGTGTGTCTTGCAACAGCTGGAGGCACCATGGTTGGGAGGGAACCGCTGGTTAAAAGGGGTACTCCGGTGTAAAACTTAATTTCCTTCAAGCAACTTACTACAGTATTAAAAGGGCTATAAGTTCAGTCTGTGTGTCTTGCAACTGCTGGAGGCACCCTGGTTGGGGACCTCTGATTAAAAGGGGTACTCCGCTGGCAAACTTTTTTGCTCATTGTCACACTAGTGCAAATCACATTTGGTGTGACAGTTGTTAAAATAAAAAAAAATACCTTTTTTGGCTATGAAATAAAATCATTGCTGCCTAAAGGGGGGATCTAAATATGTGCTGCCTAAAGGGGGCTCTATGTGCTGCCTAAAGGGAAGCTCTAACTATGTGCTGCCTAATATGGGGGAATCTATGTGCTGCCTAAAGGGGAGCTCTATGTGCTGCCTAAAGGGGGGATCTAACTATGTGATGCCTAAAGGGGGGATCTAATTATGTGCTGCCTGATATGGGGGAATCTATGTGCTGCCTAAAGGGGGGATCTAACTATGTGATGCCTAAATTGGGCTCTATGTGCTGCCTAAAGGGGGCTAAGGCACGTTATTCCAAAGAATTGAGGAATAATAGGTGATTTATGCCCTTTATGGATTAAAACCAGACTCTGCATCAACTATGTAATTTTCCATGGGAGTGGATCCCCCTCCAGCACGCCACAGTCCAGGTATTAGTCCCCTTGAAACAACTTTTAAATCACTATTGTGGCAAGAAAGAGTCCCTGTGGGTTTTAAAATTCGCCTGCCCATTGATGTCAATGGCGGTTCGCCGGTTCGCAAACATTTGCGGAAGTTCGCGTTCACTGTTCGCGAACCGAATATTTTATGTTCGCAACATCACTAATCTCCAGCAAGACTACAGTTTGTGATAGTCGGTGTGATTCCCAAGTACATTTTGAAGGTCACCTTAGCTATAACATCTGCTGCTTCTCAAAAATCATGGCACATTCCAACACTAGACCGGGCCAAGAAATCTTCAATCAGCCTCACACCTATGTTGTATCCTATTTTTTCTAAGGCTGGGTTCACACTATGATTTCACTCTACAGGCCCATATCTCATTCATTTGAATGAGCCAACCAGAGTCAAACAGTGACTCCGGTCGGCTAATTTTGCCCAGTATCCGGTTTTGTGACTGGACCTAAAACCGTGGTATTCCGCAGTTTTAGATCCGGTCACAAAACTGGATACGGGAGTGAAATCGTAGTGTGAACCCACCCTAACTGTTTATTGACATCTTCATTTTCATAGTCTTAGCATAGTTGTGCAACAAGGCATCCAAAGGTCAAATTGAAGAGCTCAAAATTCCTCTTCTTGCTCTTGGTTCCTCGGTTTGTCTGTCGGGACGCAATTCCTCCTCTTCCAGGATCTTCTGCCGCAGGAAACAACAAATGTCAGCTCTCATAATATGCCATTTCAACTGTAAAGTGCACTGCGTAGAAACACTAGCTGAAAAATTAGCTTTTTTATTCCAGTTTCAATTACATAGAAAGTGCACAAAAGTGCACAAAACCCTTTATGCATTGCTTTTGCACAATTATAGAGCACGTATCCTGTTTCTCTCAGCGTTTCCTCCAGACAGGAAGTAAAGTAGTTCTTAGCACACATGATGACTAGCATCTACATGTATACGACACATCACTTTGTAATATCATAACTCCTTTATCCTCAGCTCTTTATCCTCAGTGTGTGATTGTCCCTGATTGGCTGAGGTGCAGACACCTCCATCCTTTTTATTCACTGCTTCTCTACCAATGTGACTTGCTTAGCTTTCTAAAGGCAGCCCTATCCGCAGCTCACACAGGAAACAAACGCAGGGGTTCATGGTCTGTGTAGTCTTCTGCAGCTTTCAGCTCCCGGAACAAACCAGGAAGTACCTGAATTTTCAAAGTTTGTTTATGGGGGCTATGGGGGTCAAATTTAGCAATTTTTAAACAAATTGGCTTTGATTCCTTGTGGAATCATGCTGATTATAAATAAAATATATATACTTTGCCCTCTTTTAACATGGCTGTGATGCATTGCAGCTCTAATACTGTAACACAAAACAATGATCCAGCACTTCAAGATATTATTGCAGCTTTATTGGAGATTCAAAGACAGCACACAGGTAAAATCATTCACTATGGCAGCTCTGATATTGTGTCTGTGCGGCTGTAAAGTGAGGCATCACCATAGCTACCATGATGCCAGCCAGGGATAGGCTTATCTCTTCAGATCTGTGCGCAACCTGAATTCGAGTAACTTCACCATGCTAGAAAGGTTAATGGTGTCCTATGTCTACAGTTTAACTGCATTTCGGTGAGTGAGAGCCCCTGTCCCCTAAGTTTTTATTATGCTCAGATGATTTGTATTTATGTCTAAAAACTGGACTATATGACTTGCACTTGGTACTTTATAATAAGTAGAGTTTGCACTGCATATTTCTATTAACTTGATTATATGTACTGTTTAATAATGTATCTGTTACGTAATGCGTACCGGCCGCACACGTTGGCCGTGAGCGCATGATCCCGCATGTGAATCCCAGCCCGTAACTCACCTGGAGTTTCTCCTGCCCCCGCCTCTGCCTCTCTGCTCCGGCGCTCGTGTCCCCATCCCCTAGGGTGCGTGTGCACCTGAGCTTTAAGATTTAATGGGCCAGTTCGCCCATTAGTGAAGTAACACCTGTGACTCATTGATAAATTTCTCCACCTCCTACACTTCCCTGATGGATCTTTGTTGCCCTAGAGCCTTAGAGAAAGCATTCCTGTGTATTGCCTTGCCATGTATCATACCTTTGCTTTGTGACCTGACCTTGCTCCTTTGCCGCCTGCCTACTGACCATTTGCTATGTTCCTGACTATGCTACTGTGCCGCCTGCCCTGACCTCCTGCTATCCAGACCATGAGTTGCCTAATTCCACCAGTGCCTCGGATCTCCTCAGCAGCCTGTGTAGTCGAGCTGGGCCAGGGGTAGCGACCTGGGTGCCGCCAGCCGCAGCAAGTCCATCCCGCTTTGCGGCGGGCTCTGGGGAAAACCAGTGGCACCTTAGACTTTGCTCCCTGGTGTGGTCCAAGTCATCTACCACACAGGTCTAGCGGATCCACTATCATCTGTGTTCCAGTCTACTGAAACGTGAGTGTTACAGTAAGATCTGGCCATGGATCCCGCTAAGGTAACCATGCCTGAAGTCACGGATCTTCCCTCTGTTGTGGTACAGTATGTCAGTCTTGACAATTGGTGTGACAGGCGCAGAAACTTACCCAACTGTCTGCTATGATGCAACAGCTATTGGCCTTGCAGCAACAACTGCAGCAGGTACCGCAACCTGTCCCTCTAACTCCACCAGTTCCTGCAGTGTCTTCTGGCTACCAGGTACATCTGCCTTTACCTTCTGTAAGTATGAAGGAGATTCCAAGTTATGCAGAGGCTTTGTTACACAGTGCTCATGTCTGAACAGTTTCCGACGGAACGCGCGAAGGTGGCCTTTTGTCTTTAGTCTACTGTCCGGAAAAGCCCTTGCCTGGGCTACACCCCTTTGGGACCATGGTGATCCGGTATCCTCCAATTTGGTGGCTTTCTTGGCAGAATTTTGCAATGTCGTTGCTGAACCTCTGTCAAGGGAATTCTTCAGTTGGTGACTAAGCGGTTCAATTCCACACTCTAGCCTCGGAACTTGCATGGAATGATGAGGCCTTGTGTGCCACATTCAAAAAAGGACTGTCAAGCAGGATTAAAGATGCCCTCGAAGCACGTAATCCTCCATCTTCTTTGACTGAACTTATCCCCTTGGCCACATGTATTGATGTGCATTTTTCTGAGAGACAGGAGGAACTGCGCTTAGAGAGGGAACCTGCCCGAACACGGAGGCCTGCGCTTCTTGCCGAAGAGGTTATGCAAGTGGATAATTCTCGTCTTACGCAACAGGAGAGGTCACGACGATGCAGTGAGAATTTGTGCTTGTATTGTGCCAGACCGGAGCACTCCCTCAAGGACTGTACTGCTTGCCCACAGCATCCGGGAAACGCCCGCACCTAGGGTAAGTGGGAGAGGCATCCCTGGGTGTGAATACAACCTCTCCATGCTAAACTATTTCTGTACAAGTCTTTGCTTCAGCCAAGTCTTCCTTCAGCACTACAGCATTTTTGGATTCTGGATCCGCAGGTGACTATTGCTTCTTTGGTCCACAAGTATAATCTTCCTGTCACTTGGCTTGCCAAGCCCTTGTTCACCTCCTCTGTTAATGGACAACATCTGGACTGTATGGTTCACTTCTGTACGGAATCTTTCAATATGCAAGTGGGAGTATTGCATAAAGAAAAGATTGAATTCTTTTTTCTGCCACACTGTACTTCAGAAATTCTTCTTGGCCTTCCTTTGCTGCAATGCCATTCTCCCCAACTGGATTGGAAAATTGGAGAAATAATTAGCTGGGGACAATCCTGTCAAAATATTTGCCTCCAACTAGTTCAGCCTAAAGTTGTTTCTCATCCTCCTCCTCTACCTGGCCTGCCCCACCGTACCAAGATTTATCTGATGTATTCTGCAAGAAACAGGCTGAGTCTTTGCCTCCACATTGTCCTTACGACTGCCCTATAGATCTACCTGGTACCACTCCTCCTCATGGAAGGAAATACCCTCTATCGGTTCCTGAGACCAAAGTTATGGCTGAGTATATCCAGGAGAATCTCCAAAAAGGGATTTATCCGTAAGTCCTCTTCTCCTTCTGGAGCTGGTTCTTCTTTGTAGGGAAGAAGGATGGCTCACTCCGTCCATTGACTACAGGGGACTTAACAAAATCACAGTCAAGAACCGTTACCCACTACCTCTTATCTCAGAACTTTTTGACCGTCTACGTGGTGCCAAGGTCTTCTCCAAGTTGGACTTACGTGGAGCGTATAACCTCATTCGTATCCACAAGGGAGATGAATGGAAAATGGCCTTCTATACTCGTGACGGACATTTTGAGTATCTCATAATGCCTTTTGGTCTCTGTAATGCTCCAGCCGTTTTTCAAGAGTTTGTCAATGATATCTTCCTTGATCTTCTCTACACCTGTATTGTCATATACCTAGATGACATCCTGATCTTCACTTCCAACTTAGAGGAACATCGTACTCATGTTTGTCTGGTTCTTCGGCGATTACAGAAGAATCATCTGTACGCCAAACTGGAGAAATGCCTGTTCGAGAAGTCTAGTCTTCCGTTTCTTGGCTACATTGTCTCTCATCGGGGCCTGCAGATGGATCCAGATAAATTGTCTGCAGTATTGGGTTGGCCTCATCCTTTGGGCCTACGTGCTATTAAATGCTTTCTGGGATTTGCTAACTATTATCGTTGATTTATCCCACATTTTCCGTCCTTGGTTGCTCCAATCGTGGCTCTCACTAAGAAGACTTCTAATCCTAAAACCAGAGTCAGAGAGGCCCTTTGCTTTGGAGGTTGATGCCTCATCTATTGGAGCAGGTGCCGTTCTTACTCAGAAAAATGCCAAGCACAAGACTGTAACTTATGGGTTCTTCTCCAAGACCTTCTCTCCTGCTGAGAGGAATTACTCCATTGGAAATTGGGAACTCCTCGCTTTCAAGCTAGCTTTGGTGGAATGGCGACATTTATTGGAAGGTTCTTCTCATCCGGTCAGCATCTACTCCGACCATAAAAATCTTCTATACCTTCAGTCTGTTCAGCGTTTGAACCCCCGCCAGGCAAGGTGGTCACTGTTCTTTTCTAGGTTCAACTTCTTCATTCACTTCCATCCGGCAAATAAGAACATCAGGGCAGATGCTCTCTCCAGGTCCTCTGACGTCATTGGATTGGAGTCCACGCCTAGGCATATTATTCCTCCAGACCATTTGATTCCTGCCGCTCCTTCTGAAATTAAGCAAGTTCCTCAGGGAAAATCCTTGCCAGATAAAGACGCAAGGTACTGAAATGGGGTCATGTGTCCTTGACAGCATGTCATCCTGTTATATGCAAGACTCTACTTCTAATTTCCCGGCACTACTGGTGGCCCCATCTTGAACGTGATGTTTCTGATTTTGTTTGTTCCTGTGAAACTTTTGCCCGTGACAAAACTCCTCGTCAGAGACCTGCAGTACTCATACAGCCTTTACTTATTTTAGAGACTCCCTGGTCCCATATCGCCATGGATTTTATCACTTATTTGCCACCATCTTATAATAACACTGTCATTTGGGTCGTTGAAATCTGTTTTCCAAGATGGCTCATTTCAATGCTCTACCTGGTCTTCCTTTTGCCCCGCAGCTGGCAGAGTACTTCTTGTTGCATGCCTTTAGCTTACATGGCCTTACTCAGCATATTGTTTCAAATTGTGGGGTGCAGTTTGTCTCTAACTTCTGGCGAGCCCTTTGTAACTGTCTGGACATCAATCTGGACTTCTCCTCGGCCTAACACCCTCAGTACAATGGTCAGGTGGAGAGGGTTAATAAAATTCTTGAGACTTATCTTCCGCATTTTGTTTCAGCTCGTCAAGATGATTGGGTTGACCTTCTCCCCTGGGATGAATTCTCATATAATCATAAGAATTCTGAGTCCATGAGGTCGTCTCCCTTTTTTGTTGTCTACAGACTCCATCTCCGGTCTCCTCTTCCTCTCCTAGTTTCCTCCGGTGTGCCTGCTGTTGATGAGCTCGTCCGTGACTTCTCCACCATCTGGCAACAGACCCAACAGTCATTATCCCAGGCTTCTTCATGCATGACGGCGAAAGCTGATAAGAGTAGAAGACCTCCTCCGTCCTTCTCTCCTGGTGACATGATGTGGCTTTCATCCAAGTACATCCGCTTCAAGATACTCTTTTACGAGCTTGTCCTCGCTACCTTGGTCCCTTCCAGATTCTATAAAAAATGTATCCTGGGCGTGGCTTGGCACGCTAGAAGATGGCCGCGGATTGCTGAAGCTCCTGCAGGGCCTCCGTTATATAGGGCATACCACGGCATTTATGGGCGGCAGGCACAAAAATAAAAAGAAGCCTAAAGCTCCTGGGGACCCACTCACCTCAGCGCCCTCCATTAAGGCTTTCTTCCAGCCGAGGAACAACCCCACTGATCCGGCCGGCGCTGGCCCGTGGCTCCCGCCACAGACGCCAGAGCAGCACCATCCGGCATCTCCCCCACGTGTGCAGAGTCCCTGCTCCTTCTCCATGCGCGGTGGAGCGAAATCTCTGAAGGCAATGGTGAAGCCGGGATCTGCAGCGGAGGGGACAGCTTGCCTCACGCTGTCCCCCCAACTCCTTGCTGATACCATCCCCCCTGGGAACGGCGGCAGAGCGGCACCCCTGAAGACGGAGTGAGTACAGCTCATGTGACAGGCAGCTCCTCTCATGCTGCCTCCCCCAGCCTGCAGCCATCTGAGCAGCAGAGGGATTCCATAAGCCCTACAGCTATGCTTTTAGGAGGTACCCCTGCCTCGACAGCACCTCACTCCCCACCTCGGGCCCTTGGGGGTGCCGTTCATCAGGGGACTCGACCACTAGCTGTACCCTATGAACCAGGCTCTCTATTAACCACTGCAGCACTCTACTCTACAGGCACGCTCATGATCTCTCCTGCTCCACGGCTCCCTGTTAACTGTGTGCAAGCCACTTCATCCCAACTGCACATATTACCTGCTGATAAAGGTGACCTGTCCAGTAATTCAGTGCAAATGGACTCTGATCTGTCTGTTTCTAGTGAAGATTCCACTGAGGGGGATAGCCCACCCGCATATTGGGGTGCAAGACCCCTCAACGGCCGCAGCAACCGGGGTGCTCCCGCGCTACCCATTCCTCATCGGAAGACTCGCAGGGCAGAGCCCAACGTTTCGGGCACCACTCTCGCACACTCACCTTACCTGCCGTCTCGTGTGGAGACAGGCCTTGTACCCTGCCACCAGTGGATACCCACCTGCCCACCCCAGAGATGGCGGTCCACACCTTGAAGAATCATCCAGAGCTTCAGGCCCTCCTGGCCCTTCTGCCCGCAAAAGTGGACATGCTCTCTCTGGCGACTGATCTCATGTCCGCTTGGCGGAAAGACCTAGAACCGGTGAAAAAAGAAGTTGCCACCCTGTCTCAAAAAGTGACTGACTTGGAACAGTTTCGCTCCACTGTCACCTCGGAACTAGAGGCCTTGAAATCCAACTTCTCAGACGGACATTATTGATCATCTGGATGACATTGACAACCGAAATCGTCAAAATAATGTCCGCATCAAGGGGCCTCCAGAATCCGTCAACCCATAAGATCTCCCAGGGGTGATCCAAAGAATCTTTAATGAAATCCTGCAACGTCCGGCAGACACCCCCATCGAATTTGACAGAGCTCACAGAGCCCTGAAAGCAAAAAAGCCGGATCCCAGCAAACCCAGAGATGTCATTTGCAGGGTACACCACCACGCAGTCAAAGAGGAGGTGATGCGCAAAGCTCGAGCACTCAAACACCTTACCTACAACTGCCCAACCCTTCACCTTTTCCCTGACCTCTCCCTCCGTACCCTACGGCTGAGGGCATCCCTAAAGCCCCTCCTGCAAATTCTACAGAACGCACGCATAATGTATAGGTGGGGATTCCAATTCTCACTCATCGCCAAACATGGCACTACTACAGCCTCTCTGAGAAGTCCGAAAGATTTGCCTGCTTTCCTATCAACGTTCAAGCTCCCGAAGATATCCCTTCCTGAATGGGACTCACTCTTCATACAGCACTCTACTCTAGCTTCCTACAGTGGCACGATTAGTCGCCCGTGGCTCCAAAGGTTGGACTCCACTCCTTCAGCTCCCTTGCCTCAAAGGCAGAAGCGTAAAACCTGACGGACATGAAGCTTGTGATCCTGGTTTCTGTTCACCTGAGTTGAGCTACTGCTCCTGAAACGACAATTTCTCTGTTGTTTCTCTCGTCTACGGTGTCTCTGCACCTATTATTGCTTATGACATTAACCAGAGGAGTTGTCAGTAAAACACACTATAGAAAGCGCAGGAGGAGCCTAGTGGAAACTAGAGGACATCTCCGACTGAGTAGTCGGTCAGAGGTAGAACATGGGAAAGGGCAGTTAAGAGTGTTAGGGCTTTAGTTATAGCTCAATTGGACGCTAACGAGGGCGGGGGAACATCTAGGCTCACTAGATGTTCCCCCGCCCTCGTTAGCGTCCAATTGAGCTATAACTAAAGCCCTAACACTCTTAACTGCCCTTTCCCATGTTCTACCTCTGACCGACTACTCAGTCGGAGATGTCCTCTAGTTTACACTAGGCTCCTCCTACGCTTTCTATAGTGTGTTTTACTGACAACTCCTATGGTTAATGTTCATTCCATACCTGTTGCCCTTCTGGCGCCCCTTCCATTGCACCCCCACTAAGGCTTCCGTCAGACTTGTTCTGACCGTGTTCTCGGTCCTTATGACCTACCCTATTAGACCCCTTGTAGCTGTCCTCTTAGGGTTGCTGCTGTCCTCCTACTCTTCCACCCTTCTACGTCTCCCTCCCCATCCCCGCCCCCTTCCTCTGCTTCTCCCCTTTCTCATCTTCTCCTTTTCTCCAACCAGGCAGACCTCTCTATCTCCTACACGGACTCGAAGCATGGGCGCACGGATGAAGACCTCCCGTGGCGGTGAACCTGACTACTATTCTCTCCCTCGTTATGGCGGCTAATATTAAGGTAACATCTCTAAATGTTAAGGGTTTTAACACGTCCGAGAAGCATTCTCAAATCCTGTACACCCTCCACAAGCAAAGATCCCATATCCTAGCTTTACAGGAAACGCATTTCAAGGAGGGACATGTCCTTTTATTCAAAACCCGATATTACCTACCTGGCTTCATAGCACAAACCCAGAAGCAAAAACTAAATGGGTCTCATTGGCGTTCCACAAATCCCTGCCCATTAAAGTTATTGATTCTGCCCCGGACCCCAATTCTCGAAATATCTTTGCGAATTGCGAACTAGCCGGCCAAAAACTCACAGTAGCCTCCCTGTATGCCCCTAATCAAGGCCAAACTGACTTTCTGAGCCGTACACTAGACGCTCTGTCGTCTTATGCCACTGGCCATATCATCCTCTGTGGTGATTTTAATATCCCTCTATGCCCTATCATTGACTCCTCCACGGGCCATTCCTCCCTGTCCTATAGGCAACTCAGGGTCATCAGACAAAAACTCCACAGCCTCCAACTAAGTGATGTCTGGCGCACACTACACCCACAAGGCAGGGACTTCACCTTCTTCTCTCACCCCCGAAATATGTACAGCCGCAACGATCATATCTTCTGCTCACACCACCTCTTGCCATCTGTCATCACGGATACCATAGGTAGTATCACGTTCTCGGATCATGCTCCAGTCCACTTCACCTTCCAACTCCCCTCTTTCTCTAAGCCCCATGCTACCTGGCGCCTTAATGAATCCCTCCTCCTAGACACCTTGTGCCTTCAGGAGATCAAAGATACTATCTCTCACTTCAACACTGATCACGCACATGATGACACTTCACTGCTTACCAAATGGGAGGCGTTGAAGTGTGTACTTTGCGGTGTGCTGGGGAAGCATGGGGCTTGGCTGAAAAAGGAGAACAGTGCCAAATTTGCTTCCCTTCTCGACACCCTAGCATCCTTGGAATCTTTACATAAGCAAACATTGCTTGAGCAAACTTTCAGGGACGTTCTGCGAGTACGCCAGGAACTGCTGTCTTTGCTCAATGACAAGCATAGATATTACAAACAATTAACAGGCCGACAGTTTTACGAATGGGGCAACAAATCAGGAAAATTACTGGCGAGAGCGCTGAGGGAGAAGAGGTCCTCGCTCTTCATCTCCTCTGTCTCTTCCCCCTCTGGTACCCTCTCCCACTTGACAAGTGACATTCTCACAGACTTCAGACACTACTACATGGCCCTTTACAATCTACCCTCGCCCTCTGCCACGCCCTCGGACTCCCTTCCGTCACTACATCAATACATCACGTCCACAGCCCTCCCGACCCTCCCTGCCGAAGTCACCTCCTCACTAGAATCTCTGTTTACCCCGGAGAAACTGGAACAAGCGATTTCAGCCCTCCCGGCCAGGAAGAGTCCTGGCCCGGACGGCTATTCTGCGAAATTCTACAAGTCCCTCCGGGGTGAACTGTCAACCCCTCTCCTCTCGGCGCTTAACTCTATTTCTGATACTTCCTCCATCCCTTCCTCCTTTCATCGAGCATATGTCACTGTAATACCCAAAGAGGGCAGAGACCCCACGCAATGCCAGAACTATAGGCCGATATCTCTACTTAATTTAGACACCAAGCTTTTTGCCAAATTGATCGCCAATTGGCTGGCTGTCCACATGGACGCCCTAATCCACCCGGACCAGGTCCGCGGGAGAGTGGCCAGGGATAATACCCTCCGAGCATTCTCGGCCATCTACTATGCCCGCAAACACAATAAGCCCCTGTTCTTGCTGTCCCTGGATGCGGAGAAAGCTTTTGACTGGGTGGATTGGGGCTTCCTGGAGGCTACCCTGTCCCAGATTAGTGTGGGTGCTCTAATGCGCGCCCGTATTATGGCTCTTTATTCCTGCCCTCAAGCACAAGTCCGGGTAAATGGCCAATTATCCCTCCCATTCGACATCCACAATGGAACGAGGCAGGGCTGCCCCCTTTCCCCACTCCTATACGTACTATGCATGGAGCACTTACTTAACGCCATACGACAAGACCCGAACATCCAGGGCTTACAGATCCCATCTTGCTATTATAAATGTTCTGCATTCGCTGACGACCTCCTCCTGTACCTCTCCTCCGCTATTACCACCCTCCACTCTTTGATGGCCACCATTCACACTTTTTCCTACTATAGTAATTACAAACTGAACCCGACAAAGAGTGATACCCTCAATATTACGCTCCCCACGAGTACTGCTCGACACATACAGACCACGTACCCTTTCAAATGGTGCTCTAGATCTCTGAAGTACTTGGGTGTCCAAGTCCCAATGAGACTGTCGGATACATACGCCCTCAATTTCCCTCTGTTGCTAAATATCCTGAAAACTGACTTGGCCAGGTGGGAGCGTAGGGATGTCTCCTGGATAGGACGGATAAACATATTAAAGATGAATGTCCTACCTCGTCTCCTCTACTTGTTCTCTACGGTTCCTGCTTCTCTACCTAAATCCTTTTTTTTTTGGGGGGGGGGGGGGTCTCTGCTCTCCTGGCTGGTTTTGTCTGGGCCCATAAATGCCCGAGATTGGCACAGAGGATCCTGGTCAGACGCAAAACTGAGGGAGGTCTCGGTCTCCCGAACTGTCTCTTTTACCACATAGTTGCGTTTCTGGCCAGGGTCCTCGACTGCTTCTCTCCCTCTTCCATCAAATTGTGGGTGGGTTTGGAGAGGGAGGCTTCCGCTTATGACCCTTAGACCCTTTTGTGGCTCCCAGGTAACACAATTAACTCACGCTCCTACACGGACTTGCCGCCGGTGTTGGCTTCTATAGCCCACATACGATGCTTATACTTGCCCTCCCTGAAGCTTTACACCCCAGATGGCCCACTATCCCCAGTGTTTGGTAATCCCCTGTTCCCTCCAGCTTACTCCATGTCCCAATACTTGGGCCTCTCTAAAACAGACTCACCTAGCCTCTTGAACTTTCTCACACCAAACTCTTTGAAGCCCCTAAGTGAATTATGTAGTGGCAATACCGCCTCCTTCTTGCAGACTTTTCAATATACTCAGCTCAGACATTTTTATAATACATCCAAGGACAGGCTGCACCTGCACCGCTCTCTCACCTCGTTTGAAAAACTGTGTGTTGCTACATCCCGGACGACAAGCTCAGTATATGCCCTTCTTTTAGATTCCCTCCGCACACATTCCCTACCCTTTTGGAGTGGGTGGGAGAGAGAATTGGGAGTAACTTATTCGGATGAGGAATGGGAGAGAGCTATACGACTTTGTCATAAACTCTCCACTTCGTGCAAAGCACAAGAGACGAATTACAAGATTCTAACAAGATGGTATAGAGTCTCCTCGCTCTTACATAAATTCTACCTAAACGTACCAGACACCTGCTGGAGATGTGGGGAACAGGGGGGCTCGATGTCCCATATATGGCTGACATGCCCGAGCTTGACGAATTTCTGGAGCCAGGTCCTTGAGGTGATCTACGATTTAACGTCCATACGCATTCCCAAATCCCCGGGCCCTCTCCTGCTCTCAATTTTCCCTCCTTCCCTCCCCCGTTGGCCAGCCCACTTAGCCAGGTTCATGATTCTATCCGCCAGGACAATCATACCCAGACTGTGGAAATCATCCTCCCCTCCCTCGCTTTCCTGTTGGTTCCAAGAGCTGTCCCACCTTCACAGGATGGAAGAATTACTAGCCGACTCTAGAAAGCAAATAGACAGACACCACCTCATTTCGGGTCCATGGATTGCATTTCTGTCCACTAACACATACAGAACCTTACACGTAGATGCCCCAGTTCTATGGGCCCTAACGCACCTCGGACGTGTGCCCTTACCTCCGGTGTCAGCCCACCGCGGGATTGAGGTCTCACCTGGGCGCCCGGTGGAGAGTCTGCCTACCTACAAGCCTGATCTTACCTACCCTACTAATCCCTACTTCTCCCACCCCCCTTATTCTCTCTTGCCCTCCCCTTCTTCCCCCCCTTTTTTTTTTTTCTCTTCTACCCTCCTTCTTTTCCTGCTATTTATGTGATACTACTGGAGTTACCGGAGCTCCCTGCACTGCCATGGCAAGTCCACATGGACAGTTTGATGTCTCAAAGCTCTTCCTGACACAGCCAACCTGTCCAATTACTGTCTATGTTTTCTACGTTTGTGTTCTTGGTTCATTGATTATAACTGTTGTGTTTACCATGACCGTGCTCCCTGGCATACTTGCGCCCCTTTTTTTTACCGCCTAATGCTATCTGCTTCGGTACCATGTTTTGTTCTTCTGTTTGCGAAAAAATATACAATAAAACTTTTTTATGAAAAAAAAATCTATCCTGTCTCCTACAAACTCTGTCTACCTGCTAAGTTACATATTCCAATTCCTTCCACGTCTCTCTCCTCAAGCATCTTGTCAATAAACGGTTTTCTCAAAATAATCTTGTCCCCACACCTGTCTTCAGCTCTTCTGACGTCTACAAAGTTAAAGAGATTCTTGCCACTAAAACCATGAGAGGTAATCAATTTTTTCTGGTCAACTGGGAGGGTTACGGACCTGATAAGAGATCTTGGGAGCCTGAGGAGAATATCCTGGACCTTGACCTTCTCAGGAGTTTTCTGAATTGTAAAAGGAGGGGGAGACCAAAGGGGGGGTACTGTTACGTTATGCGCTCTGCCCACAGACGCTGGCCGTGAGCGCATGGTCCCGTTACCTGCTTCTGTCGGTGGGCTGGGATTCACATCATGGGACGTGCCCGCATGCGAATCCCAGCCCGTCACTCACCAGGTGTTTCTCCTGCCCCTGCCTCTGCCTCTCTGCTCCCGTCCCCTAGGGCGCGCGCGCCGGAGCTTTAAGATTTAAAGGGTCAGTGCGCCCATTAGTGAAGTAACACCTGTGGCTCATTGATAAATTCCGCCACCTCCCACACTTCCCTGCGAGATCTTTGTTGCCCTAGAGCCTTAGAGAAAGCATTCCTGTGTGTTGCCTTGCTGTGTATCATACCTTTGCTCCGTGACCTGACCTTGCTCCTTTGCCGTCTGCCTACTGACCGTTTGCTACATTCCTAACAATGCTACTGTGCCGCCTGCCCTGACCTCCTGCTATCCAAACCATGAGTTGGCTAATTCCACCTGTGCCTCGAATCTCCTCAGCCGCCTGTGTAGTTGAGCTGGGCCAGGGGTAGCGACCTTGGTGTCGCTTGCCGCAGCAAGTCCATCCCGCTTTGCGGCAGGCTTCGGTGAAAACAGCGGCACCTTAGACACTCCCTGGTACAATCTGAGTCATCTACCACACAGGTCCAGCGGATCCACTATTATCTGTGTTCCAGTCTACTGAAACGTGAGTGTTACAGTACCTTTGCACCTTTGCATTACCTTTGTAATAATCACTAATTATTCGATGGTAATTGATTTGTGTCTTCACTTTGCTACTTTATTGGTACCCTTATTTAAAATGTGGTAGTCACTAGTTTGTACATGGCTTGAGAAAGGTCAGGCTTACCTGATCAAAACTTTGCTCTATGACACCTTGTATGGAATAGATCACTGGATTTTTTCACCTAATCTGTGTGCCCCATGCAAATTCATTGTGATATATATATATATACATATACATATATATATATATATATATATATATATATATAAAAGGAGCGGCTGCAGCACACCAGAGAAGCAAAAATATAAAGTGGCTTATTCCAATAACAACGTTTCTGTGGTCTCACACCAGCTTTCTCAATTCACAATGCAAGTGATCAATAACAGTTTAAATAGACAACATCATGTGTTAAGATAATTAACATACATAATTCATAATTAAAGTGATCAGTGCAGAATCATAAAACAGAAGCGTATGATTGTGCATATTTTATGCATATCTAACAGTGCAGATAGTGTACATCATACAAGGGTTATATCCACAGTTATAAAAGACATTAAAAACTTGAGCAATATCATAATAACAACAGCTGACAGCAGTCAAAGATTCATCAATGAGGGCGGGAAGGAATCACGGCGTGTTAGACTCACCAGCCTTTGTAAACAGGGGACGCGTGTGCCATGTCCTCCACATGGCAGCTTGATCCACACTCCCGCATGAGTCAGGCGGGCCAATGATCGATAAAGAACTGCTGCGCGTCATCGATCACGAAGACCGTAGTCACGTGTCAGTCGCACAACATCATCAAACACGTGACCCGCAGCCTCGCGATCGTAGCTGCGTCTAGAGTATTACATAGGGCAATAATGGCTCTGAGCATTCGCATGTGCAGCGCACACTTGGGAAACAAAATAAGCCATGATGAGTATGGGAGAAATGAGGGGAAAAAAAAGAAGAAAGAAGAAACAAAATAGTAGCAGACAAAATAGAAAGAAAGTGTGAATATAAATAAACAAAAAGAAATTAACATTAATAAAGTAAAAAAGATGAAAAATATAAAATATGAAAAAAATAAATAAGGCAAAATAACTTGCAGACAACTACTATAAGGGCAATTAGCATAAGTGTATTTTATGCAAAACCCACTCAAAATTGAGACATGCAAGGCACTGTATATCCTGACCTGCCCAAGGAATCCACCATCCCAAAACCCCAAATTGGGGTGTGGGAGGAAAGCGTCCACAGACCCATTCAACTTTTGGATGTGATCTGTCAAGGGAGTATCCAAGGGTGTATGGGTCAACCACGCTATGGGATTACGGAGTGCCATCCATACATGTACACATCCATACTGTGGGAAACACACTAGAAAAATAGTATATATCTAGCATTAGTAGCCTCAAATCTGCTTATGGTAATCATAAAAATAAAAAAAATAAAAGAATACCAAATAAAATTACAAAAATAATTAAAAAAGGGAGGATAGGCAAAAATAAACAAAAAAAAAAAGAGAGATAAGTTAAGAAGTGAAGTTTAAATTTTATTAATAAGAAAATATGTGCATTTCTTTAAGACAATTGGCCCTGGACAACTGCAGTAGAGGATCAAAAAAAAAATGAATTACATGAACAAAATCAATAAACAACGTGTATAAACAGGCTCCCAGCATCAAATAAGAGGAGAAAGGAGCTTTCTCATGTGTAGAAAAAAATGGTGAAGAATTTTTTGAAAACATTTATCACATTTATCACACGCTGGCCGTGAGTGCATGGTCCCCTTACCTTCTGCTGCCGACGGGGCTGGGACTCGCATTGCGGGACGCACCCGCATGCGAGCCCCAGTCCGTCACTCTCCGGGTGTTTCCCCTGCCTCTGCTTCCGCCTCTCTGTTCCGGCGCGTGTGTCCCCGTCCCTTAGGGCGTGCGCGCGCCAGAGCTTTAAGATTTAAAGGGCCAGTACGCTCATTAGTGTAACCTGTGTCTTGTTGATAAATTCCTCCACACTCCTCAGTTCTCTGCCGGATCTTTGTTGCCTTGTGCCCTAGAGAAGGCACCTTAGACTCCGCTTACTGGCACAGTCCGAGTCATCTGCCACACAGGTTCAGCGGATCCACATACACCGGAGTTCCTGTCTTCAGAAACCTGAGTGTTACAGTAGATCCGGCCATGGATCCCGCTGATGTACCCCTGCCTGAAGTTGCGGATCTTTCCTCCATTGTGATACGTCACTCAGAGCAGTTGGCCCGACAGGCGCAGCAATTTTCTCAACTTGCAGCCATGATGCAACAGCTTTTGGCCTTGCAACAGCAGCAGGTACAACAATCTGGCCCAATCCCTCCTGCAGTCTCACCTGGCTCCCAGCTGCACCTGCCTTTGCCTTCCAAGTATGATGGGGATTCATGCAGAGGCTTTGTTACACAGTGCTCCATGCATTTGGAGCTCATGTCTGAACTGTTTCCGACTGAATATAGTGAGGTGGCCTTTGTCATTAGTCTACTTTCCGGAAAAGCCCTGGCTTGGGCTACACCCCTTTGGGACCGTGGTGATCCAGTATCCTCCAATTTGTCAGCATTCTTGGCTGAATTTCCGCACGAAAATCCGCATGCGCCTCTTAAACTGAGATGGCGTTGCTGAATCTCTGTCAAGGAGATTCTACCGTTGGTGACTACGCGGTTCAGTTCCGCATTCTAGCCTCTGAACTTGCCTGGAATGAAGAGACCTTGTGTGCCACATTTAAAAAAGGACTGTCAAGCAGATTTAAAGATGCCCTAGCAGGACAAGATCCTCCATCTTCTTTGTCTGAACTTATCCATTTGGCCACACGCATTGATGTGCGTTTTGCCGAAAGGCAGGAGGAATTGCGCTTTGAGAGGGAATCTGCCCGCCTGACACCTGTGTCCCAACGTTCTCCTCTTCTGTCTCTTGCGCCTCTTGCCAAAGAGGTTATACAAGGAGATCATCCTCCTCTTACGCAGCAGGAGAGGTCACGACGACGCAATGAGAATTTGTGTTTGTACTGTGCTAGCCCGGAGCACTTTCTCAAGTACCGTTCGTCCGCACCTAGGGTATGTGGGAGAGGCATCCCTGGGTGTGAATACTATCTCTCCACGCTTAACTATTCCTGTACAAGTCTTCACTTCAGCCAAGTCTTCCTTCAGCGCTACAGCATTTTTGGACTCTGGATCTGCAGGTGACTTTATTGATGCGGCTTTAGTCCACAAGTATCATCTTCCTCTTACTCGGCTTGCCGAGCCCTTGTTCATGTTCTCTGTAAATGGACAAAATCTGGACTGTAAGGTTCACTTCCATACTGAATCTCTCGTCATGCAAGTGGGAGTATCGCTTAAAGAGAAGATTGAATTCTATGTTCTGCCACAATGTACTTCTGAGATTCTTCTTGGTCTTCCTTGGCTGCAACGCCATTCTCCGCAACTAGATTGGAGAACTGGAGAAATAATTCGCTGGGGACAATCCTGTCAAAATTTTTGCCTCCAAACTGTTCAGCCTAAAGTTGTTTCTCGTCTTCCACGTTTACCTGGCCTGCCACCACCTTACCAAGATTTCTCAGATGTCTTCTGCAAGAAACAAGCTGAATCTCTGCCTCCACATCGTCCTTACAACTGCCCTATTGATCTTCTGCCTGGTACCACTCCTCCTCGTGGGAGGATATATCTTCTTTCAGTTCCTGAGCCCAAAGCCATGGCTGTGTATATCCATCCAGGAGAATCTACAAAAAGGGATTTATCCGTAAGTCTTCTTCTCCTGCTGGAGCAGGTTTCTTCTTTGTAGGGAGGAAGGATGGCTCACTCCGTCCATGCATTGACTACAGGGGACTTAACAAAATCACGGTCAAGAACCGTTACCCTCTACCTCTCATCTCAGAACTTTTTGACCGTTTACGTGGTGACCAGGTCTTCTCCAAGCTGGACTTACGCGGTGTGTATAACCTCATTCGTATCTGCAAGGAAGATGAATGGAAAACGGCCTTCAATACTCGTGACGGACATTTTGAGTATCTTGCTATGCCATTTGGTCTCTGCAATGCTCCAGCCGTTTTCCAGGAGTTTGTTAATGATATCTTCCGTGATCTTCTTTACACCTGTGTTGTTGTATACCTTGATGACATCCTGATCTTCTCTTCCAACTTAGAGGAGCATCGTGCTCATGTTCGTCTGGTTCTTCAGAGACTACGGAAGAATCATCTCTACGCCAAATTGGAGAAATGCCTGTTCGAAAAGTCTAGTCTTCCGTTTCTTGGCTACATTGTCTCTCATCAGGGCCTGCAGATGGATCCAGATAAGTTATCTGCAGTTTTGGATTGGCCTCGTCCCTCGGGCCTACGTGCAATTCAATGCTTTCTGGGATTCGCTAACTATTATCGTCAGTTTATCCCACATTTTTCATCCTTGGTTGCTTCTATTGTAGCTCTCACTAAAAAAGCATCCAATCCTAAGTCTTGGCCTCGAGAGGCTGAAGAGGCCTTCTCCCGTTTAAAGTCTGTATTTGCCTCTGCTCCCGTGCTTACAAGACCTGATCCAGAGAGGCCCTTTGCGTTGGAGGTTGATGCCTCATCAAAAAACGCCAAGGGCAAGAGTGTAACTTGTGGGTTCTTCTCCAAGACTTTTTCTCCTGCTGAGAGGAATTACTCCATTGGAGATCGTGAACTCTATTAAGCTAGCTTTGGAGGAATGGTGACATTTACTGGAAGGTTCTTCTCATCTGGTCAGCATCTACTCCGATCATAAGAATCTTCTATACCTTCAGTCTGCTCAGCGTTTGAACCCCCGCCAGGCAAGATGGTCACTGTTCTTTTCCCGTTTCAACTTCTCCATTCACTTCCGTCCTGCAGACAAGAACATCAGGGCTGATGCATTCTCCAGGTCCTCCGACGTCATTGGTTTGGACTCCATGCCTAGGCACATTATTCCTCCTCACCGTTTGATTCCTGTCGCTCCTGCCGAGATTCAGCAAGTTCCTCCAGGAAACTCCTTTGTGCCCACCACATTGGGACGCAAGGTCTTGAAATGGGGTCATTCTTCCTTGACAGCAGGACATCCTGGAATACGCAAGACCCTACTTCTTATTTCCCGGCACTACTGGTGGCCCAATCTTGAACGTGATGTTTCTGATTTTGTTTGGTCCTGTGTAACTTGTGCCCGTGTGTAACTTGAGCCCTTTGTAACCGTCTGGACATCAATCTGGCCTTCTCCTCGGCCTACCACCCTCAGTCCAACGGTCAGGGGGAGAGGGTCAATGAAATCCTTGAGACTTATCTTCCGCATTTTGTCTCAGCTCGCGAAGATGATGGGTCGACCTTCTCCCCTGGGCTGAATTCTCATATAATCCTAAAGGGGTACTCCGGTGCTTACACATCTTATCCCCTATCCAAAGGATAGGAGATAAGATGCCCGATCGCGGGAGTCCCTCCGCTGGGGACCCCCGGGATCTTGCATGCGGCACCCTGTTTGTAATCAGTCCCCGCAGCATGTTCGCTCCGGGACTGATTACCGGCGACCACACGGCCGGCGGCGTGTGACATCACGCCTCCGCCCCCGTGTGACGTCACGCTCCGCCCCTCAATGCAAGCCTACGGGAGGGGGCGTGACACCTGTCTCCTGCTCCTCTGATGTCTACAAAGTTAAACAGATCCTTTCTGCTAAAACTGTGAGAGGGAAACTATTTTTTTGGTCGACTGGGAGGGTTACGGTCCTGAGGAGAGATCTTGGGAACCTGAGGAGAATATCCTGGACCGTGACCTTCTCAGGAGTTTACTCTCTCGTAAAAGGAGGGGGAGACCAAAGGAGGGGGTACTGTTATGCTCCTGCCTCACACGCTGGCTGTGAGCGCATGGTCCCCTTACCTTCTGTTGCCGACGGGGCTGGGACTCGCATTGCGGGATGCATCCGCATGCGAGCCCCAGTCCGTCACTCTCCCAGTGTTTCCCCTGCCTCTGCTTCCGCCTCTTTGCTCCGGCACATGTGTCCCCATCCCTTAGGGCATGCATGTGTCTTGTTGATAAATTCATTCACCCTCCTCAGTTCTCTGCCAGATCTTTGTTGCCTTGTGCCCTAGAGAAAGCGTTCCTTTGTATTGCCTTGCCGTGTACCAGATCTCTTTCTCTTGTGACCTTGACCTTGCTTCTCTGCCGCCTGCCTACTGAACTTTTGCTACGTCCCGACTATGCTACTGTGCCACCTGCCCTGACCTACAGCTATCCTGTCTACAAGTTGTCTCATCCCTTCTGCGCTTCGCATCTCCTCAGCCGCCTGTGTGGTCGAGCCGTTGCCGGGAGTGGCGACCTGGGTGTCCCATCCTGCTTTGCGGCGGGCTCTGGTGGAGACCAGCAGCACCTTAGACTCCGCTCCCTGGCATGGTCAGAGTCATCTGCCACACAGGTCCAGGGGATCCACATACACCGGAGTTCCTGTCTTCAGAAATGTGAGTGTTACACAAAGGCTGGTGAGTCTAACACGCCGCAATTCCTTCCCGCCCTCATTAATGAATCATTGACTACTGTCAGCTGTTGCAATTATGATATTGCTCAAGTTTTTAATGTCTTTTATCACTGTGGGTATAACCCTTGTACGATGTACACTATCTGCACTGTTGGATATGCATAGAATATGCCCTATCATACACTTCTGTGTTTTGATTCTGCACTGATCACTTTAATTATGAATTTGTATGTTAATTATCTTAACACATGATGTTGTCTATTTAAACTGTTATTGATCACTTGCACTGTGACTTGAGAAAGGTGGTGTGAGACCACAGAAACGCTATTGTTTTAGCTGGAATAAACCACTTTATATTTTTATCTTACCTTACTGTCACTGAAGAAAAGGCCCGCAGGTCTTGAAACGTGTCTGACTTGCAAAAGCACCTTATACCACTTCTAAAGAGCCTATATCCACACATTTTGGCTAGCAACTGCTGGATGCTCACAGAACTGGGACCACTGCAACACGCGCGCAGCTAGCGCATCATTCAGACACGCAGCTGCTCCCAGATCTCCATTCACAGCCCCGGACGGCAGAGTTCCTGGACACGTTCTCCCTAGGCCGGACGCCTCCCCATGCCAGCCCAGGATACTTACAGCCTACCGGAGAACCACTCACCTAGGCTACGATCCAGACCTTTTATCACCTACAGGACATCGCGGTCTGCCGAAATCACTACCTGTGAACATCATTGCTTGCCGGGATCGCTAACAGCGGAGAAGAAGGGTGAGTGGTGCTGTGCACCGATACTCTACAAACTACTGCCATAATTGCTACAACTGTTGCTATTATCGCCACTATTGCTATATTTGGCTACAGTATCATAGGAGTTGATTACTGAACTGTGACTCTTTTAATTGGATATCCTTGGACTTAACTGTGACCAAGAGTGACTACTAACCAAAAGAGACACGTTGCTAACCACCGTAGTGGACATTGGTGCATTTCTGCTATATAATTTTTATCTGCATTTTTATCTGCATTTTCATTTGCATTTTTATTTATATATTGTTAATTACCAATTCATTCCTGCAAGGGCCCTGCAGAGTGATTGGTGATTTATTTGCATTTACTTACTTATATACATATGTTAATAAATCTTTATTAGATCCACTATTTTCTTTCCTCTTTATTCTACACATCCCTAGTGTTCTTGAGGACTGGTATATACATATATTTTCCCATTTTTTGACTAGACCTGATTGGGTGAAGGCATCACCTTTAACCTCGAACACTCTCCTTACCTTTATCTTTAAGTGAGCTACACATCCTATTGTCCATACTTTATATTTTTGCTATATATATATATACATTCATGGCCGTAAATGTTGGCACCCGTGAAATTTTTCAAGAAATGTAAGCATTTCTCACAGAAAAGGATTGCAGTAACACATATTTTGCCATACACATGTTTATTCCCTTTGTGTGTATTGGCTTACTCAAGTTCATTTTGGCAAAATGTAGTCTTGCTTTTTGGTGTCTCTGTGTCAGCAGTGGGGTCCTCTTGGGTCTCCTTTCATAGCATTTCATTTAATTTAACCCCTTAACCCCTTAAGGACCGGGGTTTTTTCCGTTTTTGCATTTTCGTTTTTTGCTCCTTGCCTTTAAAAAATCATAACTCTTTCAATTTTGCACCTAAAAATCCATATTAAGGCTTATTTTTTGCGACACCAATTCTACTTTTTAATGACGTCAGTCATTGCGCCCAAAAAACTACGGTGAAACAGAAAAAAAAATCATTGTGAGACAAAATTGAAAAAAAAAAACCGCTGTTTTGTAAATTTTGGGGGCTTCCGTTTCTGCGTAGTACATTTTTCGGTAAAAATGACACCTGATATTTATTCTGTAGGTCCATACGGTTAAAATGATACCCTACTTATATTAGTTTGACTTTGTCGAACTTCTGGAAAAAATCATAACTTCATGCAGGAAAATTAATACGTTTAAAATTGTCATTTCTGACAACTATAACTTTTTTATTTTTCAGTGTATGGGGCGGTATGAGGGCTCATTTTTTGCACCGTGATCTGAAGTTTTTAACGGTACCATTTTTGCATTGATAGGACTTATTGATCGCTTTTTATTCATTTTTTCATTATATAAAAAATGACCAAAAATGCACTATTGTGGACTTTGGAATTTTTTTGCGCGCATGCCATTGACCGTGCGGTTTAATTAATGATATATTTTTATAATTCGGACATTTCCACACGTGGCGATACCATATATGTTTATTTTTATTTTTATTTACACTGTGTTTTTTTTTTATGGGAAAAGGGGGGTGATTCAAACTTTTAATAGGGAAGGGGTTAAATGATATTTATTCACTTTTTTTTCACTTTTTTTTTGCAGTGTTATAGCTCCCATAGGGACCTATAACACTGCACACACTGATCTTTATCATTGATCACTGGTTTCTCATAAGAAACCAGTGATCGATGATTCTGCCGCTTGACTGCTTATGCCTAAATCTCAGGCACTGAGCAGTCATTCGGTGATCGGACAGCGAGGAGGCAGGTAGGGGCCCTCCCGCTGTCCTGTAAGCTGTTCAGGATGCCGCGATTTCGCCGCGGCTATCCCGAACAGCCCACTGAGCTAACCGACATGCTTTCAGTTTCACTTTAGACGCGGCGTTCAACTTCAATGCCGCGTCTAAAGGGTTAATAGCGCGCGGCACAGCGATCAATGCCACGGGTCCCGGCCGTTGTTAGAGGCTGGGCCCGACCCGCTATGACGCGGGGCCACGCCGTGGCCCTGCATTATAGATCGGGAGTGGACACATGATGTTCCAGTACGTCATGTGTCCTTAAGGGGTTAAGGACCAATACAAATAAACTTTTATGGCCCTGAAAGACCAGGCCTGTTTTTTCAAATCGGGGATGTCAGTCTTTATTAGAGAATAACTCTGATAACGTTTTGCCAATCATGATAATTCTGACATTGTTTTTTTGTCCCAAGTTGTCATTCATGTGCATAGTAAAAGTAAGCCGATATTATTTGCATTTTTTTTTACATGCAAAAAATCTGGAAATTTATTAAAAAATTAACCCCTTAAGGACCAAGGACGTACTGGTACGTCCTTGGTCCTGCTCCCCTGATATAACGCGGGATTACACGGTAACCCCGCATCATATCACGGCGGGCCCGGAGTCATAGTGAAGCCGGGACCCGCCGGTAATAGCGTGCAGCGCCGATCGTGGCGCCGCGCGCTATTAACCCTTTAGCCGTGCGCTCAGAGCTGAGCCGCGCGGCTAAAACCGAAAGTGAAAGCTGCCGGTTAACTCAGTGGGCTGTTCGGGATAGCTGCGGCGAAATCGCGGCATCCCGAACAGCTTACAGGACAGCGGGAGGGCCCCTACCTGCGTCCTCGCTGTGCAATCGCCGAATGACTGCTCAGTGCCTGAGATCCAGGCATGAGCAGTCATGCGGCAGAATCGTTGATCGCTGGTTTCCTATGAGAAACCAGTGATCAATGATGAAGATCAGTGTGTGCAGTGTTATAGATCTCTATGGGACCTATAACACTGCAAACAAAAAGTGGAAAAAAAAGTGAATGAATATCATTTAACCCCTCCCCTATTAAAAGTTTGAATCACCCCCCTTTTCCCATAAAAAAAAACACAGTGTAAATAAAAATAAACATATGTGGTATCATCGCGTGTGGAAATGTCCGAATTATAAAAATATATCATTAATTAAACCGCTCAGTCAATGGCGTGAGCGCAAAAAAATTCCAAAGTCCAAAATAGTGCATTTTTGGTAACTTTTTATATCATTTAAAAATGAATAACAAGCGATCAGTCCTATCAATGCTAAAATGGTACCGTTAAAAACTTCAGATCACGGCGCAAAAAATGAGCCCTCATACCGCCCCATACACTGAAAAATAAAAAAGTTATAGGGGTCAGAAGATGACAATTTTAAACGTATTAATTTTCCTGCATGTAGTTATGATTTTTTCCAGAAGTACGACAAAATCAAACCTATATAAGTAGGGTATAATTTTAATTGTATGGTCCTACAGAATAAAGATAAGGTGTCATTTTTACTGAGAAATGTACTACGTAGAAACGGAAGCACCCAAAAGTTACCAAACAGCGTTTTTTTTTTTTAATTTTGGCGCACAATGATTTTTGTTTCCGTTTCACCCTAGATTTTTGGCCAAAATGACTGACGTCATTACAAAGTAGAATTGGTGGCGCAAAAAATAAGCCATCATATGGATTTTTAGGTGCAAAATTGAAAGAGTTATGATTTTTTAAAGGCAAGGAGAAAATGCAAAAACGGAAAAAACCCCGGTCCTTAAGGGGTTAAGATTGTTTGCTATTTTAACACTAATAGGTTGCATATATTTATACTTACTGACCAAATAGTTTATGAAACTTGTACTTTCAGATGTCTAGCATGTTTTTTGTTTTTAATTAACATTTTAAATTAATTAGAAGCCTAACAATTTAACTTGAAATTTTAAAAACTTAGAAAATTTGAAAAGTACATCTTTTTTTATGTGCTATGCAAGGTTTGCAGAAATTTGAAGGTGGTAGAACATAGGAACACCCACCCATCCCTAAAGTATTCATCTAGACCAAAAGTGAGTACTTTGAGTCCTTTTTGTGTGGCTGGAATGGATACAAAATCAGTGGAAAAATTTAAATGTTGTGGGACATATTTTTTGTACATTGCATCTGAAAAGTATAAAATGCGCCCCATATTTTATTACGCTGTTTGTCCCGTGTTCGATTATACCCCCACTTAGACCATATTTGGTTGCATGGCCACATGGTGGGACCCAAAAGGAGAGGAGCACCATTTGGCTTTCAGGATATCATTATACAAATTATAGGCCGCACTTCATCTTGCAAAGCATTCTAGCTATCAGAACAATACCGCACCCCCAGATGTGACCCCATTTTCGAAATTACACCCCCTAATGTATTCACCTAGGGCAAAAGTGAGAATGTTGAGCCCATATTGTGTGGCTAGAATTATTTCAAAGTTAGTGGAAAAAATAGCAATTAGCTTTTTTTCCCACAAATTCTTTATTTGTGGGACATCATTTTGGTAAGTCGCTTTTGAAATGGAGGAAATACGCCCCATATTTTATCACCCTGTTCGTCCCGGGGTGGGCAGTACCCCTACTTAGGCCATATATGGTTGCCTGATCGCCTGGTAGGACCAAGAAGGAGAGGAGCCCCCTTTGGCTTTCAGGGCATCATTATATGAATAGTCCCCATTCGTACTGCGTTTCTGCAGTACAGGTGTCCGTTGTCATGTCAAAAAAGGGATGCCAATGTATATTGTACTGGACAAAGGCAAATCTAGATCTCTGAAGATGGACTTGTAACATTGAGAATGTTGGTATTTTCCACAATTTTGGTTCTCAAGTCCTCAGACAGTTCTCTTCTCCTCTTTCTGTTGTTCCTGCTTAGTGTGGCACACACAGACACACAATGCAAAGACTAAGTGAACTTATCTCCTTTTTATCTGCTTTCAGGTGTGATTTTTATATTGCCCACACTTGTTACTTGCCCCAGGTAAGTTTAAAGGAGCATCACATGCTTGAAACAATCTTATTTCATTTTTCCACAATTTTGAAAGGGTGCCAATAATTTTGTCCAGACCATTTTTGGAGTTTGGTGTGACAATATCTCCAATTTGCTTTTTTTCCTCCCTTGTTTGGTTTAGATTCAATACACACAAAGGGGATAAACATGTGTATAGGAAAACGTGTTACTGCAATTCTATTTCTGTGAGAAATACTTCATTTGCTTGAAAAATGTCAGGGGTGCCAACAGTTATGGCCATGACTGTATGTATATATATATACTGCTCAAAAATAAAGGGAACACTTAAACAAAACAATGTAACTCCAAGTCAATCACACTTCTGTGAAATCACACTGTCCCTTAAGGAAGCAACACTGATTGACAATCAATTTCACATGCTGTTGTGCAAATGGAACAGACAACAGGTGGACATTATAGGCATTTAGCAAGACACCCCTAATAAAGGAGTGGTTCTTCAGGTGGTTACCACAGACCACTTCTCAGTTCCTATGGTTCCTGGCTGATGTTTTGGTCACTTTTGAATGCTGGCGGTGCTTTCACTCTAGGGGTAGAAAGAGACGGAGTCTACAACCCACACAAGTGGCTCAGGTAGTGCAGCTCCTCCAGGATGGCACATCAATGTGAGCTGTGGCAAGAAGGTTTGCTGTGTCTGTCATCTTAGTGTCCAGAGGATGGAGGCGCTACCAGGAGACAGGCCAGTACATCAGGAGACATGGAGGAGGCCGTAGGAGGGCAACAACCCAGCAGCAGATCTGCTACCTGCGCCTTTGTGCAAGGAGGAGCAGGAGGAATACTGCCAGAGCCCTGCAAAATGACCTCCAGAAGGCCACAAATATGCATGTGTCAACTCAAACGGTCAGAAACAGACTCCATGAGGGTGGTATGAGGGCTCGATGTCCACAGTTGGGGGTTGTGCTTACAGCCCAACACCGTGCAGGATGCTTGGCATTTGTCAGTGAACACCAAGATTGGCTAATTTGCCACTGGCGCCATGTGCTCTTCACAGATGAAAGCAGGTTCACACTGAGCATATGTGACAGACGTGACAGAGTCTGGAAACGTCGTGGAGAATGTACTGCTGCCTTCAACATCCTCCAGCATGACCAGTTTGGCAGTGGGTCAGAAATGGTGTGGGGTGGCATTTCTTTGGGTGGCCGCACAGCCCTCCATGTGCTGGCCAGAGGTATCCTGACTGCCATTAAGTACCGAGATGAGATCCTCAAACCCCTTGTGAGACCATATGCTTTGGGTTCTTCCTAATGCAAGATAATACTAGACCTCATGTGGCTGGAGTGTGTCAGCAGTTCCTGCAAAAGGATGGCATTGATGCTATGGACTGGCCCGCTCATTCCCCAGACCTGAATCTGATTGAGCACATCTGGGACATCATGTCTCGCTCCATCCATCTATGCCACATTGAACCGAAGACTGTCCACCTCATCAGGAGCATGCCCAGGCCTTGTAGGGAGGTTATACGGGCATGTGGAGGCCACACACTAGTGAGCCTCATTTTGACTTGTTTTAAAGACATTAAATCAAAGTTGGATCAGCCTGTAGTGTGGTTTTCCATTTTGATTTTGAGTGTGACTACATATCCAGACCTCCATGGATTGATAAATTTGTTTTCCATTGATAATTTTTGTGTGATTTTGTTGTCAGCACATTCAACTATGTTAAGACGAAAGTATTTCATACGATTAGTTCATTCATTCAGATCTAGGATGTGTTATCTTAGTGTTCGCTTAATTTTTTTGAGCAGTGTATACCGTATTTATCGGAGTATACCACGCACCGGCCTATAACACGCACCCTCATTTTACCAAGGATATTTGGGTAAAAAAAGTTTTTTACCCAAATATCCTTGGTAAAATGAGGGTGCGTGTGTGTGCATGTGTATACCCCGATACACTGTTTCTGACCCCGCAGAAGCCCCCAGGAAAGGCAGGGGGAGAGAGGCCACTTAAATCATTGAACTGCATCGGCTTATCAGCGTATAAGACGCAGATAGACTTTAGGCTAAAAATTTTAGCCTAAAAAATGCTTGCTTATACGCCGATAAATACGGTATATGCTGATGTTTAGAGAATGCCACCAGTGAAGGTGGCATGATTGATCTGTTTTGCATATGTATATATATATATATATATATATATATATATATATATATAGATAGATAGATAGATAGTGTTGCAGAGCAGTAACATCTTCGCTACTTGAACTCTGTTCAGGTGGTTGTGGTGCCTGTCTTTATTAAAGGTCTAATTCTAAAGAAGTCCTAATGTAGTTCTGATGTAAACATTTATTTTATTGTGTTTTCCAGTGTGATCAGCATACTGTCACATTAACTGTTGTGCAAGGGTTAACCGTTCTCAACTGTAAGGGTGGGTTCTCAATCCGGTGACCGTTTCATCAAAAGGTAGTGTGAGCCCACCCTAATAGCTTGTGAATGGCCAGATGTCTCCTGCATTTAATCAGGGAAGTCATCCGTGTTGTTGCCCTACCCCTCTGGGATAGGGAAGAAATCCTTATAGTCAGTGTAGAGTCAGGCTCTGGCCAATAGAGATGCAGCAGCTCCTGTGTCATTCTCCTCTTGTCTCACAGAGGAGTTTGTATTTCCATATCCTGTTCTCATACCTCAACCTGTTCAGGACGAGTCCTTAAGGATGTAGGGCGTATGGATACGCCCGTGGGAATTCCAGTCCCCGCATCTAGCCGGTCGGGGACCGGACCGGGATGCATGCTGAAATCATTCAGCAGGCATCCCGGCACATCGGCAAGGGGAGTCCTGAGTCACCCCCCCCCCCCCATGTCGGCGATCGCAGGAAATCGCATGTCAATTCAGACATGCAATTTTCTGCTATTACGGGCGGATCGGGTCTCTGGTGACCCGATTGCTCGGAAAATAGGGATGATCGTAGCCCCGATCATCCTAAGGGATAGGAGCCTGGTTGTAGCAGTGCAACCTCCTCCTATGGCCTGCCATTAGTCAGCACTGAGTACTGACCAATGGCAGTTGAAGACTGGATTTCGGGCAGAACGGGGGGAGAAGATGGCGGCCGGTACCTGTGAAGAAGATGCAGTGGGGACCGGCGATCATCGGTAGCATCAGCGGAGATCAGCGGCGCAGGTAGGAAGGCGACGGCGTGGAGCATCAAGGAAGGTAGCAGTAAAGCGATCTTTACTGCTGCCTTCCTAGTGGTTGCCAAGATGTCTTAGTACCGGAGTACCCCTTTAAGGGGTTAAATGAGGATAGGACCCAAATACCACCATTGGTGACCAAGACTAAGCTGAACCCTCTCTGTCACATCCCGCTACTGGGATTGTACTATAACTCAAACAAATAGGGACAAATAAAAATAAATAAATAATAATAAATAAATAATTAATAATAAATAAATAAATAAAAACAACATTTTTAGGGACAAATAGCATTGCTGACTGCCCTACAGCTTTTGGATGAAGGTACGGGCCTGTCACATGCTCTCAAGTCAGTAGCACTATACTAAAGGAAAAGGTAGGTGAGGGACTTTTCTTGTTGCCATAGACTTTCCCCTTGAGGATCTCAGCATGGTGCACTTAAATTGGAACCCCGGCAGATAGAGCCAAGTCTAGAGTCTGAAGGGAGAGATTTATCAAAACCTGTCCAGAGAAAAAGTTGCTGAGTTTCCTATAACAACCAATCAGATCGCTTCTTTCATTTTTCAGAAGCCTTTTCAAAAATGGAAGAAGCAATGTAATTGGTTGCTATGGGCAACTCAGCAGCTTTTCCTCTGACTGAAGTTCCAGTAGCCGTTAATTTGTCAGTAAAGTCAAAATCCAGTCTTTGTCTTAAAGGGGTTGTCCAGGAAAAAACTTTTGTTTTATATATCAACTGGCTCCAGAAAGTTAAACAGATTTATAAATTACTTCTATTAAAAAATCGTAATCCTTTCAGTACTTATGAGCTGCTGAAGTTAAGTTGTCCTTTTCTGTCTAAGTGCTCTCTGATGACACGTGTCTCAGGAACCGCCCAGTTTAGAAGCAAATCCCCATAGCAAACCTCTTCTAAACTGGGCAGTTCCCGAGACAAGCAGAGATGTCGGCAGAGAGCACTGTTGCCAGACAGAAAATAACAACTCAACTTCAGCAGCTGATAAGTATAGAAAGGATTAAGCTTTTTTAATAGAAGTAATTTACAAATCTGTTTAACTTTCTGGAGCCAGTTCATATAAAAGATAAAGTTTTTTCCTGGAATACCCCTTTAAGTCATCTTCAGCATAAGACAAGTCAAATCTGTAACCAAGTCAGCCTCAAGTCTAAAGTAAAGTAAGAAGTGTACTACAAGTCCCACAATTGCTTTAAAGTCTGCGACAGTGGCTATTCACCAAGTTCACCTTCTCATGTGTAACTTTTACCTCATGTTTGTACCAAGTGAATTGACCATTATATGCTACGGATATGCTAGATAAATAGATAGATTGATAGATAGAGAGATAGATAGATTTTATGTTTACATTTTTTGGCTGGATAACATGCTTTAACTCCAATAATTGTGTTTGTGCAGCTTAAAGGGGTACCCTGGTAAAAAGTTGTGCTTTTCTGTCTGACCACAGTGCTCTATGCTGACACCTCCGTCCATTTCAAGAACTGTCCAGAGCAGCAGCAAATCCCCATAGGAAACCTCTCCTGCTCTGCACAATACTTGACATAGAAAATAGAATCTGTGTCAGCAGAGAGCACTGTGGTCAAACAGAAAAGAACACTACAACTTCCTCTGTATTATACAGAAGATGATAAGTACTAGAAGGATTAAGATTTTTTAATAGAAGTAATTTACAAATCTGTTTAACTTTCTGGTGCCAGTTTACATGAAAAAATTGTTTTCCACTGGAGTACCCCACACAGGCATATTTTTGCTGCAGATCTCATGCAGATTTGCTGTAGAAGTTTGTTGCTACCCATTGAAGTCAATGGGAAGCAAACTCTGCAGCAGCAAATCTTCAGCAGATCTGAAGTAAAAAATAAAAAAAACACATGTGAATGTAGCCTTAATCTGTGTTGTCCGCTAAGCACTCTCCCCCACAAAGAGTTTCTTCTAATATCTGCTTTCTCTAAAATGGCTGCTGAAGCTATATGCATAGGATTTTATAGTGACTGGCCCCTATATTATCTTCTGAATGAGTGGGAGAGCTGTTTGCAAGGCATCATGGGCTACCCTGTGGTCATGTGATCTTTCCTCTTCTTTTCTGCCATATGGCTGATGCTATTTTAGTAGATTTTACAGATTCGGTTCACTCATCTCTTGAACCAAGTAAAGCCATGTTCACACAGTGTAAAATGTGCAGAATGTCCATGTGGAAAACACATACGGACATTCCACACATTCTAATAATCCAGCCAATGCTATGAGAGCTCGGAAATGCTCTGTCTCATAGATGGTAGTACATTTTCAAGTGAAATCTGCAAATAGAACAGACAAGTCTGTTCTTTTTGGGAACACCGAAATTATGATTTCAGCGGCAAAAACATCTGCCACAGAAATTTTACCATGTGAACAATGCTTGGTTTATATTACATTCTTTTCATTACCGCAACTTATTTATAAAAATAAATAAATAGATAAATAATGTTCCCAGATTCCTCTTTAAATCCCTTCTGCAGAAAAAAGTGAGCAACTTTTTCCTAAACAATATGTGTTTTTTTTTAAAACAATTTCTGCTATTTAGTGCAACCAATTATTAATTGTAAATCAGAGATCAGGAAATGTTGAGGGTAAGGTTACGTGGTAAAACTACTGCATGTGGACAAAACTGCGCAGTGTTGCCAGTAGAACTGACAAGGACTAACAGAATCAGGTACGCAGAAGTCAGAATGATCCAGCACTTGTAAACTTGTCAGCTTTTTTTTAGATGGGAAGCAGTAAAATGCACAGGTATAAGGCAGACGCGTTTCAGGCGCACAATCCCCTTTCACAGCAGAACACAGTCTATTGTAATCACTGTGCATTATTATGATTAACTCTACCACATTGACTGTGATGTTGAATGAATACTATTTCATTGTTTGTACACTACGTTGCTTTTTTATTTGTTTATAATCAGAACCACTTTTCTTTGGCTGCATTTAAGTTGGTCATGTTGTTTGGCATCATTGTAGCTGCACACAGCGTGATCAACAATTCAAATTACATTGGTTAAACTGGCTTCCATCTGCGGGACTAACACTTAACTGCATCAGGTATGTAGTATTCTTTTGACTGGCTCTTTAATGGATTTGGTTTCAGTTACTATAAACGGTAAATCATCATTCATCCTTTTTCAAATTAATTGCTGAAATAGCTTTGGATATAAGATGCTCCCTACAAAGGGTGACAAATAATGATGAAAGGCGCTGGAGTGTTCTCATGTGTTGCTTAGACCAAAAGCAGAAAAGGGATTATTGCAGCTGAGCTGCCCACATGGAATTTGTACTCAGTACTCCCACCCACCTTTACACTGTATTATTCTCCCTTTCTAGGCTTCTCCACTGTCCTCTAACTACCCTTCTCTGGTGTAATTTAAGAACACAGAGAGAAAAGTTTAAAAAAGTGTGATTCCATTAGTAATTAACTATGGAATTTTCAAGGACGTAACATTGCTTTTGTGAGGTGTCAATACAAACACTTCTGTCTTCAAACTATAGTCCTTGGCTGAGACATTTATGTCATTAAGAGCTGTACGGCTAAAGAACAAATAAAAGAAGGAAAATGATGGTTGCGAAAGGACACTTATAGTCATCTTTTAAGCCGGCTGATATTTTATATATACTTTTCCATCATTGTGAATTCGTAGAGATCATTACTATTCTCTGTTATGCTGCCATGGCACATTAGTTTGATCCTGAAAATAATGCAAAAAAAAGTTAATTAAGGACTGGTATTAAACACATAGAAACAAAATCCATTGAGCAGTTAGCAAAGCAGCAAAGAATGGGTTAATACAAAGCCGGTTTGTTAATGAGTAGCATGTAGCGAGTCTGGTTTCACAGAGCATTCTGTTTTGCCGTGTTGTCAAAGTCTCTTTATTATGCATTAGAAACAGTTGTTAATTGGTTTGCTGAAAGCCTATTACAGTAGCCGCACTGATAAAAGACCTAGGTGCCCTATCCTCCCCTAGTTCTGGAAAATGCTGTACAAACTTCAAAGTCTCTTACAGTATGTATTTGCAGAATCCTAGGTCTTTTGTATTCCCTGTCCTCCACCGAGGGGACTCATTGTGCACTGATCATCACTGGTAGACCTATACCTGGGTGCCAAGGGCTATACTGCATGTTCATGGCTCATACTGTCATTACCTTTTCTTTCCTATTTCAAGCAACTTACTGAAAATGTCTGAAAGACTGTTCTCCTTAATGGGATGAATTATGTTGTGCAAAACTACACTACCATTTTAGTAACCTTACAGAAAAGTAGCTCAGACGCTGCATTTTATAAGAATTTTGCGGTAGAGGCATACTTCATTTTGTCCTCTGCTGGCATAGCTGATACAATTATTGTAAGGGAAATTACATTAATGTAAAAGGTGTATTTAAAGAAAAGGCACTTTACAGAAGGAGCTTAGCATGTGAAAATGTTCTATTCACATAAAGCCTTGTTCACCAAAATAGGAAGCCAAAGAATGACTGACTGTCTCATCAAAAATACATTTTTTTTTTCATATAAACTGACGCTTTACACAGAACAGACTTATGTGAACTAAAAGCTTGTTGACTAAAAGGTACTTATAGCTATAAAATTCTTAGCATCTTTTAAAAATTGTTAATCTTTTAGTTATTTTTTTTTAGCTTTTAAAAATTAAGAAAGATTCAATGTTTTAGTATTTAAAGTGACACTGTCATTTGTATACACTTTTGACAAGTCAAAAGTTTAGATTGCATCCGGTTTCAGTCCTGAGATGTGGTACAGTCATTAGTTATGACCAGGTGAAGTGTGTGACAGTGCTATTTAGGGCACAGCTGCCTGCCTAATCTGACTGATGTGCTCCATAGACTTTAATAGAGCATATCAGTCAGATCCGGCGGCCAACCGGGAGTAAGGTGTGCTGTCTGTTATAACTCACAATTGCATCTGGTATCAGGACTGAGACCAATGCAAAATAAACTTTGGACATCAGGAAGACATATCAAAGGTTTATACAAATGACCGTAATGCTTTTAACTACAGTATGTGCTTGTTTAGTCTTTATGACAATGTTAAACTGAGACTAAAACTGCTTAAATCCATTTAGTAATTGATTAAAATAAATCTTTTTGTGACAGATCCCTTAAATGAGGGCATCTCACAGCGGTGTTGTCCCCATTACAAGTATAACAAAAATTTTAAACTATTTACCAAACTTTAGGTCAAATCTTTTTATATGTAAAAAAAAAAGCTTTAGCAAAATAATACATAAGCACAATTATTATTTGTGGGAAAATTGAAAAGAAAATCACAATTTTGCAGATTTGGGGGTTTAGTTTTTACTCAGTACACTTTACGCTAAAACTGACATGTTACTTTATTCTGTCGGTCAATACAATTAAAATCACATCCATGGTTACATGCTTCTCTATTATTGTATTGCTTTTTGTGCTATGATCACTTTTTTTTCTGGGATGTCAGCTATTTTTTTTATATTTATGCCGTTCACAGGACAGAATCATAGCAAAGCACTGATAAGTTATATCAGCAATCTACTTCTTAAGGTCTACATACGTATGTGGAGACAATAAGGGATGGAGCCACTTGTGATCAGCTGTGCTGGGGTTAACTTCAACCCAATGTGAGCTAGCAGCATAGCAAACCAAACAATCTTCTTAGTGAGTGTAGCCGTGGTGCTGGGATATAAGGCAAAGACAGGCTTATAATATATGCAGTATACAAGAAAAAGTAGATATCCGCACTCACCACTGGGAATGGGACTCGATGCTCCTATCTGGACAAGGCCACCGGACTGAGCCACACACATGAAATTACCAGGGATAGCCTCTGAGCACCCACGCATCTCTGCAGTCTCAGTCCAGTGGCCGGGTCCAGATAGGAACATCAAGTCCCATTCCCAGTGGTGAGTGCGGATATCTACTTTTTCTTGTATGCTGCATACTACTTCTTAAGGTCTTCCGGCGAGCTAACATGTATTGTAACTGGAAAGTAGAGATGTGGCACTCCTTTTTAGTGAATCACAAAAATGTTGTTTATTCACCCATCAGTGTACAATGCCAAAAAAAAAAAATTATTGGACTGAAATGAGTGAATAAACAACTTTTTTTGATTCACTGAACTGGAGTGGTGCTTCTCTACTTATCTTAATATTATTGAGTTATAAGACGAGGAGTCAGGCCTTGAAAAGCAGAGCACGCACCTTGGGACTATAAGCCCTTTCCGCAGTGCCAGTTTCTTCTATTGTTTTGCTATTGTGGCTGAAATTTGCACCAGATTTCAAAGTGCAGCATGCGAGACAGGTGCAGCAACACCTGATTCATTGAGGGGCCGTTGCCTTTCATAAATGGGTTGAATGTTATGCCCACCAGTATTTATGGCTAGTGTGTGAAATGATAGCCATAGTAAATCACCATCACTTTGTTTGTTTGGGATATTTAATATAAGCTACCAGTGCCTTACATACGTCCATGTTGCTACTGTTACAAACTGGAATTTAAATAGACTTTTTTGGCCTTTTACCATTTTATTTTGTTGACCTTTGTATCTCCTACTAAGTTTCCTCTTAGTTGATTCTCTGATTAATCTTTTACTTACCCGGCTTGTCAGTTTCGGTGGATAGCTTTGTCTTGGTAGAAATTGTACCATGTTCTTTCCAATTTATGATAATGGATTTTATGGCACTCCATGAGATGTTCAAAGCTTGGAATATTTGAGAAAACCTAACTCTGCTTTGTACTTCTCCAAAATGTTATCCCTGACCTGTTTGGTTAGCTCCTAGGTCTTCATGCTGCTAGATGCTCAGTAACTCTCTCTAGCAAACTCTGATGCCTTAATAGAACAGGTGTGTTTGTACTGAGATTATTTGCAGACAGGACCCTGCTTACTATATATGACTTGCAAATGTGACCTGTGATGGCAGATCTTTGTTAAGAGTTTCACAGTAAAGGGGGTGAATATGCGCTCAAAACATTTCAGATTTTTATTTGTAAATAATTTTGAAATCCAAATTATATTTCCCCCCCTCTTCCAAAACATGGGCCATTTTATGTTGGTCCATTACATAAAACCAAAATGAAATAGTTAGCTTTGGGTATTTGCTTGTGTAATAAAGAGGAGTTCATAGTGAGAAGTAAACTTAAAATCATAAACAGATCATTTAGAAAAACCTAAACCACCCCTTTTTTGCTGAACCTATTTGGGAAATATTCCAAAGTGATTGTGTCACTTATTTCTGAGTTTTGAGCCAAACTTAACACTATGAATGCCAGTTTTGCAAAAGTGTGCATGGTATTGCCAGTCGTTTGCCACTGCAGTGTTTTACATGCAGATTTGTTTTCCCTCCACAAAGTTAATGTCATGTGCTGTGTACTATTATTGAATGTATTTATTATTAGCTGTTATTGAGTAATAGTCTTTCATTTGCTTGCATGGCCCTTTGCTATTTGCTACCTCTAGGATGGTCAGATATAGCTTTTTTATTGCTATATTTAGGTCTTGATGCATGTATTTAATTGGTTTTATATTTTTGACTGGTCTTTTTTGCTTTATACATTTGCAAATAAATTCTTTAAAAATCAGACAATGTGATTTTAGCGATTTTCTTTCTCATTATATCTCTCATAGTTGAGGTACACCTATGATGAAAATTACAGGCCTCTCTCATCTTTTTAATTGGGAAAACTTGCACAATTGGTGGCTGACTAAATACTTTTTGCCCCACTGTACATGTTTAATAAAAGTTGCCTACATAGTTTTACCTATATTGACGGTTGTGCAATTTTTTCCTTCCTGTCTTTATCTTTTGTGATTATTATATTGTATTTGCAAGGTAGTTGCACCAAAGTTTCCAATATTGTTAGTGGTGACCATTCTTTTGGTGGTGTTTGGATTTACTATAGATTACATGACTTTTATTCTTTTGTATTAGCTTTTTAATAATGTGAAAATGTAACAAATACAATTAGTTTTTTTTTTCAATCCTATATATTGTATTTTAAAATTTTATATTACTGCATACACTTCTCACATGTGATTTGCCCACTCCTGACAGAATTTTTTGGGATTAAAAACAAGTAAATTGTGGTGCAAAACAAAAAAGGGGACATAAAGCCGGAAACTTTACGTATTCAAAGCAACCCAAATGAGCTATAAAAAGGTCATTAGAAAAAAAATGTGATTAATATTACTTTATCACAAAAACACAGATTGTTAAATATGCCCCCTACTGTTCATATTTTCTATATACGGTACATAAAGGTATAGCCACAAGAAGGATAAAGCCAAGGTTGCATTGCAACTTCTTTTTAGCACTATAAAAATATGTTTTCACTTGGTTTTTTTTCTGGTGTTTTTGGGGGGCATAAAAACACCAGAAAAAACACACCACAAAAATCGGCAGTGAATTAGAATTTTCTGGCATTTTTACCTTTGTGTGGAATTTGCCTTCATTGTTCCTTTCGCAGTTTTTCACAAAGGCGGCTTTTTTGAATTTTGTTAGGTACCACAAATAAAAGATCCAGAACGGGGACTGGGCAATAAGAGGACGAAAGGAAGAATATCATAATAAATACATATAAAAATGTTATGTAAAGACATAATAATAGTATGATTTTTTTTTCATTTATAAATTTTTTTTGTTCAAATAATAATTTTGTTTTAACTATGTTTTTGTTTCAGGTACAGGGAACATTCATACTATTATTATGTCTTTACAATAATTTTGATATCCTTCCTTTAGTCCTCTTACTGCCCAGTCCCTGTCCCCACTTATTGCCCGTCTCCCATCGCAACAAGAATACCTGTATACAGATTCAATAAAAAACTAATATTGACATGTACAAAATAGGAAAAATTTCATGATAATTGTACAATTGTTTTTTACAAGAAATTAAAAAATTTCAAATATATACAACTACCTGCAACCAGCAAACCTATACCCTATATTTACAATCCCAGAACAAACATCACATAACTTATTAAACATTAATAACATAAAACACATAACTCTTTAATAATTTATTCATTTTTTAATATCCAATTAAATTAATATATAATCTTACTCCTTTTTTTTATTATTGTTCCCGCCGGCTCTTTGATGTCCCTGCCCGCTCGCAAAAACCCTTCTTATCTTCCACCCATCGTTAAAAAAATTCTTCATACAAAAGTTGTTCCCTAGCTATCAATAAATGCCTTAGGTACCACATCTGTTTTTTTTTTCATAGTATTTAACAAAATTATCATAAGATGCCTATGTACATCCCAATGCATAGTACAAAAAGGAAGAAAAAAACACCAGAAAAATTGCCACTGCAAAAACTCTATAGTCTCAATATGCTAGCGTTTTATGAAAAACTGCCACTGAGCCCAAAAAGGCAGAAAAATTCCAAAAATGGCAAAAACAAAAAATGCCAGGTGGATATAGCATTTTGCAATTCCCTACTGAATTGCAGCTAATATTTGGCTGCAGCATTTTTGCCCAGAAAAAAAAGTGGAAACTTAGCATCAGGGTTCTGTTCACATGTGCATAATTTGGCTGCAGATCACATTTGCTGCTGCACATTTTGCTGCCCATTGAAGTCAATGGGCAGCAAAATCTGCAGCAGATCTGCAGCAAAATGATGCACGTGTAAACGTACCGAGAATGGGTTTAACCCCTTAAAGAGGTATTCCAGGAAAAAACTTTTTTTATATATATCAACTGGCTCCAGAAAGTTAAACAGATTTGTAAATTACTTATATTAAACAATCTTAATCCTTTCAGTACTTATGAGCTTCTGAAGTTAAGGTTGTTCTTTTCTGTCTAAATCCACTCAGATGACACCTGTCTCGGGAAACGCCCAGTTTAGAAGAGGTTTGCTATGGGGATTTGCTTCTAAACTGGGCGTTTCCTGAGACAGGTGTCATAAGAGAGGATTTAGACAGAAAAGAACAACCTTAACTTCAGAAGCTCATAAGTACTGAAAAGAATACATTGAGCTGTTTGCAATATTATGGACTACAGCTGTCACTTAACAATGGATGTAAATGTACATCCTGGTGCGCTGGTACTTCGCACACCAGGACGTACATTTAGGTCCTGTACATGACCCCTAGCACAGGAGTGGAGCTATAAACTACAATACAAAACACAACATCCGCAGCAGTGCGGCTATTATAATAGCTGATCTGACATGGCAGCAGGGTTCAGATCAGCTAAGATGGCAGCCAGAGGTCCACTCACCTGCCTCCACCACTCTCCTCAGTTCTTCTGCACTGGTCTGCCTTTCAGCAGACCAGAGCAGAAGGTCGCCGATAATACTGATCATTGCTATGCCTATGCATAGCACTGAACAGTATTTGCAATCTAATGATTCCTATAGATAGTCCCAGATAGGGACATAATGAGTTAAAAATAAAAGTTTTAAAAAAGTTAAAAAAATTAACAAAATCCACCTCCCCAAGAAAAATTTTAATAACCCCTTTTCCCAATAAAAAAAAGTGTGATAAATAACAATTATTAAACATATTTGATATTGCCACATTCATAAATGTCCGATCTATCAAAATATAATGTTATTGACCCCGTACGGTGAACGATGTAAACGTAGAAAAAAAAGTCCAAAATTGCTCCTTTTTTGTCACATCACATTCTCCAAAAAAATTAATAAAAAGTGATTAAATTAGCCCTTACACAGCCCCTTATACAGACAAATGAAAAAGATATAGGTGGTCAAAATAGGGCGATTTTAAACATACTTATTCTGTAAAAAAAAGTTTGAGATTTTTTTAAAGCAATAGAATAATAGAAAAGTATGTAACCATGGTTATCCTTTTAATCATATTGACCCACAGAATAAAGAAAACATGTACTTTTTACTGTAAAGTTTACAGCGTGAAAACTAAACCCTCCAAAATTAGCTAAATTGGGATTTTCATAAAAATTTCCTCACACAAATAATAATATTTTGGGTGCACCGCACATTTTATGGTAAAATGAGAGGTGTCATTACAAAGTACAGTTGGTTGATTGGTCTGGCCCTTAAAGGACATGTCCGGCGCACACTTTTCTCATTTTTTCCCGTCCGGGCTGCAAAATAAAAGAAAACAAACTTTCTCTTACTTGCCAACGAGCCCCCGGAGCTCCGGTACACTCCGGTACAGGTGTTCAGTCCCCGGGCTATATTCTTCTTACTTCCTGTTAGCCCGGCACATCACAAGGAGCTTCAGCCTATCACCGGCCGCAGCGATGTCCCGCCTCGGCTGGTGATAGGCTGAAGCTCCGTGTGACATGCCGGGCTAACAGGAAGTAAGAAGAATACAGCCCGGGTACCGAACACCTGTACCGGAGTGTACCGGAGCTCCGGGGGCTCGTTGGCAGGTAAGAGAAAGTTTGCTTTCTTTTATTTTGCAGCCCGGACGGGATAAAATGAGAAAAGTGCGCACCAGACTATTCCTTTAAGGGGTTATCAAATCAATTTTAAATAGCTGAAAAAAGTAGCAGTTTATTTATATTTATAGTAGTGTAAAAATGTATGTAATTTTGCTGTCCTATACACACGGCATTGCTTACCTTTTCCATTTGTGACTAAGAGAAGCATCCTGTGTAATAAAGCATTTAGCAATTTTGCAGCTCTGTGCATGCATCATTCTGAGTCTGTTTCCCTGGTAATTCCGTATATAGTAAAACAAAAATTAGGTTTGTTCTATTTATTTCAGCTTTGTTCTGTTTATTTCAGTTTGTGTTTTTTTTTTTTTTGCTTGTGCTGCAGACAGACAAACAAATAAACCAAGTACTGTAAAAATTATTCCACTCTTTCAAGATGGTTAATTTATCTATATATTGACCTACTTCATTCTTATAAAGAAAATAGAAAAAAAAAAACTCCAAAAATGGCGCTATCCCATAGAAAGCAAAGATGGATGTCTTGGGTAGAAAACCGTTCTTTATTGAAAAAGACAGTCTACATGTACATCCATAGGCAAGACACGTTTCGAGTATTCTCCTAACCTTTATCAATCCCACATTGATAAAGGGTAGGAGAATACCCGAAACGCATCTTGCATATGGATGAACATGTATACTGTCTTTTTCATTAAAGAATGGTTTGCTACCCAAGACATCTTTGCTTTCTATGGGATAGCGCAATTTTTGGAGTTTTTTTTCTCCTATTTTCTTTATATTCCTATTACTGGATCCGGTGCCACGGTTTCTGGTCAAACTCCTACGGCCTGCAATCCTTCTAATATCCTGCATACCGGGGTGATATGCAGGTGAGAGTCCATATCCATAATCTAGACCCCCACCTTATATTCCGCTGCATCCACAGGATTACACGAGGCGCTGTCCTCATTTTTTTCTGCACTTTTTCTCATTCTACTTCATTCTTGGTATATATTTACATGTGGCAGATTCTTTTGCAGAAATGTGTGCAACTTAAAATCAGTTTTGTTCAATTTCCATTCAAATAAATGTCATCCTCAGAAATGTCTGCGACAAATCTGCTCTGGGTCTCCTACATGCACACTTTTTGTGGCTTTAAATGCCTCTAAAACACTAATACTTTTCAAGTGGTGCATTCAATTTTTTTTTTTTATGTTTTGTTTAAAGGGGAATCTATCAGATCTATAGCATCAGAAACACGAACAGCATGAAATCTCAACAGGTTTCTTTGGCACTCTTTAACTGTCAGTGTTTCAGAGAAAACATGAGCAGTGGCAGACAGCGATGTACCTGGGAACTGGTCTCCCTGATGGCTTCTCCCTGCCTGGCTTGATTGACAGATCTTTTCCTAAACATAAATAAGTTAAGCAGCAACCCTTACAATTATGCATTTTAGTACCTGTATTTTTTATGCATTTTTTTCCTGAGACATTTTTGTCTTAATAAATTGTATGATTTAGAGATCACGTGATTTGATGGATCCTCTTAGAAACACCTGATTTACATGGTGAAAAATAGCACTCAAATGTAACAGAAAATGCATCATACATTTGCAAACATGTTCTTTTCTGTCTGAACACAATGCTCTCTGCTGACACCTCTGTCTGTCTCAGGAACTGTCCAGAGCAGGAGAGGTTTGCTATGGGGATTTGCTCCTGACATGGACAGAGGTCCCCTCCAGCTTGTCCAACCATCTGTCGTGAAAATTGGTATGCGGGATGATTGTGAACTGTCCCATTCGAATGAATAGGATCAGTTGTAGCATCAGTTTCCCTCCGGTGCACACCCGAGGGAAACTATTCCGGACAACTGATATATCAACCCAGCCTTACAGATTACCAATTGTGCATGTATTCGGTGTGTCACTGTGGGGTATATAGCAGACAGTTCATAGGACTGAAGAATATGATGCAACCAATGGCTTCTGCATCTAAAATTATGTGTAGGTAAAGGTATTCAGTATGATGTGTTATTTAAAGTAAAACGGCATCAGGAACAATGATATCTGCACATTGTTAGGGATATACTACCTTACCAGAAGCTGACTGTCTATTGCCTTCTTGGAGTACAATAGAACAAATACAGTATACAGGGGAAATGTATCATTCTGTACCCCTGTTTTGTGTACTTCCCATACATTTATTGAAGAGGTACACGTTCTTCATTAATAGCAGAGTAGCTTGGATGTAGACAAGTTTTTAAAGTGTGGTCTTAGTTGGAGTTTTAGAGTGTTTGTGCAAAAATTTCAAAAAAATTTGAGTTGATAACTCACAAACCACTGAAAAAGCTTACCATGCCACACTACATTCAAGATGGTTTTTGAATTAGTCTAAATTTAAAAAAATTGCAAGTTATTGTCCATTGTGCAAAAATATTAAACATTTGTTCACCAATAAAACAGGGTAAAACCAATGATTAATTTCCCCCTTGATTGAGTAGAAATAACAATGCCTATGCATCTGACAGGACACTAGTGGGTTAATAGTACCTAGAGACTGGAAGTGAGTTTAGAGTATGAGTCAACTATGAAAATGGTCTATATCTTGTAATGAAATTACTGTATAGTGGTCATATATAGCTGGAAGCAAGCACTTCTCAAGAGCAAGGAATTACGTATAAATCCAATCATTCATACACTGGAGAAATGGTATTTATACAATTAAAATATAAAATTGAAGCCTGAAACAAATTAAAAAATATACATTCTAAGTTAAATTATCCAGTGTGATGATAGAACCTGGGAAAAGATGTGTATGTAACAATAAAGGTAATGCTTCCATAACCATGTAACTTAAAAAAGAAATAACCAAAAATGCTTTCATAGAGAGTAAAATATCAGTTACCATATAATGGAATACATATAGAGTAGACCATTATAAGAAAACAGGAAACCTATTTAAGGGTAAGAGCCTGTCCACACTGCAGACATACTGCTGACAAAATTCCGCTTTCAGCAGAGTAGTAAAAATAAATAAACAAATAAATATGATAAAATAAATATTACAATACAAAATAATAATAATATTACAATTATTTAATATGTGTATATACATTTGGTATTGCTGGGATATCTGACCCACAGAATATAGGTAAGGATTTATCAAACCTCTGTGGAGGAAAAGTGCAACGGTTGTTTATAGCAACCAATCAGATTGCCTCTTTTATGTTTCAGAGGCCTTTTCAACAATAAAAGAAGCGATCTGATTGGTTGCAATCGGCAACTGGTCAACTCTTCCTCTGCACAAGTTTTGATAAATCTCCCCCAATAAATTACGGTGAATGGTGAAAAAATCAAATAAGAAATGACCGAATCAAATTTCTATTTTCACAACATAAAAAGACTTAACAAAAAAATCAACAATAAGATATATATGAACCCCAAAACGGTGACATTTAAAAGTTCAACTTTTCATGCAAAAAACAAACCCTAGATAAGGCTTTATAAATGAGAGAAAAAAAATGATTTGGAAGGGGAAGATGGAAAAAAGGCAAAAAAAAAGAAGGCTTGGGCATAAAGGCAGGGGGGGGGGGGGGGGGTCGGGGTAGTGCTAATTTCTTCCAAAACAGCACCTCTCATATACTTGTGTGGTATTGTAAATTGTCTCTAACTGAAATAAGCTGTAATACCACAAATAACCTAAAGACAGGTATGGTGCTGTTTCTGGAAGAAATCATCTATGAGGATATATTCACACATAGAGTATGCTTTGCAGAATTTGAAGCTGCAGATTTTGTGCTGTGTTCAGTCATTTAGTTTACATTGAACTCTGCAGCATAAAATCTGCGGCTTCAAATCAAATTTGCGCAGGATACTGTACCTGTAAATAGACCCTACATGGGAGCCATGAATGGAGCCTGTATTACAGATGCAAGCATACTCTTACACATATTTAAATCAGAAACTAACCTCTTCAGGACATGGGTTGTTGTTTTTTCCTATTTTTCTTCTAAAAGCCATAATGCTTTAAATTTTCCACTTACAGACCCATATAATGGCATGTTTTCTGTGCCACCAACTGTATTTTGTAATGACATCACTCATTTTACCAACAAATTTACAATGAAATAAAAAAATATATATATTTGTGGGGAGAAATTGTTAAAGAAAAAAAAAAAAAAGCAATTTAGTTATAGTTTAATTTCAATTTTTTTCCTACTTTAAAAAAATTATTAATTTTTGTGTGAAAATTTGTGTGTTTAACCCCTTAAGGACACATGACATACTGGAACGTCATGTGTCTGTTCCCGATCTATAACGCAGGGCTCCCGATCTATGACGCGGGTCAGGCCTGGCCTCTAACAACGGCCGGGAGCGGTGGCTAATAGCGCTCGGCATTGATCGCGGTGCCGCGTGCTATTAACCCTTTAGACGCGGCGTTCAAAGTTGACCGTCGCGTCTAAAGTGAAAGTGAAACCATGCCGGTTAGCTCAGTGGGCTTTTCGGGATAGCTGCGGCGAAATTGCGGCATCCCGAACAGCTTACAGGACAACGGGAGGGCCCCTACCTGCCTCCTCGCTGTCCGATCGCCGAATGACTGCTCACTGCTTGAGATCCAGGCATGAGCAGTCAAGCGTCAGAATCATCGATCACTGGTTTCCTATGAGAAACCACTGATCAATGTGAAAGATCAGTGTGTGCAGTGTTATAGGTCCCTATGGGAGCTATAACACTGCAAAAAAAAGTGGGGGAAAAAAGTGAATAAAGATCATTTAAACCCTACCCTATTAAAAGTTTGAATCACCCCCCTTTTCCCATAAAAAAAAACACAGTGTAAATAAAAATAAAAATAAACATATATGGTATCGTCGCGTGCGGAAAATTCCAAAGACCAAAATAGTGCATTTTTGGTCACTTTTTATTTCATGAAAAAATGAATAAAAAGCGATCAATAAGTCCCATCTATGCAAAAATGGTACCGTTAAAAACTTCAGATCACGGCACAAAAAATGAGCCCTCATACCGCCCCATACATGGAAAATTAAAAAGTTATAGGGGTCAGAAGATGACAATTTTAAACATATTAATTTTCCTGCATGAAGTTATGATTTTTTCCAGAAATACGACAAAATCAAACCTATATAAGTAGGGTATCATTTAATCGTATGAACCTACAGAATAAAGATAAGGTGTCATTTTTACCGAAAAATTTACTACGTAGAAACGGAAGCCCCCAAGAGTTACAAAACAACATTTTTTTTATCAATTTTGTCTCACAATGATTTCTTTTTTCCCTTTCACCGTAGATTGTTGGGCAAAATGACTGACGTCATTACAAAGAAGAATTGGTGGTGCAAAAAATAAGCCATCATATGGATTTTCAGGTGCAAAATTGAAAGAGTTATGATTTTTTAAAGGCAAGGAGCAAAAAACGAAAATGCAAAAACGGAAAAAACCCCGGTCCTTAAGGGGTTAAAATTGACCTCTTCTGACCCCTATAACTTCTTTATTTTTCCTTATACTGGGACAGAGAAGGGCTTTAGTGATACTATTTTTGTTTTGATGTGACTTTTTGATTGCTTTTTCTAAAAAAACAAAATTCTGGTATTAGAAGCGACCAAAAATATGCAATTATTGATTTTGGTATTTTTTCCATTTACGCTATTGATTGTGTGGTTAAATAAATATTATATTTTAATAGTTTATACATTTATGCAGGCGGCGATACCACATATGTTTATATTTATTTTTGTTTACATAATTTTATTTTAAAAAGGGGAAAAAGGGGGGTGATTCAAACTTTTATTAGGGAAGGGGTTAAATCACAGGAGGATGGTCCTGGGGCCGAGAGGATGGTCCTAGGGCCAGGAGGATAGTCCTCGGGCTGAGAGGATGGTCCTGGTGCCAGAAAGATGTTCCTAGGGCCAGGAGGATGGTCCAGGGGCCAGGAAGATGGTCATGGAGCCGGAAGGATAGTCCTGGGGCCAGGAGGATGGTCCGGGTGCTTGGAAGATGGTCGGATGCACATTCCCCATTGCATATATACCTGTCCCAGCCTGTGCGCCTGTGACTCACTCACGGCGCCTCAGGGGGCAGGAGGATGCTGTGTGCGCAGTGTGCACATACACGCAATGCACACACAGGCTTCCCTTTCCCCCTGTGCCGCCATGATTTACAGGCGCGCAGGCCGGACGTGAGATTTAAAAAAAAAAAAAAACAAGACCCCATGCCCCCCTTTGCACAAGACCCCATGTCCCCCTGCACAAGACCCTGCCCCCCTGCACAAGACTGCACTACAGTTCCCCCACATTAGGTGCAGTACAGTTCCCCCACATTAGGTGCAGTTCAGTTCCCCCACATAAGGTTGGCAGTATAGTTCCCCACATTAAGTTCAGTACAGTTCCCTCACATTATGTTGGCGGTATAGTTCCCCCACATTAGGTTGTCAGTATAGTTCCCCCACATTAGGTGCAGTATAGTTCCCCCACATCAGGTTCAGTATAGTTCCCCACATTAGGTGCAGTATACTTCCCCACATTAGGTGCAGTAAAGTTCCCCCAAATTATGTGCAGTACAGTTCCCCCACATTAGGTGCAGTATAGCTCCCCCACATTAGGTGCAGTACAGTTCCCCCCACATTAGGTGCAGTACAGTTCCCCCACATTAGGTGTAGTATAGTTCCCCCACATTAGGTCCAGTACAGTTTCCCCACATTAGGTTGGCAATATAGTTCCCCACATTAGGAGCAGTACAGATCCCCCACATTAGGTTGGTAGTATAGTTCCCCCACATTAGGTGCAGTATAGTTCCCCCACATTATGTGCAGTATAGTTCCCCACATTAGGTGCAGTACAGTTTCCCCACTTTAGGTTGGCAGCATAGTTCCCCCACATTAAGTGCAGTATAGTTCCCCACATTATGTGCAGTATAGTTCCCCACATAAGGTGTAGTATAGTTCCCCACATTAGGTGCAGTACAGTTCCCCCACAGACATACAGCCTTCAGCCATATACAGTGTATTGCTGGAGGCTGTATGCCTGTTTACTGCCCCACTTCAGTGTTCCGACCACCACTCCTCCGGTCCGGGGCCACGATCTACTGCTATGGCCTATGGGCCATAGCAGTAGGTCCCAGAACTGGAGGAGCGGTGGTCAGAACACTGAAGATGACGTGCTGGTGATTGGTGACTTACCATACCTGCGCGTCCTCCTCACTGCTCCACTCCGCTCTGCTCTTCTCCTATGGGCACATGCAAGGGATTTAACACGGGGCTGCAGAGAGGTAACCGGGGCATCCTTGTGTCCTGAAAAGATTTTTCGGGACACAGGGATGCCCCGAATGTGACGGGGGCCCCCTGCGGGCACAGGGCCCACAGCACGTGCTCAAGGAGCGCCAATGATGATCTGGCCCTGACCAGAGCAATGAATATCTTTGCCGGGCCGCAAAGATATTCATTGTGGGACGCATGTTTGACAGCCATGCTCTTAAGTAACGCCCCCGCTCCAGATCTTAGTGGACCTCTACAGTGATGGTACTTTTTAGAGAGTTTGTACCTGCTATGCGCCAACATTTCTGACTCATGTACCTGGCCATTAAATATGTCAAATACTACTGCTACAGATGGGCTTGGCACCCTTGCCACACCTGGACTACAAGTTTTTTTTGCATTTCATTAGTCATAAGCCACAGGTTGACTATTGTAAACTAAATAGTATGGATATTCACAAAACTTGACATAACATATCATATCACACATATGCAACTGGCCTTCACATTATGTGCTATGCAAGTAGTAGGTCAGCTCTTATTTTGTTTTCATGGATGTTTAATCTTTTATGGTGGTTTAGTAATTCTAGTTTTAGAGTGCTTCATCTAAAATCATTGTATCAATGCTGAAACTACACTTTCTTTATATTTCAGCTTCACTTTCTTTATAATGAGAAGGACCCATACAATGACCAATTGTGTTACCCGAGCCACAGCAAAGAATAAAAGTTTCTGTCACGAAGGTGATTGTCGTACTATGTGGCCATTGGATCAGAGCTCTTGCAAGAATTCCTTTATGGTTTATCATGGCCTGTTGGTACCACGTAAAATGTCATGATCTTTTTTTCACCAAGGCCAGATGGTGTCCTTTTTGAGGACTTACTAATGCCCAGTTTTCCACATGTAAAACTCCTGGGAAAATGACCTAACTCGCAGCTGCTTAGTGAGGCTTGAGCAAATCTTTAGAAAAGACTTCTGTCAAGAAGAAAAAAAAAAAAAGATTGTACTATTTTGTTTGAACGAAAGGGAGGTGGGGATTGTGTTCTGTAATATAGCTGTAAAACAATTCTCTACAAGCTTGATCTAAAATTTGTAGCGCATGTCCCCAAACCTGGCAGGATTGAATGTATAATGCACTAATAAAAGTGACAGCTCAGTTTGATGCATTTTTGCTACACTTAGAAAACAGTGCCTTTCTCAGGGAGCAGATGGTGTGAATGGAAACACTGAATGTGGCCTTAAAGGGTCGGCAAAGGACAAAAGTAAAAGATTCCCTGGTTAGCTGTAAGAAACCTGGGGAGGGGGAGGGATTACACAAGCCAGGAATAAATAGAGATTGAGGGGATTTACTAATGAACTGCAATGGATATAGGATACAACTGTAGTATACAGAATACTAAAGCAGTAGGATTGTCCGGGATAGTAGTAATGACCAGGCTTAAAAACCATTGAATGGGAATGTATAAATTATTTTGGTTACTTATTGATCTTTTTCCAACTAGTATTTTTCTAATGCTTTCTACTTGAGGTGGGGAATATTTGTCACATGACTTTGTTCACCTGTTAAATGATTCGTTTATGGTCTTATGATAGGATAATCTGTTGTTAAATGGGTTAGCCAAATACAGCACACCATAAAACAGTATTGCTTCCATAAAGTACAGTGGCAACATAGTCGCTCTTATCAGCAAGTTCTGGAAGGTTCAAAAGGTAGATGGTGAATACAGCAACTTGCTACACGTTTCAAGAGAACTGCAACACTCATTTCTTATGTACTAAACTGGCACCACCTTCCTATAGCACTGGGGCACAGTCATTCTGGTACATAAAAGGGCTTTCCCCTAAGGGTGAGTTTACACTGTGGAAAATTCTGGGCGAACATTCCGTGCACAGCAACACTGACTAATTCACCACTGATGACAATGCATATCCAAGCGTACAGTACTGGAAACATTCATTGCCCTTTAAATGAGTTCAGGGTAGAAAATTGTAGACTATAATATATATGGGGCAAAAAAGTATTTAGTCAGCCACCAATTGTGTGAGTTCTCCCACTTAAAAAGTTGAGAGAGGCCTGTAATTTTCATCATAGGTGTACCTCAACTATGAGAGACATAATGAGAAAAAGAAGAAGAATTTATTTGCAAATATATTGTGGAAAATAAGTATTTGGTCACCTACAAGCAAGCAAGATTTCTGACTCTCACAGACCTGTAACTTCTTCTTTAAGAGTCACCTCTGTATAAAAGGCACCTGTTTGAACTCAACTTTGGGAGCAATTATTAGAAAATGGAAGACATACATACAAGACCACTGATAATCTCCCTCGATCTGGGGCTCCACGCAAGATCTCACCCCATGGTGTCAAAACGATCACAAGAACAGTGAGGAACAAAATCCCCAAGCCACACAGGGGGACCTAGTGAATGGCCTGCAGAGAGCTGGGACCAAAGTAACAAAGGCCACCATCAGTAACACACTACGCCGCCATGGACTCAAATCATACAGTGCCAGACGTGTCCCCCTGCTTAAGCCAGTACATGCCCGGCCCGTCTGAATTTTGCTAGAGAGCATTTGGATGATTCAGAAGAGGATTGGGAGAATATCATATGGTCAGATAAAACCAAAGTAGAACTTTTTGGTAAAAACTCAACTTTTCGTGTTTGAGGAGAAAGAACACCATACCTACTGTGAAGCATGGGGGTGGCAACATCATGCTTTGGGGCTGTTTTTCAAAGGGACCAGGACAACTGATTCGTGCTAAGGAAAGAATGAATGGGGCCATGTATCATGAGATTTTTAGTTTAAACCTCCTTCCATCAGCAAGGGCATTGAACAAGAAACGTGGCTGGGTCTTTCAGCATGACAATGATCCCAAACACACCACCGGGCAACAAAGGAGTGGCTTCATAAGAAGCATTTCAAGGTCCTGGCCTGGAGTGGCCTAGTCAGATCTCCAGATCTCCAGGTCTCCAGATCTCAACCCCGTAGAAAACCTTTGGAGGGAGTTGAAAGTCTGTGTTGCCCAGCGACAGCCCCAAAACATCACTGCTCTAGAGGAGATCTGCATGTAGGAATGGGCCAAAATACCAGCAACAGTGTGTGAAAACCTTGTGAAGACTTACAGAAAATGTTTGACCCTCTGTCATTGGCAACAGGGGGTATATAACAAAGTCATAAACAAAATAAAAAAGTGATGATCCCTCCCTGCTTCCAGCTTGTGGTCCAAAGAAGGCTCCATATTACTTTCTGTGTGAGTTGGTTTGGAGCGCGAATATTTTGTTTATGCGAATATGCAATTATTCACTAATATCAGCATTTCCAGAAGACACTGATCCCTCCCTTCTTTTAGATGAAAGATATAATCGCGCATTCGCACTATGCAAATGTAATTACGAATTTTCACATGGAAAAAAAGGTAACAAACATAGCGATTATGCGAATTTTGCGAAATATCGCATATTCGAATATGGCCCCTGCCGCTCATCACTAGTATAGATGACATTACATATAGGCACAAGATCATCTGAGACCTCCACTGCAGTGATGTAAGCATCTAAGACATATGACAGCTATGGCCAGTTAACTGCTGAAGTGTTCATGGCTCAGTTTGGCAAATTATTGCTGCAGTAATTTAAAAAGAGACCAGCCGGACATTATAGGACGGATAAAGCTGGAGAATTGCTTAACTAAAATTATGGGGGTAATAATGAGGGGGTTAGTGCTAGCCATTTTATGGGCTAACATTAAGCTCAGGCTTAAATGGGCACTGTCACCAACTTTATTTTTTGATATGTTGTAGTATTTATGTACTACAACATATCTCTAATATACTTTTATTTTATTTTTTTTTCATTAAAAAGGTTTAATTTACATTTAAAAACCGGCCACTGAAAAAGGACTGATTTTGAAATGGCAATCAGTCCTTTTTCAGTTAGGCAGTTTCAGTCAATCAGACAGGCGGGAGCGAGCGCATTGGCTCCCCGGCCATTGGCTGGGAGGCCACTCCTCCCGCACATCGCCGCCACCGCCTCGTTGCCGCCGCTGTCCCTGCACGCCCGCTGCCGGACTCTGCAGTAACTGCAAGTGTAATGTGGGAATGGGGTACGCGGGGCGGGGGGGGGGGAGGAGGGAATGGGCTAGTGCCGTAGCAGGGGGGGGGGGAACGGGCTAGCAAAAAAAAAAAAATAGGATGGTGAGAGCTACCCTTTAATAACTAATGGCATCTATCAGACGGCTTCTGCTACTGAGGCAAAAAAAAGTACAAAAAACACACCTATACTAGGTTTATATTATTTCATTATCATCATTACCCTTTTATTAAATCTAAAAAAAAATATCTTCTTTTTATCTGTATAAGAAAAAAAAACTGTGGCTCTCAGCATGCCTGAGACACCCTCGGCATGAATGGAGTAGTAGTTTTGCAACAGCTGGAAAGCCACAGGTTGAGTAACAGTGTTGTCCATCATACAGCACTGTTCTCAAGCTGTTTCTCCGCTCCCCTATGAGGTAGCCAGCTGCCAAAGAGTTGGGTGCAATACACCTGGCCTGAAAAATTTATTATATGAAGCTGTTGGCTAAACACTACTCTCTGAATATCACCCAATCCACTTGGTACTGCGCCACATATATAATTACATAGTTACATAGACCCCAGAAATTCCTTATAATATACACTAAACCTCTGAAATGCAAAACCCTCTGTGCCTTCCTGCCTCATTCTGTGCCCCCACATATAATAATTATGACCCGTCCTGTGTGCCTCCCCACATAATAATTATGTCCATCCTTTTTCCCTCACATAATAATAATTTTCCATATGTAGTTGATCGCTCCAAACCTCACTGCCTCTGATGTGTCCGGATCATGGGGTAGCGTCTCCCCTCCTTCAACACAAGTAGAAAAGAGTTGTCTCACACCAACGGCAGGAAAAAGGATCCACTTTATTGAAGCATAAAGATAAAATACAAATAAGCACAGCAGCCTACGCATTTCGGAAAAGCGTGTCCTTAGTCATGGCATAAAAAAGCAATAACATGTTCCTTCTTATATTTCCATTTATCCAGTCACATGATATTGCTGTCTAGAAAAAGCTCAAAAATTAGACCTGAAATCCTGGAGCAGGACTTCCCATGTTTTTTTTTCCAGGGAGTTAGTTATAGTGTATCCAATGATATGTGTGCTGCTCTACAGTATATATTACTGACTTGTATACTAATAAAGATCAAAGCTTAATAAAGTGTTCAATAGGTCCCATTTTTCTGCCTTTTCTAATGTTGATACTTATTAAATAGTTATAATATAAATCTCAGAACATGATATTAAATATTTGAACAGACAAACTAGTATTAGTATTTAGTATTAGCAAAAAAGTAAAATTTACTTTATGATAGGCTGATGAGCAGGGAATATCATGCACAAACACTAGAGGATGCCAGGAATCGAGCTATTTCCTTGAATAGACAGGAACTTATTGCACCTATTACGTATAGGAGAAATAATACATGAACAGAATACAGCTCCATTTTTCATCACACAATACAGCAGACAGTTCCATAAAATAGGTAAAATTATTAGAAAATATTTACCAGTATTACAACAGGACCCGATATTGAACAATATAATGTCAGATTATTTTAAAATGGTATCCAGAAAGGGACAAACAAAGGAGGAAGCTTTTGACTTCATATCCCATCCTCATATATTGTTGTCAAATCCCAACCTCATATCCCGTCCTCATATCCCGACCTCCTATCCCTACCTCCTATCCTGACCTCCTATCCCGACCTCCTATCCCGTCATCATATCTCAACCTCATATCCCGTCCTCATATCCCGTCCTCATATCCCGACCTCCTATCCTGTCCTCCTATTCCGTCCTCCTATCTCGTCCTCCTATCCCGACCTCCTATCCCAACCTCCCATCCCGACCTCCTATCCCAACCTCCCATCCCGACCTCCTATCTCGTCCTCCTATCCCGACCTCCTATCCCAACCTCCTATCCTAACCTCCTATCCCGACCTCATATCCTGTCCTCCTATCTTGTCCTCCTATCTCGACCTCCTATCACGACCTCCTATCTCGACCTCCTATATCCACCTCCTATCCCGACCTCCTATCTCGTCCTCCTATCCAGTCCATCTATCCCGGCCTCCTATCTCAACCTCCTATCCCGACCTCCTACCCCGTCCTCCTATCCCATCCTCCTATCCCGACCTCCTATCCCGACCTCCTATCCCATCCTCCTATCCCGTCCTCTTATCCCGACCTGTAATATGTGTTGAAATGCCTCCAGCCGTACAGAAGTTGTGTGGGAACTTGCATTTCACATTGATTTGCTTGGGACTTTGAACAAAAACCCTGACACTCACAAATGGGGGTAGTTAAGGGTTAAATTAACTATCCTATATTTTAAGTGGACATATAAGTAACATGTGACCAAGTGTTATCGAAATATCTCCAGCCGTTTGGAAGTTATGCAGTAACATATATTTCCCATTGACTTGTATTGGACTTTAAACATAAACCACGCCCCTGGCAAATGGGGGTGAGTAAGGGTTAAATTACCTATCCTATGTTTGTTGTTGACATATAAGTAACATGTGTGCCAAGTTTCATGTTAATA